>NC_139222.1:240321985-240759485 GCF_055691185.1 Crinia signifera | reverse complement strand
TGCAACATGTGCTGTTACATTATCCACTTTTGTATACTCCTTGCAGATCACCAGTTACTGGTCGGGTATGGGTCATTGGGTCGACAGGATTGGAAGGTAGACACAAGCATTAGGTCGACAATGGCACAGTTGACCGTCAAAAGGACAACATAAGTTTTTCACGTTCTTGTCCTGAATTTTGACATGGCCATCATCAGAGTGCACTGTAGGCGGGATGTATTAATATACATCGCCGCCCTTCACCATGCCCCCGCTGCCCCCAAAGCATATGTACTAAAATATGTGGCTGGCATCGCGGTGCGATGACGGAGGCCCCCGCGATACCTGTACTGTGGTCTGCGGGTGATCTCTGTCACCTCCCGGCTGCCTGCTTCTCCCCTGCAGCTGGGACAGCTCAGCGTAGCTGTCCCAGGGCCCCCCTATCCAGGAGGACCTGTATGAAGGCAAGCCCAAGGGAGAGGGGGGGTCGGCGAGGCGGTGGGGTTGTGACGAAGGCGACAAAAATAAGCCCATAGGCTTCTATAGAGTATCACCACCCAAAGGTGCAGCCAGGTAATAGTACATAGGAAAATGCGGTAAAACAGGTTTTACTGTATTTTCCCCTTAGTACATCTCGCCATGCTTCAGGCACGGTGCCTCATTGCGCCCGGCACACTGTTTTATTCTCCCGCCATGCTGTAGTGGATGGTAGGGCATGAAATACCGCCTGTCGGCACATGACGGCTCAAAAAAAAAAAAAAAAAGGGAAAAAACTCATGTTGACCTTTGGTCTGTCAAAATTGATATATATGACCTAAGGCTTGTCTCGACTTTCCAACCCTGTTGAACTATTTCAGGTGTCTATCTAAGCCAGGGGTGGGGAACCTCAGGCCCGGGGGCCGTATGCGCCCCCCGTAGCCGGTCTGAGTGGCCCGCACACCCGCCTAGTGGCTTTGCTTAGAGTCAAGTACAGGGGAATTCTCGCGAGAGGTCGGTAGTTCTCACTAGATTCCTCTTAATCAACAGCAGCCAGAGACCGTCAGCCCTATTCAGCGGCTGCTGCCGGGGCGTGGGACGGCTGCAGCAGGACAATTTGTAAGATAAATTCTTACATATGGCCCCCGAAGGATTTTTTTCCCCATACAAACGGCCCTTGGCACAAAAAAGGTTCCCCACCCCCTGATCTAAGCCATGTCGACCTTCAGTTGTCGACCCAATGCATGTCGACCTAAATAGGGTAAACCGTATCCCTTACTGATCAACCTCTACAGTATATAACAGTCTGCACAATCCTCTGCCTGTGTCCAGCCTCTGGTTGTACAATACAGATAGCTAGTTGTCCAGGTGTATTTCACATTGTACATATTGAACATAGTGGGTACACACTTAACAATATGCATGATGATATTGGTAACATTGTGCATATTGTAAATGAAAATCGAATATTGTGTACCCACCTTTAGAATGTCGGTATTCTGAGTGCACATTTACACACTGGTAGTACTTCAATGCATAAACTAGTGGTTCCCACTGGCATACACTAAACTTCTGTGGCCAGCAGATAGTGGGGCTTATTCTGGTTCACTCGTAAAGGGACAATCACTCTCTAATGGACAAAACCATATGCACTGCAGGTGGGGCTGATGTAACGTGTGCAGAGAGAGTTAGATTTGGGTGGGGTTTGTACTTCAAACTGATATCTATATTGCAGTGTAAAAATAAAGCAGCCAGTATTTACCCTGCACAGAAACAATAAAACACCCAAATCTAACTCTTTCATGCACGTTACATCAGCTCCACCTGCAGTGCGTTTGGTTTTGTCCATTACAGAGTGATTGTGCTTTTGCAAGTGAACTAGAATAACCCCCAGTGTGTAAGATTGTGTTCTTCTAGTCACTGGATGTTTGATATCGTATACACAGGAGATGGAGCCCCTGTGGGCAATTTATGCTGTCCGTGATGGGAAAAAGCAACATTTCCAAGTGCCCACGCTTCACGTTACACTTTCCGACACCTCAGAACACTTTTCTTTTTCTAAATTGATCTTGTTTTTCTCCTTGTACCTTCCTGCCAGAATAAACAGAACATTTTTGTTTATATCCCTTTTACGTTACAGGGAAATAAGATTGTGTGTATGTATAACAATGCAATGTCTGAGGAATGTAATAGTTGTAAATATCAACGTGACTATAACAATATAGAGCAGTGGTGTAAAAGTCATGGCCCTCCAACTGTTGTGGAACTACACGTCCCAGCATGCCCTGCCACAGTTTTAGCAATCCACTATATAAAAACTGTGGCAGAGCATGCTGGGACATGTAGTTTCACAACAGCTGGAGGGCCATGAGTTTGACACCACTGATTTAAGCCCTGTACACATGCATCGATATTTCCCGATTTTCGATTAGATTTTGCTGTTAGAAGCAGAATCGAATCGAATCCTCAACAAATCAAATGTTTTTTGTGTCACTTCGATTGTGATCTCCATTCGATTCAATGCGCACTCCCGTTTTCACAAAATCGAACAGAAAAATCTACTGTGCAG
Source organism: Crinia signifera (assembly GCF_055691185.1). Classification (NCBI taxonomy): domain Eukaryota; kingdom Metazoa; phylum Chordata; class Amphibia; order Anura; family Myobatrachidae; genus Crinia; species Crinia signifera. The sequence continues at coordinate 240,756,961 of NC_139222.1, read as the reverse complement.
CCAAGGCAATATCGAATTCGATCTTGTAAATCGAATGTGTACAATGTACCATGAATGTATATCGAATTCAATATCTCAAGCAAAAGTACAGATCTAATGCCAAAATCGAATGGAAAGATCTAATGCAAGATCTTTAGTCACATTTGCACAGACTGGAAAAATCATTTGGTGCTTTGTGAATTGGATCTTCGATTAAATTGCAGATGAACGATCAGATATGAATGAGGCCCTCTAACCACTTAACAATTTGTTTTGTTGCAAATATTTGACAGCTGGATTTATTGTACACATTGTACGTTCTGTATCCTGCCCCTGGAAATGTTAGCTTGTCAGTATAACAGATTTATGGCTGTAATACAGGACATTCCTAACACAATAATGAATATCTTGCACTTGGTCTTCAATCATTTGTTTCTCCTGCTCCGACTTCCAGGCATGTGGGCGCATTCCCTCACCGTGCAAGATTACCAGGATCTGATAGACAGAGGATGGAGACGGTAAGATGAGTGGGTGCAACTGTTGAATCCATCAGTGTTCATGGTCCTTTAATGTTGATGTATGTATCCAATATTCTTCCTGCATAATTACATCTTGCAGTTCCCCTCTTGCTTTCATGTAGGTATCTTTGTCTCAGTCTGGGCTCCCCACCCGTCCCACTTCCTGTCTGAGCATAGTACATCATCTTCTCTTTAGGACAGGGCTTCCTTGCAGTGATACATGACCTTTTGATAGCATTTTTATTTCTTTAAAGGGGTGGTTAAATAAAATGATTGTGGTGCTTATGTGCTACATGTATATGGAGCCTGTGTATAAATTTACATTTTTGTTTGCAATTGCTGTTTATGCACAAATATCAGTAATGTTTCCAATTGTACTTATTTTTGTTATTTTAGGAGTGGGAAGTATGTATACAAGCCTCTGATGAGCGAAACATGCTGTCCCCAGTATACGATCAGGTAAGGGGTGGGGGGGGGGGGTGTTGATCTAACGTAATCATTGCAGACAGCGAGTCCCACTAGTCGTTTGTATTTAATTTCTACGCCAGTAGTTGGTACCGGTGAGCAGTCGTGGAGGAGGCCACAGGAGAGTAAAGCCACATACACACTAGACTAAACCAGCGGTTCTTAAACTCAGTCCTGAGAACCCCCACACAGTTCACGTTTTCCAGGTCACCCAACAGGTGCACTCATTACTGACCGACACATTTTAAAAGATCCACAGGTGGAGCTAATTATTAGTGTATATGGGACTTTACTACTCTTTCACATAGGAAGCGTCTATAGCTACATGTAACCTCCCCACTTTGCATTTATTTGTTGGTGTTGACCTCACCACTTTCTCCTCTAGATATTCTTTTCTCCCCCTTGCCTACCCTTACCAAGCAGCCTTCTATGACCATGCCCTCGCTACTGACCTTGACTCTTCTGCTTCATCTGTAACCATCTTCTGCTGACTTCCTCCGCTTCAGGTTTATTCTCTCATCCTATAGCTCCACTCTCTCACTCGCTAAACCTCATGTCATCTTCACTCCAACCCTCGCTACCCACAGCTCCATCCTGCATCAATGTGCATTGTTTTGCCACTTTATCTCCAAGATAGATTTTACACCCTGACTTCTTATCACTGCACTGAATACTGTCATGTTCTCCTCACTGGCCTTCCCAGCTGCCATCTGGTTCCTCTACATTCTCTCCCCAGTTACCCTGCTACCCACAACTTTCCTCTCTCATCGCTCTATCTCTGCTCCCTCTCCCTGCAGTTACTCCATTGTCTTTCTCTCTTTCCTCCACTTTGCTCTCAGCCACCCTGTTCCTACCTACATCTTGGCCTCATTTCCTCACACAGGGTCAGATGTATCAAACTTTATATACAGTAGGAGAGTGATGAACAACCAGCCAATCAGCTACTACCTGTCATTTTTCAAAGCCGGCTTGTGATATGGCAGCCAGGAGCTGATTCGCTGGCTGTTGTTCACTGCACTTTATTACTTTCTGAAGCTTAGTACATCTGGCCCACACTCTCTTCCGGCTGAGGATTGCCGCTTTACTTTCCCCCTAATCACCACTTCCCAATCTCACATTCAAGAATTCTCTTGGGCCACACTCTGGAATTTCCTCCCTTACTCCATTAGAGTTTTATCCTGCCTCTCAGGCTTCATATGTGCCCTTCAAACAAATTTTTTTTTCTTTGGGTTTACCAGTACATCAGTACCACGACAGATTGTAAGCTCATATGAGAAGGGACACACAAAAAGAGAAAAGTTAAATAACTGCGCTATTTGAGGAAGAAATCAATATGTAATTTTTTAACCAATTTATTGATCAATAATCAGGAAATTTAAAATCGTTATAAACATGATTAATGTATACATACATTAAAAAATATACTAAAAATGGCAATACATGGCAAGCTGATGGTGCAAATTGCAAATGACTTGATAACCCCACTTGATTATGGGCAAGATTTTGGATGATGCACCCCACTTATCCTTTTGGTGTGTGGATCCTGTTGGTATTTGACTCTTTGGACACTGTAAATGAGGGGGGGAGAGAAGCAGTCAATGTCACTCACATATCTGGGATGATTCCCACTACTCCAAGCTGTTCTAGAGGTGGTCCCTGTGAGGTGGTGTGCTGTCTTCCGATCTCCTAGAATGTCCCCAGTTGAAGTTAAGGTCCGAATTTTTGGAGTCCCAGCTTCGAGGGAGGGTTACCCGGTATTTGTAATCCATAATGAGGATCGGGATGGGGGTGTAAATGCCTGAGGCGTTTCGCTGGGGGGCTCCCAGCTTTTTCAAACCTTTGCTGAAGCGTTCTGAGGGGTACTAGATCTCTCGGAATGCTTCAGCAAGATTGCTCAGCACACAGCAATGTGTCAGCACTGTGTGCTGAACTAAATGTCAGGACCAGTGTTCTCCAGTGAGAACACTTTCCCCGACACCGGCGATTATAGATTTATCTACCATGTGATAGCGATGTGCAGGGCCACGCATCACTATGGCCCCTACACACATAGAGATGTAGGTGCATTTTCCAAGCAATCTAGTCAGATTGCTTAGAAAATGCCCCTGAATAGCTACGTGTGTAGGCACCATTAGTCTGTACTAATGTATACTGCCAGTTTTATCCCTACGGACCTCTTATAAATCAAAGAAAACTATTTGATGATAAAGTAATACCCTTTCACAGCACAAAGCCAGGTCGGAGCAGCGCATTCACATTAAACCCTGGTTACCCACTATACATCGGGCGACCTGGGTTTAACACTTCTTCAGGTCGAATTGCGGAGTCACTCGAGCCGGTTTATAAGGTTTGGTGCCTTCACACCGCACCATGACCCGGGTCATTACACCAGCAACCCAGGTTATTTTGGTGATGTTAATGGGGTACAACAGTTCCATTGATGACTCACTATTGATGATCTGTTCACATTAGGAGGACCTGTGTTCTGCTAGTCAGTCACATCCATGTGCTACACCTGTGTTCTGTATCCAGAAAACATTAGTCTCTTCCAGACTAGAGACTGGAACAAACTATCCTGTGTGTAATGTGCAGGTACATATTCAAGAAAAAAACTGTCTATGCCGCTCCAGTGTGGGAACCCGCATGTTAAGGTGCCCACACACTAGAAAGATTTTTTTGGGCGATTTTCGCTAAATCGGTCGATATATCATTCGAGGTTTACCGATAATCGGTCGAAAATCGGCCGATTTCTGTCCGATGCACGCTCCCGTGGATCTTTTGCTAAATCTTCTGATCTTACGTGCTGCATGAAAGGTCCAGGACAGGCAAAAGATTTGAAGGCTAATTTATGCGCACATCTTATGATCGCAGATCTTCTAGTGTGTGGGCACCTTTAGTGGTAAACTGGTCATTTATTTCCTGCCAAATCCCTCCATATATCACCAATGAGAAGATCTCTTCCATGGTTTGGTTGTACATTTGGCTTGTTTTGCGCTTTGCCCAGACTGAAGTGATTTGGACAGCCCTAAGCTTTTGGGCACACATTTCTTCTGCTGTTAAGGTGGGCATACACACGCAGATTTATCTTCAGATCTGGCTGGTTGGAACAAAAACATGGTTATGGATGAGAGCAAATGACAGTTGACCAGTTGGGAATGCTGGAAAACTGACAAACTGTCACTCATCCATAACCATGTTTTTATTCCAACCAGCCAGATCTGAAGATAAATCTTACTAGTGTATGGGCACATTAACCTTATCATGGAGTCAAGCAATTCATTATCTAATGTTCAGGAGGATGTCAGAACTGTCTGTGGTCAAGTGTGCGGTTAACGGTGGATCTCTTGTTCCTAGGTTGTCTGCCCCAAATTATCAACCCAGCAAATCTCACAAGAAAGTCCTCAAAAGAATGCAGAAATATCTTCAGTCTGGAGAAGTATCTCATTCCAAAAACGATGGTGAGAACTAAACAAATCCTCTGCCATTCATAATGTTTTCCAATTTTGTGTCGTATATAATATGTTTCCTGGTAAGACTTCAGGATGTGTTGCTATGATTGCATAGGCTTGTTCCTGCTTGTGGTTCCTTTCTTATGATCGTTACTAGATTTTTGTAAATTCTGTTAGACCAGTGGTTCTCAAACTGTGGGTCCGGACCATCTCAGCATGGGGTCCCGACTCCATGTTGCTGACCATGAGGCTGATGACTTTTCTAATCTCAGTCAGTGATTCATAGGGCAGTATTCAATGACACAAATCGTGCTGTGCAGCGAATCCTGTTCAGGATTCGCTGCACAGTCGCCGTGTTCCGGAGGGCTGGAGCCCTTTCTGCTAGCGCTCCCTTACACACTATTCAATGAGGCAGGGGCTCGCTGCCCCTGACGGCGAATGTGAACCCCTGCGGCAGATGCCGCAGGGAGCCTGAGGACGGCGGCAGGCAGGGAGATGGAAGTCTCCCTGCCTGCCCCAGAACATATGTGGGGGGAGGTGGGCTCCCCGGGAGCCAGGCAGCACAGGCTGCCCCCCAGGAGAGCCAGCAGGGGACCAGGTATTCACTGCACCCGATCGTGCATATGTAATGATCGGGAGCAGTGAATATATGAATATCTAATGAGCGGCTCTCGGCTCCCAGGCCCCCTGCTGGCTGCTATGTGTAAAAAAAAAAAAATATATATATATTTTTTTAATTAAATATATATTCATGTGCTGTAAGCACATGAATAAAAATAGCATGCCCCTTCTCAGAATAAAATTCCTGATTTTATTTTTTTTACGCCAAATTTTAAAAAACAACAACATTATTTTAAAAGTTCACATTGCACTTCACCATGAAAAGATGGCGATTGCTACATGGTGACACACGGTGAAAATCATTTAGAAAGCAATTCGCCATCTTCTCATTGAATACACTCATGGCGAATCACATTGAAAAACCACAGCGAGTTGCGGAGAGTATCAGACAGTGAATTGTCCCTCATTCACTGTTCACCGTCGGCGAAAAGTGCACGTTGAATAGGGTGATTCACTTTCTGACACAAAAAATCACCTTCCAAAGTGAAAAAAAGCACAAATTCGCCATGAAAAATGGCAAATTGGCCTCATTGAATACTGCCCAAAGAGTCTGAATAATCTGCTGAATTGTCTGTTATGTTAGACTCCTCCCATCACTTTGTGCCTCCACAATGCTGCCATGTATGTTCTGATTACACGTGTGATGTGATGGGTTATGGTATATTCGACTCCTCCCATCACTCTGTGCCTCCACAATGCTGCCATGTGTGTGCTGTCTGCTGACTACACATGGGATGCGATGACCTTCTGTGGTAACTAGCTGGGGTCCCATAATTATTTTTATTGTCTGATGGGGTCCCAGAGCAAAATAGTTTGAGGACCCCTGTGTTAGACCATGGATGGGCAATTATTTCAGATGGGGGGGCTACTTAGTAAGTTTTTATTTTTATTACATAAGCCATCAGATATAATGTAAATTAAATGTATTTGGCATAATCATAGTGTGCACTTGTTAAATAGCCAGATGTTACTACCGCAGTAGTAGTACCGCAGTGCTGTCCGGATAGCATTAAGTGTTTGCCAAATGTGCCACATTGCTCCCAGGTTCAACCTGCTGTGTCAGTGGCATTCACAGTACTGTACATATATATCCCTGACAATGGCTTGATGTAGTTTTGTCTGCCAGAAGACTGCTCATTGGGGTGTATTCAATGCCGCGGCCAGCGAGGGGGTTAAACAACGAGGATTGCAGAAAACCAGCGATCCTTGCTGTTTAACCCCCGCGCCGGCTGCTCGCTCTATTCAATGTTCTGGGGAAATTCTCGCCATCACAGGACGGCGAGAATTCCTCAAACCAGCGAGACCCGCGGCTAATGCAGGAAACTCGCTGTATTTAGCCGCGAGTCTCGCTGGTTCAGGAGCCGCATACAACGATTTCCCCTCGCTTTAAAAAAATGGAGCGAGGGGGAATTGGCGTATGAGGGGGCTGCATTGAATACTGTCAGGGTGAGTGGTGACAGCGAGCAGGAAGCTCTGCTCGCTGTCACCACTCGCCCACAGCATTGAATACCTGCCATTGTTCCTACTGTGCCCCTCCAATAACTTTACTTTTCTGTTCAGTGATAGATAAGGAAAGGGGGTGAATCCCTGGACCACATATATTTTATCACTTGGCTGGGCAAAGCAGTGATGGCCTTTTACAATGAGAATCCATAATTAAATCTCTGTTGGTCACATTAGGCAGTAAATGCAGGGCCACAATACCCAGCATACTGATGGAGCCGGCCTTATTCATCGCCGGCGCCCACCAGATGTCCCAGATAGGGACTGGGACGCGCGTGCGTCTCACACGCACGTGCGTCCCAGTATCACGGCGGCTGGGCAGCGTCTCCCTGCGCGTCTCCGCTTCAGGGAGATGGACAGGGTTCGGAGGGGGACCGGCAGGGGAGGTAGCAGGGACCCGGGGCAAGCTCAGTTGCCACGTGGTGCGCGAGCGTCTAGTGTGTGCGCGCCCCTGGCGGGAGCCGGGAGCTGGCGATAGAATCGCCAGCCCCTGCAAGGAAGAGGGGTGCTACATAGCTATGAGGATGTCAGGCTGAGAGCCATTTATACCCCTTTCACATCTCACTTATAACCTGGGTTATAGCTGGGTTGCTGCCTGGTCAAAACGGTTTGAGGTCCCGTGTGAAAGCACCACACTGAATAACCCAGGTTTACCAATTTGGCAATTTGACCCGGGTTATAAGAAGGGTTCTCCCTCGCTACATCCCTCCAAACCCAGTTAAGATTAGTGCATCGAGGAGCTGGGTGCACAGAGGGCTGTCGTCAGACCTTTTTTGTTTTATTTCCTCGTTGATGATTTTAAAAGGAGGTCTCCATGTTGCTGCAGCCTGCCTGTACTCTCTGAGCCACAGGAAGAGACCCGACACAGCTTACTTAGATGCCAGGCCGATGGCCTCAGGATCAGCTGCCCCTGGGATCTGCCACAGATTATTAAGAAGCCTGGGAGCTTCCCGGGTGGCAGGAAGGCATGCAGTATATTGCATGCGGTCCCATTCCCTGCTCCCGGGAGGCGTATCACGTCAGATCGGGACCACACATCGGATCAAATGACAAACATCTGATCTGGCCATTAGAATCATGTGAAAAGTGGCCAAATTGTGCAAGTGTGGCCAGCTGAAGACCCCTGTCTCTAGAGAATCTTTGTTATATTGCTGTGTGTGGTCTACAGGCAGCAACGTTTCCACCATTTTGCATATCTATACATGTACCTGTTAGCCTGTCCTGTCTAAACCGGGCAGGGCAGGCATGTCGGGAACTGTCTAAGCTTTTGTCTGTGCACTAAGTAATGTACACCGCTGCCTGCTAGCTCTCTCTCATGTACACTGAAACTAATAGGTACACTGTAAAGCTATTATAAAGCTTATTATAAATGACAATGCCTTTAGTAACAAAGTCTTGTTTATTCTGCTTGTTTGTACAACTATCTGTCAAGCAGGTAAGATGAATGCTGCGAGCTGCTGCTCTGTCTGTGCACCCTATTCTAGTGGTTATGGCCATAGGCCTGTACGATTCACAGTGCTGGAGTCACATGCACTGTAGCAGGATTTAGGGGAACATCTGAGCGCCCTAACTACCAAGTACCCAACCACACGAATGCACCAGAGCGCCCCAACTCCCAAGCACTCAAATATCTCAGTCTTCCCTGCAGTAGGTAAGATCAGAAGATGCAGCTAAAGGTCTGCGGGAGTGCACATACTATTGCGATTAGGAACGATTTGCGGTAAAATCGGGCAAAAATCTGACTGATCGAACCAAATATCGCTGTAGTGTGTGGACACATTAAGTTTAGACAAACACTTTCGACAGTGTAGTTTACACAGGATGCCTTTTCTACTAAGGTCGTTTTCAGGTCAATGATCAAGATGTACAGTGTGGGGTCATGAACCACGGACCCACAGACGTTAGATTTTATAGCCTGAAGCAGTTTCAGTCTGACATGTCACTCATACCCCTTTCACACCAGCCTAAATTCCCGGGTTGGGCCTGCCACTAGCGCTGGTGTGAAGGGTTCCCGGGCCAAAATCCTAGGACCAATGTCCCGGGATTTCAACCCTGCCGAGTGTCCCCTATGGAATCAGAGGGATTTATCGGTAAGTACCAAAATCCTATTTTTTTTATTTTTTTTTAGAAAAACAAAATTCTTCCAAATTTACTAAATAAGCTTATGTTCTTTTTTTAACTCCAAAGCACAATACTTTCTCTACATGTTGCCGAGACTGTGTGTTTGTTTGTGTGTTTGTATGTCTGTGTCACATTGACCGAAAGTCGTACAGTGACATTTTGTCCTCTCGCCCAGGTATTTCAGTAGAGCCTATGGAATCTCAGGCAGACAGCCCTGTCTCTTTCAAGGTTTCCATTACAGACCACACTGAAATCTCTGGGGAGGATCTGAAACCAGTGGCAACAGAGATCGATGAAGCTGAGAATAACCGGGGAGATAACGAGATGCCATCTAACGTTGAACTTAATGAAGATAATACAGATTTAATTCAAATGAGCAAAATAAAGCCAAACACATCTTTGAAACCAGGTACGTTTTTTTTCGTCTGCCTATCCTATTAAAGATAGTGATAGTAGAAGTAAATCTATAAACTGCAGCAAGTATTTGTACTATACCGTTCTGTATCATCTGCCTGCCATAATGTAGGAAGCACTGGCCACAGTGATGTTTCTCTCCCTTATGTAATGGGCCATAGATCTCTCTTCTTGGTTGTGGATATTTAGAAAGCTCTTGGACCTGGCAATGACTAGTCTGTATATATAAATGTGTGTGCCTTCATCACAGTGAAATGGAAAGTAACAGCTCAAATATTTGAGCTTAGAAAGCCAAGGCAATGCTGGCTATACACACACCAATTGTTTTTCCCTCGGCTGCCACTAGATGGCGCGACTGAGCCATTAAATTGTTGCTCTGTTCAAGTGCGCTTGCAGTTGGGGTATTGAGGGTGATTCTGGTTTGCTCTGTAAGCTTACTGAGCACCAGGGACACCGCTCCGCCAAATACCCCCACCCCCCTGCCGATTCCCCTCAGTACCACACAAGGGGATGTGTAACGGAAACACCTACCCTCGCATGCCTCCGCTGCAGGAAAAATCTCCTGGCTTTGCAAATAAAAGTCAGTCGAGTGCAGAAAATAGAATTGACCCGATTGTTTGGTGGCTCTTATTGTGGCTATTCATATATGGCGGTGGTTCCAGATGCTTAATAGTCCGTAATGTATAGACCACTTACATCCCTCTCTAAGTACTCGAAATTTATGCAACCAAAATTCAGTATTACACCGCTAAGTGAAGGCACCTTACCGCCTTGTGCCGGTCAGCGTCTTCCCTTCCACCACGTTTGTTATTTCTGGGATTGATTTCTTTGTTTTTGGATGCAAATACAGCGGAGAAATGCTGCAGGCATGCTGTGTGTGTATACAGAGATTTTATTGGCACTGTGTAACAAGTGAAGACGTTCTTCCTGTTGTGTCTGGCTGAGCTCAGCCCCACGCACACGTCTAATATTTTAGTGTTCTAGTTCTAGTATGGCTAATCACTTTGTTATACTGTGTTATTGTTTTATTACTGATGCACAAAGATGAAATGATTCCGTACTGAATTAAGAAGAGGATTCTTCACCATTAGAGCAGTAACATTCTGAAACTCATTGCCGGTGGGGGCAGTTACAGCAACTACTGTTAATGAATTTAAATCAAAACTGGATACATTTTTGGCCTATAAGGGAATCCTATAGATATGACTTAGTCAAGTCAGTAGCTACAAATCAAATAGGTTGAACTCGATGGACTAACGTATTTTTTTTTTAACCTTAATTACAATGTTACATGCAGGGAACATCACCTGAATAATCACAGTTAGCTGACTGACTTTGTGAGCTGCGGAGGAGTGTAACTGGGTTTTACCACATACAATTGAGTGGTGCAGGCATACTGTATTTATTGTGACTGCATCAGATAATTGTCTTCCCAAAGTTACTACCTGTAGAACATAGCACCTCTCCCATTACTCCACAGGTGTACTGTTCTCAGGTAAGCTCAGTGTTAGTACTGATGGTTATGGTAATAAGCAAAAAGCATTTAGGGCTTTGTGATCCAGGAACCTGGTGCTCACTACATAACTATCAGTGTACCTATGAGTGTGGTAATCAGCATGCCACTAGTTATTATGTAAATACGTGTAAGGCAGGAAATTGGGCGGCACTCAGCCCCCTATGCAGAAATAAAAACACACAGCTTTATAAATACCAGTGCTTCTCCCCACGCTCTCCTCACAGCTTCCGATGGAGAGCCGATGACGTCTCGGGGCGACACTGTTGTCAGTTGAGATTTATCTCTGCATATGAGACTTCAGAGCCATCCAGTATCTATCGGTCTGTCTATCTGAATAATTGTATATTGGGGTGTGTTAATGTGTAAGATATACTAATTTATCACTGCTGCTTTCATAGCTGGTTTACTGTCACCGTTCTCCATGTTGGCCATTTTGAAATGCCCGCACCTCTTCTGTGTGATTTGCTTTAAAAATGTGACTACGGTGGGTGCTGCCAGTAAGTTGTCGCAGTCACTACTTCATCTTAATCCTAGTTTAACATCATTAGAACCGCTTCCGGCATGCATAGTGCCACCGTATTCCTATGAAATATTTGTACGACATACTATTTTTATATAGCACATTGTATTCTGTTGCACCTTTTATAATTGGATATAAAACAATAATTAAAAAACACTGGGCAATAATAGGCAGAGAGGTAAGGGGGCTCCGCCCCCAAATTTACAAACTACAAACTACAAACTGCAGGATGACGGGACATGCTGGATTGCCCGGCATGTCTGTCTGATTCCATGGTTTGAAAGTAAAAAATCGGTCACATCGGGCACTGTATTTCCTACCGCGGCTGACTGACTGATATTCCATCACTTGGGAAGGAATGGGGAATTGACTCCTCCCCAGGGGCGGAACGGCGATATCATGGCCAATACACTGGGAGAGACATGCATTTGATCTGTATGTGTACCCGGCATAACATTGCCAGATAAATCAATTTTTCCATATGTTAGTATCTCCATTTCCAAACTCAAAGTTTAAAATCACTTCCACCCTTCTGACCGTATGTTCCCCAGCAGAGCTGTACATTTAACATTTGTGCAGTCCAGTGACAATTTTTTGCCAATGTTGACACTAGATTCAAAACTGCACTATTTTCAAAACCGCGTATGTGTGACACCATAGAGTGAGTCCGGGGTCCTGGATCCGTAGTAATCCAAAGGGGTACCTGGGGAAGGAAATCCTGCTCCTGTGGCGACCACCCCGGCATCTGCTGTTGAAGTCGCGCTGCTCCCGGCTGCAGTGGTACCCTCTCCGCCTCCACTGTACACTAGAGACGCAGAGATCCTTCTTTCTCGGCGTCTCTACTCAGAATGATTTCTGGCCAATCAGGAGACGCCGAGGAAGAAGGATCTCTGCGTCTCTAGTGTACAGCGGAGGCGGAGCGGGTACCACTGCAGCCGGGAGCAGCGCGACTTCAACAGCAGATGCTGGGGTGGTCGCCACAGGAGCAGGTGAGTAGGATTTCCTTCCCCAGGTACCCCTTTGGATTACTACGGATCCAGGACCCCGGACTCTTCAGCCCTGGAGCCCCGGACCTCCGGACCCGGACCAGCCCCAGAACCAAGCCACCGGACCGGACCCTGTGACCTACCTACGGGATCAAGATAGGTAAGTATCAGTGTGTTGGTGTAATTTATGTATTAAACTTTTATTTTTCTAATGTGTCAGTATGTATTTATCTATTTTTTTTACTGTGGAACTACAAGACCCAGCGGGCCCTTTAATGCCCCGCAGGCTGGGACTTGTGGTTCTCCAAGTCCCAGCTTGCGGGGGAGGCTTGCTAGGACTCCTAGTTCCACAGTTTAAAACAATAGGTTTTTCATCTATTTTTTTTACACAATGATCAGCCCGGTGGCCACCGCACCAAGCTTCAGCCTGGTCAGGTAAGTCCTGGAGGGTGGGGACCCCTTTATTGGGGGGGTCCCCACTCCCCCAGGACCCCTGGCCAGGCTGACTGGTCGGTAGGGTTAATGCTTTGGCCGCGGGACCTTATATAATAAGTTTCCCCCGGCTGTGGCATTACCCTGCTGGCTGGTTGTGCCTGGGGCTGGTTCTTAAAATACGGGGACCCCTACTCATTTTGTCCCCCGTATTTTGGGAACCAGCCCTGGCCCTTGAGCCTGGGGCTGGTTTTAAAAAATCAGTGAAGCCCTATTTGTCGGGGTTTCCTGATGCTGGTTACGGCAGTGGGGGGGACCCCACGCCGATTTTTTATTTTTTTTAAACTAAATACCGTTTCAGAGGCATTCCCACTGCCTCAAAAACGGTATTTAACCGTGTAGGACTCTGCTTTTAAAACGGGTTGAAATACCGGTTATCTTTCCCACTGCAGCCTTAAAAGGTAAATTGCGCTGAAAAATCGGCAATTTACCGTTTTAGACCTGCAGTGGGAAAGGGGCATGACTGTGGCGGCCGACACCTCCTCACTGCAGCAGACAGCAAGGTAAAGGGGTGCTCGCCGGGGCCCCACCTTTAGTGTCCTGTGCTTCCCACATGTGATGCTCTGCCCGCTTCCAGTTGGAGGCTGCGGGCCGCTTGAAATGACAGCACGGGCCGCAATTGGCCCCCGGGCCTGACTTTGGACATGCCTGATATAGGAGATGGACAAAATGCTTGGAGAATAAGTACGTGTTCTGTAATTGTCGTAGCAAATATAAATTTGCTGATTTGGGTTTAAGAGAGTCTCTCGCTGTCCCCATTCTGACTGTAGATTACTCTATGATAGTAAATATTGGTGTGAATTGGCTGCTTTAGGGAACCCTATTAAATCATTCAATCAGTTTTTATTTATCTACCGACATTGTGGTACAGACCAGTCATGGTCTGAATATAGAGCACTGACCAAGGTCTTAAGAATATTTTCAAAAAGGTTTAATACACCATACAAATGGGGTTGACGTTTTCAAGACATATATTATGTACAGCCTGGCAGCAGAGTGAAGAGCAGCGTGGTGCACTATGCCTGGAACACCCCCTTAAATGGTCATACAAATTACATCAATCAACACACCTGTGCAGACCACGCTATGGTGGTTTAAAGGTATCAAACTGGTTTACCTATCGCCAAAACTGGGACATGGCCGTTTTTCAGTTGCTATAATGTCAAGTTCTGCGTACAGTGTATTGTTGTAGTGTGTCATATGTACGGCACTGCCAACCACTTGTGGCACCTTATAAATAAAATGTAATAATGATAATATACATGGATACAAGCCTATATATGTACATGTACTGGTATGTAAAATATAACAGTGAGAGCCCTGCTTATGAGGGTATACATCGGAAAGCTCTCCGGTTGTCTTAGGAACTCATGAAGTGGGTAATGGTCACATGGTCGTCTGGTAGACCTTAGTTTTTTTAAGGTAATGTGTAAAAAAATGGAAGCTGGGGAAAGTATTTCTTAAGGTGCCCATACATGTTACAATTATTGCATACAATATTGTATACAATATGCATCTCATCGCATCTCGGTTTTCCGATGAGATCTAGTACAAAAAGTACGTGCAGCACATACTTTTTGTACTAGATCTCTTCTCATCGCAAAACCGAAAATCGATGAGATGCGATATTGTATACAATATTGTATGCAATAATTGTAACGTGGGGGGGAGGCAGCGGTCACCAGCTGATCAGTGTGGATGTTGCCTTCGCTCAACTTTCGGAATATTCTGAACGACTTGTTTCTGTGTTAGACCATATTACGATTCAAAAGAAAAATCGGAATGTTTAAAGCAATACAAATAAATTGATTTATAATTTGGTTTTGCAAATGAGTATACGGATTATCATCTCTCAACAGGGAACGGTCCTGACGCAGATAAGCCCCCACGCCGGAAAGCTAAAGATATCCGTAAGGAGCGCCATCTGCAGAAACTTCGCCTTAAACAGGCCGATCAGACTTTGCCGACTGAGGAAGCAAATACCGTCCCAGCCACTGCAAAGCCCAATGTGAACAGCAACAAACCTCTAGAGGAATTTCTAAGTGTGGCAGACCCGGAGAACGCGGCACACAGACTTGAGGTATATCGCTGCTCTATATTCTTGTATGTGCTAATTGGATGCCTTCTACTTTAAAGGTACAGGTCACCTATACAAATGTTGGTTCAGCTGGTAAACCCTCTTGTTCCGCTGTGTAGTGGTGTTCGATACACCTTAACTTGTTTGGTTGGGTTTATTTTTATTTATTCCCCTACGATGATGCATGGGAAATACTTGCTTTTATTTTCATACTGCAATATGCCCTCAATTTGTCACTTTTTCAAGAGTAACTTGTATGTAGTTGATGACCATGTATCCTGTGATCCCTTGATTCTTTAGAAAAAGCGATACAATAGTATAAAGCCCAGTACACACTAGAGCAGTGGTTCTCAAACTCGGTCCTCAGGATCCCACACAGTTCTCGTTTCCCAGGTCACCTGACAGGTGCACTTATTACTCACTGACACATTGTAAAAAATCCGCAGGTGGAGCTAATTATTTTACTGTGATTCTGTGAGGAGACCTGCAAAACATGCACTGTGTGGGGTCCTGAGGACTGACTTTGAGAACTTGTGCAGTAGAGAATATAGTAAAAGATATTGCACAGAAAGGGGTTTCTGAGCGGTATCTATTACAATAGCACATCATTAACAACCCGTGCCATTGGCAGAACATGTAGGTCAATTTGGCTATATAGCCAAATGACCCGCATGTTCAGCGGGTCCTGTGATGTCACTGAACGATATTAACTATATCGGTGGCAGCAGCCGGTATCGCCTAGTGCAGAGGTAGCCAACTCCAGTCCTTGAGAGCTACCAACAGTTCACGTTTCCCAGGTCTCCTCACAGGATTACAAGAGAAGTATTTTGCTTCTCCTGTAGATCTTTTAAAATGTGTTAGTCAGTAATGAGTGCACCTGTGAGGTGAGCTGTAAAACGTGAACTGTTGGTAGCTCTCGAGGACTGAGTTGGCTACCCCTGGCCTAGTGTGTATGGGGCTTTAGATTTTAATGTCTAAATCTTTTGAACTTGTTCACTGCGTTTGTCACTAGGTGGCGATATAGTACCACCACAGAGTCTCACTATTTTTTTCCCCCAGGTCTTCAAGACAATCAATTGCTGGTTAACTTTTCTCCTGCCACTACTCAGTTATTTTGTGATTGTTGATTATGCAGCCCCTGCTTTTAAGATAACAAACACGTTTTCCCCCCCCCCCCCCTCTTAATTTGCAAATCCCTTACAAAAAATACAGGGATGGTACATACACAAAAATCTGATGTCAATTTATTTTAAAGTTGGCAGAATTTAGAGTTGGAGTGCAGCACCGTATATTCCACTTAATCTGCAGTGTGCACGTTCTAGGGGTATGGGGATAAGCAGAATAATGTTGGGAAGGGGATTACATTCCTAGTAACATTGTTCTGCATCTTCCAGTGCTTTGTACTGCCAGCCAAGTCCGTTACAGCCCACAACTATATATGGTAATCCATGATCTCATCTGGGAATTGTCTGCAGTTCTGCTAATGCTAATTTATTCGTCATAGCCAACAGATAAGACTTCATTCTTTTCTTCTTCTTCTTCTTTAAACAAATTCTCCATGGATCGCTTATGAACCTAATTGTCTGCCAAGTTTATTTCAATGTGCACGTCCGCTTCCGGATCATTGGAAGTTGCCGCATAATAATCACCTTGCAACGATGTTTGCAGATAGGGTAAAACATTTGTTAATTCACTACAGAGTCCGCCTTGCTTCCACTGCACAACCACCCCTTCCATTCATTTAAAAATGTTTACATTTGCCTCAAAGATATATTGCTCACTTTAATATATAAATTAGGCAATCTGGACAGCGATGAGATATTAAGTCTGATTTATTGCAATTATTGTGATCACAGTTGCATATTTTTTGTCCATTTGAGAAGGCAAATTCCTTCTCAAATGGACAAAACCATGTGCACTGCAGTTGGGGCAGATGTAACTTTTGAAGAGAGAATTAGATTTGCGTGAGGTTTTACTTCAATAGAGTGAGATCTATATTGCAGTGTAAAAATAAAGCAGCCAGTATTTACCCTGCACAGAAACAAAATAACTCACCGAAATCTAACTCTCTCTGCACATGTTACATCTGGCCCCCTGCAGTGCACATGGTTTTGTCCATTTGAGAAGGAATTTGCCTTTGCGAGTGAACCAGAATAAGGGCCTTTGTCCTAAATATGCAACTGTGATCACAATAATTGCAATAAATCAGACTTAATATCTCATCACTGTCCAGATTGCCTAATTTATATATTTGCCTTTGCGAATGAACCAGAATAAGGGCCAAAATGTAATGCCGCCCAAGTTCTGAGGCAGTGCGGGATGTCCTCTTTACTCGGACGTTTTTTTAAAGGCGAATTAACCATGCCTTGTAAGTTAATTCCCCTTTTAAAAAACACCCAAGTTCAGCGGACAACCCGCACTGCCGCCGAACTCGGCCAGCATTACATTTCGCCCTTAGTATTCATTCTAGCACCCTCACAAGGTCTGGTTGCATATCAGTGCTGAAATAAAGACCACAGAATGCTGAAAGCACCACAGCAGAGAGCGACACCCCAGGCAGGGAGGAGGAACTGCACGTTTTTTGGAAGATTCAGGGTGCTAGAATGAACACTACATATTCCATAGGAGGGAAGGACAAAGTGCGACCCATGGAAAGTCTGTGGTTGACTTTGCCTTACTAGCATTTCATAGCTGGAGAAACTTATTGTATAGAATCAGCTGTGAAGTGTAACCACTGCCACCACCATTCATGCTACCAAGGGGTGGCTTGTATAGCCCTGCATCTTGTGTTTCCAATCCATGCACCTATAAATTGGCAACATAGTCATGTGACATCACAGAAAAGTATTTACACATTTATTAATTAACCCTTTCTATAACCTTTCTTTCCTTTACAGCATCTTCAGGTAACTGTGACTGGTTGTGTTGTTGGACAGGTGGTATTACTTTTAGACTTGTTATATGAGACGGTTTCCATTTGTTTCGACTTGAATATATCATCTAAAAGGATGAAATGCTGGAAAAATCAACCTTTTTATTCATCAAATAAGGTGGATAATTTTCCGTTTAGCTTTAGCTCATAGCAAAGTAAGCATTGAGAGAGTTTATGAACTGCCCGGCGGCTGGCATGTGAACAAGCAGTAACTGTGGTGGTTACAGGACTTAGCTTCTAACCAATGTTTCCCAAGTTCACCATCATGTTGGTAGTAACTGTTTCCAACACGTTTCAAACCTCCTGTGCAGTATTTATCTTGATTCATAGGTAAAATATTACGGGTTTAATTTCTTAAGGTTTAGCTGCATCAGGTATTTGCCAAGCCTGCGGAATGTTAGGAAACAGAAGTGATGTCCTGCCTCCTTCTGTGCGGACTCGGGCAGTACCGTGATCGGGTTGTGTGGGTGCCATAACGCTTGTTTCATTTATTTATTTTCTACTCCTTTAAAGGTGAGACTTGTGAGGTCTTCTCCTCCCAGCCCTCAGTTCAAAGCGACGTTTCAGGAGTCCTACCAAGTGTATAAACGTTATCAGACGACCATTCATAAGGACCCACCTGACAAGCCAACCATAAGCCAGGTCAGAAGGCAAGAGAAGGCCTTTCCAAACACTTGGAGCAGACACCTGATCTCCTACACAGATTAGGGTTAGAACAACCGAGATGACACGGTTTCTGTTAGTAGGAAGGATAAATAAATAACAACTGTTTCAGGGACTCGTGCAGGCACTAGTGATGGTTTCAGGTTTATACAGCACTGCCAGAACCTCGTTCATTCACAAGACCTGGATAGTCTGGGATTCCAGGTGTCTTATTTTGTTCCAGAAACACTGATACATTATGTGATGTACTTGTCATCGCTTCAGCTACCATATTGCGTTTCTGATCTAATCCTGAAGCGTACACAAGCCTGCTGTTTCTAGGGCTAGTGGTTCATTGCATGCAAACAAGAATTGGTGCTAATTAGGATGGCCAATCCCGCAATCAGGATCAGCGGGATCCTGGTATTTAGCCCCAAAATGTCCGGGATTTCAATTTTGGGATTAGACTGTGCATGCACAGTCTAATGGCGGACAGGGCCTGAGTACCCGCTTAAGTGCTGCCCGGCTGTTCCCGACCCGGCCTGCGCAGTGTAATTCATTCATAGGTCACGCTGCGCAGGCCATAGCACTGCACCACCAGCGACGGAACCCGCTCGCCTGCGGGCCTCTCCCGGACGCACGTGTCATACCCGCCGCCTGCCTCCCTCTGCCTATCCCCAAAAGTAAGTGTCAGTGTGGGGCACAGGGGCAGTTTTCTTTTAGGGATGCCAATCCCAGGATACCGGGAATCCCGGGGTTGGCATCCCTAGTGCTAATCAAGTTAGAAATTAAAGTTCTCTGTGTTCTGCTGAAATGGGCAGTACACATCTGTGGTTAATTACTGATTTGATGTATCAAGCAGTGTAAAGACTGGAGAAGTTTCCCATAGCAGCCAATCAGGTTTGCGGTAGAATTTATTAAGTACATCCTATAAGATCATTGGTTGCAATAGCCAACTTCTCCACTTATATCTCTGGCACTTTCACACTAAACCCAGGTCACCCAGTATACATAGGGCGACCTGGGTTTAGCCCTTCTTATAACCCGGGTGGAATTGCCGGGTTGGTCAACCTGGGTTGTAATGTTTTGGTGCTTTCACACCGCACCTCAACCCAGCAGTAACCCGTGTTGAAGGTGTGGTGTGAAAGGGGTATGAGTTACTTATACCCCTTTCACTTCGCCCTGTACACATGGAGCGACTGAGCAGTGTCGCTCAGATCGCACTGCACACAGCGATGCACCAGCGATGTGTGCTGAGCAACCTGTGACGGCCAGTGTTCACGAGAGAGAGAGAACACTGGCGATGACTAGGTTTACACTGCATGCCATCTAAATCTAGTCAGGCGATAGCGACACGTGCTTCATTTCTAGTTGGCTCGCTTTGAAATGGGGCTTCATTTGCCCCGTGTGTATGCCCCATAAGTCGAGTCGTGGTCTCTGGTGCAACCCGGGCACGGCTTTTCTCACTAAGCCCAGGACGATCATTATACACATCCCAACCCTTTTTACAACCCGCATTGAATAGCCAGGTTGGTCCACCTGGGTTATAAGCTGTGGTGCTTTCACACCTCTCCTACTCAGCAATAACCCGGGTCCGAGGTGCGGTAGGAAAGGGGTATCAATGAAGTATAAGGCATCGCCTTCCTTCTATTATACTTGTACTGTGCTGATATTGGGGTGTGCCTGTGTAGATATTTTGTCCTCTCCAGGTGTTAGGAAGCTGTACGGTAAATCGAATGTGTTGAATTTGTTTTCTTGCATGTTGAAATGGTTCAGTGGCTGATGCAGGGTCGGGCTATTTTTCTATTGGTTTGAATTGTTTTCTGTATTTAGTGCTAGCGGATTTGTGCTGAGCAGATATTCAGCACGGAGGTGTGTGTATAAGGGGTCTGTAAAATGTTGTCTCATCTGTTTGAGGTTTCTTGTGTTTATTTTCTTGTGTTTATTTTATCTCCCATGAACAGTTTCAGAATGAGTTTTCCGTTTCCTAATATGTATGCTAACAAAAGCAAGTATTGTAAGAGTTGCTACTCTGGTGTTCTAGGTTTTGTGTTCTCAACTGGGAGGTAAACATGGCTCCAACACCCCAGAGAGGAGACCCTAAGTACAGAGCTCTGCTGCCGGACAGCTGGAGCTTCAACGTTTATGTACTGTAGCCCTCCCTAAGCCTGGCTCCCAGCAGTGTGGCTATCTATGAGCTTGCTATGTGTTCACATGTGCTTGTTCCTAACCTGGGGCCTTATTTAGATCTGAGCTCAGTACAAATTTGTTCGGAAAATGGGCAAAACCATGTGCACTGCAGGTGGGGCTGATGTAACCTGTGCAAAGAGAGTTACATTTGGGTGGGGTGTGCCGAAACTGAAATCTAAATGCAGTGTAAAAATAATGCAGCCAGTATTTACCCTGCACAGAAACAAAATAAAACTCACACAAATCTAACTCTCTCTGCACATGTTACATCTGCCCCACCTGCAGTGCACATGGTTTTGCCCATTTTCCGAACAAATTTGTACTGAGCTCAGATCTGAATAAGGCCCATGGTGCCGAGTTTTCTGTGGGGAAATATTGGGAATACCAAATATTAGACCACTTCACCCAGACATAAGCGGCTTTGTTCAATCATCTTTTTAGTTTTACTTTCCTCTATCTGTGCGGCATGGGGTAGAACCTGAAATCTGATACAGACACATGCTCAGGTCATTATTTCCCAGGTCAGGGGTGACTTACCTGCTCCTAGCATTTACAGCATAGTCTTCCAGGTTAGGTTGGTAACCCGGCCTTCACTCCTGGGTCAGCCCTCTGACATTACAGTAAGTATATGCGATCCCTGGCCTAACCCTAATGACATGGTGGTGTCAACATTATGTATGACGACATTGGTATTGTCATTGGTATTTCAATAATCCCATATTTTTGGGTGGACTCGTTACATAGTTATTGAACATAAGTGCTGCTCTAAAATGTAATTCTCCAAACATGCCTGCCCCACTCACTGCATTTCCCTTCATTAAAAATGTCCATAAATCAATGGCTGCGCTGTATACCGTTAGCGTTGTCCAGTAGATTCTCGTTTACCCATGTTTATTTTCCACACTATGTAATGTAACTACCCGATTATGTGTTTTTGTATCTGGTCATCCTGAGCATTGCGTCTGTATCGTGTGCATCTGATGCAAGTGGAACGTCCGATAATACAACTATTCTGGAAATGCCTTTTCCTGATGCATGCTGGGAGTACTGCACTACCTGTATATCTTTGCTTCCCCTATAGCAGGTGGCTATTAACTTTAATCTGGAAGTGCTCAATTGGTGCAGGGCTCATTGTCAGATTTCTGTGTTGGTGCTATGTAGCTTATCCCTTGTCTGCTTGACTTTCCCTTGCCCCTGAAGGTCAAGTTAGTTCCAGTCTCCATGGAGGACCCTGAATTTGAGTCATCCTTCGAATGTTCCGCTGCTCTTTACGCCAAGTACCAGATGAGCGTGCACAAGGACCTTCCTAATGAATGCGGACCAGCGGAGGTACATACCTGTCTGCCACGCTTGTGTGTGTGTGTGTCTTCCCCATCTTCTTTTCCTGTCCATTGCTTCTTTTTTCAATCTCTTCATGATTCGTGGTGGAACTTTTATAGGGCTGACCTTCCCCTCACACATTGCAGCAAGTTTAGCATAGCTGGTGACTCATTTCTTTCCCTGTAAGGTGCATTTTATGAGCCTATATACTGTGGCTTTTCCAGTAGATTTTATAGTTACATTTTTTCAGCTGAAGATGGCCAGACCATATTTTATGCACTCATGACTCATCGCTGCTTGTTAAAAAAAGGAGGAAGCCCCATCATTTCATTTAAATGCGCTGCTCTGCCATGAACTACAGTGAAGATCCGCATATTTGGGGATATGTGATCCTTCCACAAAACATGTTTACTGTGTATCTTAGCTTGCATAAGCGTGTACAGTATCTTCTGATACTGCGTGATCATACGTGCAAATCTGAGTTGCTAGTGATGTGGCCAGTCTGCATTTCCGCAGACCAATCCTTACAGGCTGCAAATGTGTGCGCAATTGCGATTGCTTTTGTGATGTTGTCTGAAGCAGAAGTTTGTTTTTTGGGCTTCACTTGCTAACATTAGCAGCTAGTAGCGCAAAGAATCACAATTGCATTTGCGTACACACATGAATTAGCCCAATAATATACAATATACAAACGTGTCCAAGTATATCACCCTATGCCATGGCGAGACATAGGAGCAACAGGTGCCTTTTTTTGTGACCGTTTTAGTTAAATAGTTTCCTATTTGAAAATGTAAGTCAATAAAATGCACCAGCAGCTTCTGCAGATTAAAATGATATGCAGCATGTGTATCTGTGGCTGAATCTGCCTACAAAATGATACATTAGTGTTGATAGATAAACACTGTAATATTCCAGTTCTTATGCAGATACAGCCGAACTGAATATAGACATGTCTCTTATTTTAATCAGCAGAAGCTGCTTGTGTGTCCTATTTAATCCCACTTACACCCTAATACATTTGTCCCTAAGCAGCACAATTTAGACACTGCTGTAACTGTTTTATAATAAATCCACAATTTGAAATGGTCATGTTAGGAAGGATTGGCAGACAGTGCGTGTGTGAAGGACCATGCTTACTGTCCTACAAATGCACAGTGAGGTTTGATGGATTTCTAGGACTTAATTTAATTAGTTGTGAGGGAATGGGTTGCCTTTGCAACAGTACCTCATCTTGCTGTCAATCTTGCCTCGGATTCAACAAATGCAAATTCATGCAAAATAAAATCTGCCAAACCTGGAGCTGCTGTGAGTGTGGAACTTTTGAGCGGGTCTAATTGAATTCCCAAGAGCAGAGTATAATCTGGACAGGTCCTAAAGGTGTGGCAGGTTTTCAGCCGTGTGTAAATGTGTGGAGTAGTAACATCAAATATGCAGCGTGTGACTACGTGTACAAATGCAGATGGGATTTCTGTTGCCACTGTAGGCTGGGGGGTCATTGTATGCTATCTCACTGTAGGCTAGGGGTCATTGCATGCTATCTGTTCAAACATTTCACTGAGATCTCATCGCCAATAAATTCTTGCAGTTTAAATTTCCCTAGAAAAATGTTTCGCTTCCAGTAGTAGCACAAATAATAAATCCCAAGACTGTAATACTGGGAGAAAATGTTATGCAATTTTCCCGTAATATCAAGCAGTCTATACTACATGTATGCAAACACTAGTAAGTGCCAACAGCTGCTGTCTGATACCAAGTACTATAGTAATTATCCTACACCCAGCATGATGTCTAAAAACATGTTCTGCAGTCAGAAACTCTCCTTGCATTGATATGAAATACTACATAGACATATCTCCTGTATTACGTGCCATTTGGCCTTTTGATTGAACGATCTGCTGAATTCTCTAAGTTCATCTGGTCTGATTTACACTCTCTGGGCTAGATGTACCAAGCCAAAGTTGCCCAATCGGCTTCCACCTATCCTTTTACAGAACCATATCTGGACGGCGGATGGATCAGGTTTAGGACCACAATACCATGATCGACCACTGGGGGTCGAAGGCATCTAGCTAGACGCCTAAACCTGGTCAATCCTATATACCAGAATCTTCCAGAACATACTTGTTAAATGCTAGTTAGAAGCTGAGTCTTTGCATATGGGAGAATATACTGCTTTTCCGTGCATACAGTACAGGAACATGTATGCCCCATTTCTGTTCAACCTGTACTAGGCCCTTTGTGTGTCAAGGCTTTATGCTGTAATGTGTAAGTATACGTTTGCAGGAAGAACACCTACATGTATAACATTTCCTGGCACTGGAAGGCTGAGTGCACACAGTTCATTACCACTTACCCTAAGCTTACTCATATTATTTATGTAGCATCTGTGAACAGAACAAAAGTCTCATCATTTTCTGTAGTGTAAACTCTTGTCACCGTGAATATTATGTTCTGTGCTTAAACGCTCTGCCTCTGATGTGATTATGGGCCTTCTACCATCTGCAGTGTTCTGTCATTGCTTAGGACTGTTGTATATATCATTAGAGTGCCACAGTAGCTTGTTGGGGTACATAGCTTGTGGAGGGTTACGGTATAAGAGGTAGACAATGTCTAGGTCCACCACTAAACTGAGCTGTTCTCAAGTGTGCCCCCAGATATAGAGATGCCCAAACCGGTTTACAACCACCACCAGTTCAACTTTTATTTACTGGTCTCTTCTTTTCATGTGAAGGGCAAATTTTTTATTTTATTTTTGTTACCTGTGGGGACCAGCGTGATTGTTTTTTATTTTTTTATTTTTTTTATTTTTTTATATGGGGGCCAATGTGTTTTGCCCTGTGGGGATCTCATGGTGTGCCTTGGCATATTTAAAATCTTATTTAGTGTGCCGCAAGGTAAAGAGGTTGAAAATCACTGGTCTACAGTGACTCGGTCGACTCCTGAAAATGGTTGACATACCATAGGTTGACATTAACAGAAGGTCGACAGAAGCTTAAGTTCAGCATGTACATTGTTGACACCCACAAGATCGACACAAGTTGTTTTTTCGGTGTCTATGTCGACATAAGTTGACATAGACATCGTACAAGTATAGCTCGCTATGCTTCGGATGCGGAGCCTTGCTGCACTTAGCACACTATTATGTTCTCACTGTATGCCCATTTGGATAGTAAAGTATGAACCAAGTCGGTCTACACCAAAAAACATGAAAAACTTTTGTCCATCATGCCACGTCAACCGTAAGCTTGTGTTAACCTTCTGTCAATGCCAACCTATGGTATGTCAACGATTTCTGGTGACGACCTAGTCACTGTTGCCCATTAGTGGTTGACATAGTGACTGTCAACCTAGACATTGTCAACCCAGGGACCCTTGTGAAGACACTATAGCCCCATGCTTTATTCCCTTTTAGGCAGCCGCCTTTTTTATTTAAATTGTTGACCAATGTGTTCTTTTTTTTTTACTTTGTATTGGTAGATGATATTATTTGTGTTTTAATTGTTTATTTAGGACAAATGTGGGACTACAAGTCTCTGCATGCCCCACCATCTTATATAACAGCCAAAGTGCCACTGGTTGCTATAGCCCCATATTACTACTGTTCGGCTGCTCAGAGGGGTGCCGGACGCGGTCCCGACAGTCATTTACCCGACGTCGGGATCCAGACTGTCAAAACGCTGACAGGCCCAACAGCCACCCGCTATTTTCCCTTGTGGGGGTCCACGACCCCCATAGCGGGAGAATAGAATAGGTGGCAAGCGTAACGAGCCACCGTGCCCGCAGCATGGCGACCGCAGCAAGCCCGCAAGGGGCTTTGTTGCGCTCACCATGATGTCTGAGTCCGGGCAGATGGGATCCCGACTTCGGGCTAATGACTGTCGGGATCCCGACTGTCGGAACCCTATACCACACCCGCTCAGAGAGACAGGGGAATGATTTATCTCATTTAAAACAGAAAGCCAGCAGAACATCTAACAGACACCAAAAGAGGTTCTGCAGACTCCAAAAGAGGTTCCACACTCCTCCACTAACATAAATACACACACAATATAAGTAATACCACTCCACCAGCGCTTTAAATAACAGGTTAGGTTCCCAAATTCATGGGATTATTAATCTTGGCTTTGGGAATAGAACCGCATACCCTATTATTTAAAGTGCTAGCATAGCGGTATTCCTTGTATTGTGTGTACACTCAGCAGTACATGCAGTTTGGTAGAGAATAGATAAATGCACCGGAACTCTACAACCACTTTATATGTGTGAGAACAAGGTGGCTGAGTACCCGTCAGATGAGTAAAGGGTTGTACACACGGGGAGATTTTGACTAATGGACAATTTTGACTAAGCAATTTTGGGAGAGCATCAGTCTGTTCTAGGTGATGGTCCTGCACCCGTAATCCACTTGTATATTGAAAGGTTATGTCCGGAGCTTACTACTGCCCAGCAGGACCCCTTACCCCCAAACACTATGTTCCAGATCCATCTGCCAAGTCTAGTTTTACATTTGTTCTGTTATAAATTTAAGTTGTACTTTTCTACATATTAAGCATCTTATTTTTGGAGTAGCTCGCCCCAAACTATTCCAAGACACAATTAAATCCTGTAAATATAGATGGGTTCCTCTGTTTTGATTTAGTGCAATGTGTAGCTTACTAGTAGAAGGTGAACAAGCGTTCCTCTGTTCTCCTGCATTGCATCAGCTCAGCCAACCCCCCCCCCCCCCCCCCCTTCAATCTTTCAGAAGAAATAGAGGAGGGGGGTACACTTTGCGTGCTTTCTAAACCGCAGCCACCCGCCAGTGAAACGGAAATGCAGGAGGCAAGCACACCGGCCTCAGCTCGTTCCAGCTCTAAGGGACAATCACAGCTTTGACATTGTGCAGTAACAGCATGTGCAAGGAAGCAGGCCAGCCTAGTGATGGAATGCCTTCTTTCCATACCTCCCCCGCCCCTGGATTCACTCGGAATTAACCCTTTACTTAGAGCCCTGGAACACACTACAGCTTCTTAGACTATTTTAATGAGAACCTTGTATTCAGGAATATTGTCCCCTTTCCTGCATGCACTGGGAGATTGTGTCATAAATCTGTTATGTAAAATAGATCTTAAGCTGGAAACATACTATACAATGGGGCAATGGGGGGACCTGTTCTAACATTACATTGCATCTTTGTACACATTATACAATATAATTTACATGCTGCGTTGTCCGTGGAATTGTCCAATCTTATGTGCAACACATCCAATGATAGAAGGCCCGGAGGATTGTGGGTTCACTCTATACGATGTGTACAATATATCGCATAGTGTGGATCAGGTGGAAGTTCTTTCCAAAGGTGCTCACTAAAACACAGATAAGTCGCCCTGCCTTCTAAACAAGAGTGTGCGTGAGTAAGTGCTTTTGTGTTTTTCTATCAGCGTTTTATCATACATGACCTGTTTTAAAACTCGCTGCGCATGACAAGTTTTGCTTCAGCCAATCGGCTCCTAACTTTATTTGTTTGAAAAATTACAGTTTCTAACTGATTTGGTATCATAGGCAACGAGATTTATAACTCAACTATTCATTGTTTCTTTATAATGGTATACTAGTCACTAGCGCCAATGATGAGACTCTTTGATCTACAGTATTCTAGTTTCAGAAACTCTTGTTCTATCTGTATGAGTATCCTCCAAACAGATCAAAGGGCCTACTGTGATTCAGTGTGGGTCACTAATTGGAGAATTCGCAGTGGACTGTGAGGAGAAAGCCGCCACCCAGTCTAAAAAAAAAAAAAAAATTCCCGGTGCAAAATTTCGATGGATTGTTAACCGCTATCCACTCACCGATCTATAAGCAAATCTGAAAACATCAAGGAGACTTTGCCGTCTTTGCAAATATAAATAGGTCTGAGGCTTCAACTAATATACGACTGGGACAGGTTAGAAGTGGTCATTGCTGAAGCCACAGAGAACCATTCCCCTAAAGCGCCTATGCATGCCCAGAAAACGACGGGTGACTACTCCCAAGCGTTGGCTTTCGGTCAGTCCGACTGCGGCTACATTGCGTTTATGATCCATATACATTTTCAGTTGCTATCTCTCCTCGCACAAGCGCAATGTGAACTGTATTCATGCGCAGTCTTCGTAAATCGCTCAATTTGCGAATTGTCTAATTAGTGAGCCATGCTGAATTAGACCCATAATACGGTTACCATCAGCATCTTACAACAGACTGCCTGCCACCTCTTACCTACTCACATTGTAGGCATGCCCAGGTTATGTCATTGGCTTATAGAGAAATGGTCTCCAAGCTCTGATACTGTGTGCTTAAATCTAAATGGGGATTTACATTTTTGCCAAACCAATCATTAATACCACCCATCCGCTTCCTATAATAACACTTAGGTGTCCAAAAGGGCTTTGAGCTGGCTGCTGTAGCGGGATCTCTGTCTGCCATCTTTGGAGCTGTGCACGGTTCTCTGCTCAGGGGGCCTCACACAGCTACAGAGAGGGCTGCACAGGACCACAGAGCGCAGCAACCTTGCTGAATAGAACATTTGGGACACTCCGAGGGGTGGGACCCGCACCTATGCGCACTATTCTTTCCAAATTTAGAGTTTTGGTGATTTTTAAACTGGCATCTTGCTTGTTTGCATGCTGTATGCACCACCTCTGCTTGCCTATACACAGTGCTTGCCTCAATGCAGCCTCTGTACAGCAGCTGTCTCCCGTCTGCCTGTGGAATAGCTTCCCTCTTGATATCCATCAATTTCCTTTGCTCACCACACCTACAATTTACAAATACCTTTGCTCAATTAAGTATTTCCGAGGATTCTTTGGCATTTTCATACATGGTACCATCCAAAGTACACAAAGAGCATTGATTGTTTTCATATGCATGTACCTTTCCAGCTTCTGTTTTGTCTCTAGCAACCTGACTTTATGGCAAGCCGCGGAGATGGGAACTCCAATGTTATTTGTGTTGCTGTTCCTTAGTTTTTGTGTATTTTGGTGCAACTGGTGTGTGTGTGTGTTGTATATTGTTACATATGTCCTAATGCATTTTGCAGTTTTTACTTCACGGTGTTCTGAAGTTTATTTTAAACCGTTTCCGTACACTGCCTACAAAGCCTCTTTATAATGTCATTCCTGCAGTGTAAGAACTGCAGGCTCTGTAATAGCTGTTGCACTGTATTCCGAGCAAAGCTCGCTTTGTTTCATAAGGTAACAAGTTTATTAACTTTTCAAACAGTAAAAATGGCAGAGTAGGTGCGAGTGAGCCTTTCTGACTTTATTACAGTTCCAGCTCACACTGCCAAGTGGCACAAGTCTTTATAGGAAGAAAAAGTATGCATTTGTTAGATGGAAAACACATCTTGGTTTTCAGTGTCCCAACACTTGTTTCTTTCCTTCTCGTTTTTAGGGCTTGTTGAATAGTTCGCAACATTTGTAGAACTAGAAATATCTGCTGTAGGTGTGGACTAGGGGTGCTTTATAGTAACTGCCTGCACGGTCCGCTGTGATGTCTCTCAGGTAACTCCGTCTACCTATTGGCCGAAGGAAATGCCCTGTAATTAATTGCAGTAAGAGAGTTGTTTTTTAGTGGGTCTGAAAATCCTTTCCCTTACCTGCTCTCTCGGCCCCGTGTATCAGTCTCCCATGCATATGTGTCTCAAGACGGACCCCCCCCCCCCCCACTCCATGTGTATCACCTGCCTGGGTGTGGCACTCTCCGCACATACGTGTCTCTTCCCACGTGTGTGCTCCCCCGCCGTTGTCGGTGTACCTCCCTCTCTCACCAACTGCGCTATTGTTTGTGTATGTGTGTGTGTGCGCCTCCCTCTCTCCCCACCCAAGTCGGTGTGTGTCTCCCTCTCTCGCCCATGTGGGTGTGTGTTTCCCTCCCAGTAGTCAATGCAGAATCCACATAAACCTTGGTATATGTAAAAATTCAAATTATGTATGTGTACGATGGTGGCCCCCAATTCTCATCTACACTGCAGCCAGTCTGTGTTGCCATATGACTGTATATTGCTCACATTGAGGTTGTCATGGACAGTTACAGCCCTGTAGAACACAGGGAGGGTTTTTTTCTAGTTGGATACCCCTGTGACATACCTATACTGCTGGTTTGCTGTGGCAGAGGAGAAGGGGTGGCCAGGCAGCCAGAAAGCACTGCTTAAAAAGGGAGAGAGTGGGCACATGGCCTTAGCTTGGTGTGTTAAACGTGGAGTATGGGTCTCTGTGGCACCCTCTCTCATTTGCCACACTCTTTCTGTTCCTCTGTGGCTCCGTCCCTGCTGCTCCACGAGCTATTGGAGCATGAGATCAGGCTTCCACTGTGCATGCAATTATACAATTGTTATATAGATTATAACTTAAACTCCCATTAATAAATACCGGAGTATTCAGTTCTCCCATCTCCTGCACAGTTTTGGAAACAAAAGGATGTACTGTGACTTTTGAATCACCCTGTACTGTTGTTTATGTTTGATTCCTCTTTGTCCTTGGTAACCTTTTTTAGCACCTTGTGAATTGGTGAACTTAGTCCCATAGAAGTGATGGGGTGAAAAAAAAAGAAAAGACCTTTGTCCGGCCTACTCTAAATGATCTCAACCCTCTAGCGCAGGTAACAGCATTGACGCTGAGACTTTAAACAATCTACACCTCTTCTTGTAGTTGCTTCCAGTCTAGAAAGTTCTATAAATTAGTTAAAAGAAAAGAAAAAAAAATCTATTGCTGTGGAGTCAGAGGTCTGTGTTAGTGCGCTACTTGTTGCCACCTCTTGAGGAACGTCTGTAATGCGATCGTCCTCCATTTTCTTTGGCTGCTGTAAATAGCAGTCAGCAAAGCAGGGTGGTTGGGGGGAATGTTTGCTTTGGCTGCCAGACAATGAGAACGGTCCCTTTATGACAGTATTGGTTATTGTACAAAGGTGGTCTTCAACATGGAGGAAATGATCGAGAAAAGAAAATGCAGCCCGCTCCGCACTTTCAGCTTGGTGGCTTATTGAATGTTCCAGCGTATTCTTTATCAGTCTGACAAGTCTAGTTTGAGGTAAAATCGCTGCCAAGGGTGAAAAACACTCAATTAAAAAGCTTGCGAAAAATTCAGAAACAAATGTTTTCAATTAAACAACTGGCTAGAGATGAAAGTGCTCTCTGATCGGTATGTGAGATGGCTCTGACAGGGACATGGCTGTCTATGCAAGGAGGGTGCCGGAATAAGGGCGGGGGAGGGTAGAACCCTGCTCTGCCTACTGTCCTTGTGAGATCTGTGTGAGAGAGATATGGGCACTGGAGTGAGTGCAATCGAACACAAGGATGGTCAGGGCACTTGTATGAGTGTCTCTGGGGCTGGAGAGGGTTTCCTGATAGAAATCTAGGTTTCTGTCATGTTTTAAATAAAAAAAATTGTCTACAGCTTTTCTTTGCGAATCCCATGTGACCTGCAGATGTATCGCAGCAGTGTATGGCCATTCGAGCCGCCCGAGAAGGTCCATACATCGCATGCGGTTCTATCACATGTGATGTATCGCATGCGACCCCTGTTCCCCGCTGCTGGGAGGGGGGCCCAACTCAAGTCCGATGTGCACACATCAGACTCGATGGGACATGAAACGCATCCGATTTGGGCCGATTTATCGGCCATGGGTGAATTCAGCCCAAATCGCAGTATTGTATGAGGGCCTTTACAGTAGAAGAGAATGCATCAGCATTCAGCAGCTGTGTAGACGAGATGTAGGGGGGAGTTTTCTTATACCGCTTTCAGACCGCACTCCGAACACGGCTTATTGCCGTGTTCGCGGGGCCTAAACACGGGTCACGGTGCGGTCTGAAAAGGCCACCACGGGTCGAGAAACACGGGTGTTCAACCCTGGTAATGACCAGGGTTGAACACGGCTATGACCCGTGTCAAGTGCAGTGTGAACGGGTGCCTGGGTCGAGTGACCCGTGTCCCGTTCACAGTATGGAGGAGGCAGCACTGTCAGCTCCAAGTACTGCCTCCTCCAGAGCCCCCGATGACGCACCGCCGCCCAGCTCCACCCCCTGTGACGTCACTGACTCGGCAATATGCCGCGTCGGTGTCGGAACTTTCAGACCGCATTGCCGTGTTGCTCTGGGGATGGGTCCCGTGTCCTAATCCCGTGTGCGACACGGCATTTGCGGTCTGAAAGTAGTATTAGATGAGAGTTGTCTTTCACATGGGATGTTGCTATGGGAAACCAATCAAATACTATCTTGTAGAAGGTGCTCAATAAATAAGAAGTCGATTCTGATTGGTTGCCAGTGGTACATCCCATGTGAAATAGATCTCCCATCTTAGTATATTTCAGTCGTAATATCAAGTAGCCGATTATCCACTCCAAGCCAATCATGTCACCGGTTGCATAATTCATGGGACTTCTCCTTCAAAATAATATGTACAGTGCTTTTATGGGGTATCGATGGGAGAGACGCACCTGACCGCAAGTGGGCTTATTGTCTGTGGCACAGCTCATATGAAGATTTTAAAATAATGCCTAAGCATTGCAGTAATTGATCCCCAGGATTGTGTTTAGCCTACATGGGTACAACGTCATTTCTGCAAAGTTTTAATGAGCTTTTTGTTAACAAACGGTATAAAAGCGCCTTGAGTCCTGTTGGAGAAAGCACGCTATATAAATAAAACTTACTAACGTACTAAAACTTCCATAAACAGTCAGCATTAAGCTAATTCTTAGATCTTGCACTGTAACGCTCTGCTTTCTTCCTAGGCTTACCATAACATCCCTTTAAACTGGAATGCTCATGGATTACACAGGTTCTGTGGTTGATTAAAGCCAGGTGAAATGCAGGCTTGATGTCAGCCCGCCACAGAACCTGCGTAATTCATTAGTGTCTCGGTTTAAAGGAATAGGGGTTATTCAATCAGTCCTATTTTTTCAGCTACCCGGGAAAAAAAAAACTTTCCCTATTCAATTGCAGATGTTTTTTCCACCGATGCAATTTACTTTTCGTAAAAGGTTGACTGAAACATGTGGATCAGCGAGTAATTTGATGAACCATGCCGATTTTTCCGACAATCAAAAAGTCTACTTTAAATTCTTTTTTTTTTTTTACTGTGGGAAAAATCGGCACTTATTGAATAACTCCCCATGTTATGCTAAGCCTACTCCTTCCATTGTTTCCATCATGTTGCTTGCCATCTTGCCCTCCCAGGGGTGAGGGGTGCCCTCCCAGAGCCTACTTTGGTGAGTGATATTTGCAAATGGATTTGCAGCTAGCCACCGATCTGCGTGATTTTCACGAGCCACTTGCAAACTTGAACAGGACTGATCTTCACTCTGGCGAGGCGGCGGCTATCTGCTTGCCGGGCTCTGCAATTTCGCAGAGCAGCAATCAGGTCTGAATTAGGCTCTACATCTGTTGGGACAAATGAACGCACATGCTCACAAAAAAAAATAGGCCATCTGATACTAGATGTGCGTTAAATATGTCAATTATTACTTTTAGATTACTACTTTCAAGAAACAGTCTAATGGTGGGTGTTTGACGTTAACTTTTGTTGAACCGATGTATTTGTTTTAGAAAGTTGTCACAAATGTGGTATGCGAACCACATCAAACCCCTTTTTCTGATGGAGTTAGCGATTTGGCAGTGAGAGCGGTGTATAGGAGCTGTGAAGTGCTGTGTCAGCCTCAAGCCGAGCCCCTGCCTTCATAATGTGCCAGAACCTGTTGCTAAACGTGTTTCCCTTGTAGCTTTGTCTCATTCTGCCCTACAGTGCCCCCTTTTTTTATGGTAATGGTTTTTAAAATATTGGTTTTATTTAGTCTATTTTTAGAAAGTTGTCTGTAAGACAACATTAATGCGGTAGCCATAAGCTCCTTAGTGATTTAATGCTGGTCTGTGGTGGTATTCCAACCTAGTAGTTGGGAACCTCAACTAAATGGCTGGTTGTAGAATAGCTGACGCTGCTTCATTCCGAAGGCGAGACACACGAAGCCGTGACTGTGAACAACTACTGTATATATGTGAAGGTGTGTGTTTGCATATGTGTATTAGTGTATGTATGTATACACACACACACTATAAGGGGTATGCAATCCTCCGCCGCTATTTCCGACGATGGAAAGAGGGATCACGGTAGAACTAGCCCGACTTTAAAAGCCGTCGGGCCCATTCTGCCGATAACGGCCGTAGGTTGTCGCGATCCTGGCAGTATATCGGCAATACACGGACGTTTATGTGGACACGCCCCCTTTTCCCCTGACGATTTCCTGTCGGGCAAACCGGAAACGGGCCAGGATCATGGCTGTCGGGAGGGACCGACAGCCGTAATCTGAGATTGCATACCCCCTATATATGCTGGCACAAAGCTTGCCCCCAGTAGAAATATCCATATCCAGTGTGCAATCATAGCACCCAGTCAATATAAATTATGTTTTCAGTGCAACAGCCCCGTCATCAGGACCATATGATATTTGCATATATATGACTTATCAGTTGTTGTCCACCTCTCTTTTTGTAATTACCCCCGCTCCCCCTCTCTGGGTTCCCATGTCCCATACTTACCTTATCAACCGGTCCTCCTCTTCCATGTCCATCCCAACATTCAGAGCTGTTGGGGCATGCGCTCCACTGTGTTCACATTGGGGAGACTGGAGTTAGTATTGCAAGTTTTCACTAGTACCTCTATGGGCGATGTTGGCCCTATTGTATATAGCTGGCAACACATCACATTGAATTGAATTCCCCTTTTTGTGTATCCCTTCTGATAGTGGGCTATACCTTCGGTTCCGCAAGAGACCACCAGAAGGACTAATGTAATTGATATGGGATTTACTTCTGCTACAGAAATTCTGGAATCAACTTTTGATCCAGTTTCCAAAGATCTGCAAATAGTGCAGAAGAAAAAGATCCTGGAGATTGAAGAGCACATTACTTTATTATACTGTACATTTCAAGCTTGCATTTGGTTTAAAGAAAATATATATATTTTGGGGTGAAAACACGCTCGTTCCTGCTTTTACTGTCCTGTTTGTTCATTATAGCGTAACGGGTGTGGTTATAAGGCATGCTGAGGTTTCATTTAATAATTGAACTTATTACTGAAATCCAATACCAATATGCAGCCCTTGCTGTAAATATGTATTCATTGCAGTGCCAGATTTGTTCGATTATGGGCCGACTTGTCACCAGTAAAAGGCCAACCTCGATTGGGTGACAGGATTAAGGTCGAGACACCCAAAAGGTCGAACGCTATTGGGCGACAGGTTTAAGGTTGTCATACATTAGGTCGACATAGACAAAGGATCTACACAAGCAAAAGGTCAACAAATGTGGACTTGGAAACTGTATAAGTGTAACATGTCCCCGCACAAGGCTCCCTTCACCCCAATGATTCGGGCACGATTGTATTCCCCTTCCATGTCCATTGTAATGGGAAAGTATAAACAAGTCCTTTTCTTGGAAATCTCATGTCAACCTTTTTCAAGTTGACCATTTGCTTGTGTCGACCATTGTCTGTCAGGCTAATGCATGTGGACCTTTATGGTGTGTCGACCTAATGACTGTTGACCCCTTTTTTTGCAGTCGACCGTCGATCGATCGATTTATTTTCCTGATGTTTAGCAAATCTATATGATGACAATAACAAAACATTGACTTATTGTTTTTGGCTTGCTCCTTTTTTTTTTTAAATACCACTCTCAATGTAAAGCTATACAAATAAATCTAAACTTATTTGGATTTTTACGTTACTCCTTAATTCCAAGTGAATATACCTTTAATCGGCGATGTCATTTTAAAACCACACCCCTCCTCTCCTTTTTTTTTTTTTTTTTTTATATACATAGCTTGTTGCGTTATGTCATCTTTCCTTTTTAATGGGTTCAGCATGAGCTCAAAGATGGGATCCCCATTAACTTAGTGTGTTTATGCATCCAATACTTTGGAGATTATCTAAGCTGGAGAAGGATTAGCAGCCTAGTGGGAATGACTGGGGGGGATGTGTTGAACTGCACATATAGGGGTTAACAAGAGTATCCAATTGCATGTTATTTCCTAATTATAATCACCAGATTTCACAGCCACTTAAAGAGAATGAGTACTCAAATAACAGTCTATTCTGTCTAGTTGGAAATTGTCAACACTGTAACACTGTAGTTCTGCATACTATATTTCATAGACTTGCAGGCATTGTTAAACATCTCCCATGACAAAGTCTTATTTATGAGATCAGGATTATATAGGCATTGTGTTTTATTCCTTTCAATTTCGTCTGGTAATAGAAGACTGGTTTACAAGTCATTCATCGCAGCGCGATGTAAAAAAACATTTAGCAGAAATGTATTTGAGGCCAAGGGTCAATGTTTCCCAAACTTACAGCTCCTTTACAGTCCATGTCTTAAGGATAGCCATGCTTGAGCACAGATGGATAAATCAAGCTTGGCTTTCCTTAAAAAATGGACTACGAGGAACTTTTATGGACCCTCCATGTTCCCAAGCAGTGATGTCCTAAACACCTAGGGCTGTTAGGGGGATTTTAAAAATTGAGTTTGGGAGACAGCGGTGTGGGTGATAAGAGTTAATGGGGCAGATGTTTTAACCGAAGAGATAAAGTGAAAGGTGATAATGCACCACCCCTAACTGTCATTTTTTAAAACATAGCTGATTGGTTGGTGCATTATCACCTTCTACTCTATCTCCACTTTATCTCTTCACCAGGCTTAATACCATAGTTGCCTATGCTCCTGCATTCTGCAGGAGACTCCCTGAAATAGCAGCAATCTCCCTCTCTCCCTCATTAGTCTAGCAATCTCCCTCATGTCACCTAGCCCACATTACACTGTTACTTTTTTTTTTTTTTTTTTCAGAAAAAGGAATGAGACACAGATACATTTACATTGAATCATCAGCAACATTTCCCAGCAACTTAGCAAGTATAGTAGCTCTTACTAACTGCTTTGGGGCTCATCTACATTTGGATATAAGTAATTTTACAAGATTCCTCTCAGATGTAGCAGTACACATCCACGCTTCTATGTACCACGTTCACAATCTCTTTTCACAATCTCTCCATATATGGAACTAGAATACCGCCCTTTGGGTAGAGCATGGAACTAGAATACCGCCCTTTGGGTGGAGCACGACACACCCCCTCAATGGTGCACTTTGCAAAATTATACTGCCAACTATAATCTCCCTGAAACTAGTTTTTAAAAGTAGGCAAGTATGCTTAATACATCTGCCCCGATTTATGCCCAGCTTGTATGGACAGCGATGATCGCCATCATCACTGGGGGGAAAGTCGCTCCGTACATACACACTGAGCGGCTTTCCCCCTGTCCGGTGCTGTAACCGGGGGGGGCGGACAGCTTTCCATAGCGTAGTGCTATGGAAAGCCATCCTCAAAGCCGCTCATCTGCTTTCCCGGCGATGATGAGAAAACGGAGCAGCTTTCACGTGAAGTCGCCCAGTGTGTATGGGTCTTTAGATGGAATGCATTCCTGCCCTAGATGAGACCATATTTTTCTACTTTTCCATAGTAACTGCAAAATATTTCCTATTTTCTGTTAGTTAAAGTGGGCGTCTTTCATGATGCTATTGTTGAAGTACATCTTGGGGGAATCATAGTGTAGATGAGACATACAGTTAAACTGAAGATATAACATTGGGAATACAGTCCCGCTTCCTAGAGGGTTTGTTCAAACTTTAATTAAGCACTAAAACATTGTCATATCCAAGCCACTGTATGTATGTAATAAATAAATCAATCAATCAGACGCAATGGAGAAGTGCAGCGCCACTAATGATGCCCACTAGGGTCTAGAGATCTAAATGATAAACACTCTTTAGTACTGTATGGGCTTCAGTGATGATAAATCACTAAAACAAGTCTATAGAAAAGGTGGATAGGGGTGTGACTGACCTTCTGTGTCATATCAATTTAAGACCAATTTTGATCATTCCAATTGTAAAGCGCAATGAAATATGCTGCGCTATATAAGAAATAATAAATAAATAATACATAAAAATATAAATCTAATTATCGAAACGTTTTTGAATAAAATAAATGTTTTGACATTAATAAATAACAAAAATGTTCATGTTAAATTAAGCACGAATAAACTGTCATTTTTTTATTTAAAAAAAATTATTTATTTAAAGTTTTTTTTTTTTTTTTTTGATGGTTTGGTACTTGTATCCTAGTACGGCGCCCACTAAGAAATCGCATCGCGTACCGTCTGCGATGCGATGCACAGGAGCGCTTATACAATGAAAAATCGCATAGTATCGCATGGCACCAAATGTGATGCGATGCGATATTTCATTGTACAAGCACCCATGCCATGAGATGTAATGGGTGCTTACAATGAGATGTGATGCTATGTCATGTGTGCATAGTATGTGATGGGTGCTTACAATTGTAAGCACCTACACCATCGTTTAGCGTCAACCCTAGTATCAATGCCACCCCGAA
This sequence comes from Crinia signifera, assembly GCF_055691185.1. Taxonomy (NCBI): domain Eukaryota; kingdom Metazoa; phylum Chordata; class Amphibia; order Anura; family Myobatrachidae; genus Crinia; species Crinia signifera. The sequence goes on along the minus strand of NC_139222.1, from coordinate 240,718,765 downwards.
GCGTGGTGAGCGCAGTGGAATGCGTCCTCCGACCTTTTCATACCCCCACTATCCACGTCGGCATGGAGTTGATTTAAGATAGTGTGGCGAGCGCACACGGAATTACATGTAAAGTAATCCGTGTCCCCGTTGCGGGGCTCGCTGCGCTCGCCACACTATCTAAAATCAGCACCACACCGACGTGGATAGTGGGGGTATAAAGAGGTCGGAGGACGCGTTCCGCAGCCCTTCGCGGGGTTCGCTGCGCTTGCCACGCTTCAGGGTGGCGTGGATAGTGGGGGGGTTTTGTGATCCTGGCTGTCGGCCACAGCACATCATCCAGATAAAGGGACACGATCCACAGCAGCTAAAATGGGTCCTGTAGGCTGTGGTTATGTCGTCTTGGCACCTCTGGAGTTTTGACTGACCGGAGGGCGTGAAATCACATCGCATCGCACGGTAAAAAAGTACCATGCGATGTGATGCGATTTCACTACGTTTGCGTACGTAAGAAATCTGGGCGCCGTGCTAGGAAACAAGTACCAATGTTTTTAATTATAATAATTGGGCTTATATAGATTATAGATTTTCCTTTTTAAAAATTCAGGTTTTTCCAATGTATTAAGTCTTTAATTGAAAATTGACAGCTGTAATAGAACACCTTCCCCTACGGCAGATCCCTGAAAAAAAAAGTATTTCTAGGTAAACTACATATATTATGTTGGCGGTGCCTTGATTGCCGGTTCAGCCCTGACTAATCAGTATATTAAGCAGTGGTTGGTCACTGCAGGCTACTGATTGCTGGCATAATATGTTCAACGCATTAAATTTTAATCAAGGGATATAAAGCCCTTAGGAACACAAAATATGCATCAAACGTGAAATTAAGATAAATCTAAACACAGCATATATTATGTCAATTATATTAAATTATGTAAATGATATCAATTGCTTTGATCTCTGTATGTGTAAGAAAATGCACCACATTATCCTAAGTAGAAATGAAGTAAAACTGCTATTTTTATTTAGCACATTTTAAGTCCCGTTCACTTTTGAAGTGAATTATTGACTTTTCTTAAGTCCTCCACCTACTCAAGTATCCGTAGCCTGTGCCCACCTGTGCCAGTAGGACATACAGGATACTTTGTGGTAAGAGTGCTCTGAACTCCGGTCTGCACAATTATCATGACTCTGGGGCAGATGTATTAATCCTGGCGAAGAGATAAACTTGAGATAAAGTGGAGATAAATTGGAAGGAGATAAGGCACCAGCCAATCAGCTGTGTTTCAAATATGACAGTTGGAAGTTGATTGGCTCATGCGTTATCTCTTTCCAATTTATCTCCACTTTATCTCAAGTTTATCTCTTCACAAAGCTTAATACATCTGCCCCTCTAAATCCTATAAGTAGAGGTGAGTGCAGGCACGCTCCCTTCCAGCTGTTGGAAACAAAGGCTCGTTATACTGCTCTTTGGGTACTTATGGGTTTGTAAGACCATTTCAGAAATGATCATCGCTTTCTGCTGCTGATGTAGGAGATGGTAGAAAGGAACTAGAAACTCACTGTTGGAAACAAATCTGTCTAATGTCACCATGTTTACAGATGTTGCACAGAAAGGTCAGTTCTTCATATGCTCTGGAATTCAGTAATTGTTTCAGTGGCTACAGTAGTTGCTAAGGAGACCTTTCTGTAATGATATGTCAAATAGCAACAGGTGTATGAGCCTTTAACAGATCATATCTGGTAGGAGTTGTATTTAACAGAGTTGAATAATTAATCGGGCGTTGGAATCCATTACATTTTGTTAGATAATATTATTTTTGAATAGTGCACCACTTAGAAGGGACATTAATGGATTTCACCCCTTCTTGTAGCACTCATTAGTATAATGTGATAAACTATTGTCCCATATATTTATTATTATTTATTAACAGTTTCTTATATAGCGCATGCATATTATGCCAAACCAAAGCCAAAACCTTCCTATAAGGGGGCATTAACACTTCCAAGGTATGAAGGTTGCGTCAGAAGCCCCACATTTAGTGCAAACGCTGGTATCTGAGGAACCCATCAAAAACCTATGGTGGGGGGGAAGATACACAGTGTGTTTGATGTTCTAGAACAGGCCTTTCAAAACTTCGGCTCTCCGGCTGTTGTGAATCTACACACCCCAGCATGCATTGCCACAGTTTTAGCCATTTCTAATAGCAAAACTGTGTCAAGGCATGCTGGGACTTCTAGTTTCACAACAGCAGGTTGGCCAGGCCTGTTCTAGATGAGGACTGAGTGGCATTTGTCTGTGGTGCTAATAAGGCACAGATATGAAGAGAGATTGACTATGCTGAACCAATCAGCATGGCTCACTCGTGCCAGTCTTCTCATGCCGCATGGCATAATGAGGATAGGTGAGGGAACACATCTCTGTAGGCTGTTTAGAACATCACTAACTATACAGTGCATTCTTATTATTTTAAAATTAATTTGTAGTGATCACCTGTAAGATGTCTCTTTTCTGCTAGTAGCAGTGAGTAAGGTTACAGGGAACCTTTACTATGAGCTTCTTGTAGTATGTGGAAAGATTTACAGACGTCAGGGTACACTGGTCCCCTGCATGGGTGTGAATCAGCCTGTGCCCTCTACAGTTTATTCTTTCGAATACTTGGAAAATGTAATGCAGCAGAATATGGTTGAGCTGGACAGGCCAAGCTGTCCGCTTGGTGGCTGCCCATGCAGCTGTGTGATTGGAGAAGCCTATTCCTGGAACTATAAATGAGCAGGCAATGTTTGTGCCGTGCCAGCTTTAGGAAGAGCGCATTTCTACCAGGCTTTGAAGTATTAGCACATTTGTCTTGTATGCCTAGTCTCACAGGAGTCTCCCAGCCACGTATATATCTGGCAGAATTACAGTCTTTGTAGAAATAGAACTTATTACTGTGAAACATAGAATTTGACTGCAGATAAGAACCACTTGGCCCATCTAGTCTGCCCCTTTTTTTACACATGTTACCTCAAATTATATTTAATTCTTATTTTTTTGTAAGGATATCAATATGCGTATCCCAAGCATGTTTAAATTGTACTACTGTATTTGCCTCTACCACCTCTGATGGGAGGCTATTCCACTTATCTACTACTCTTTCTGTGAAGTATTTCTTCCTCACATTTCCCCTGAATCTTCCTCCCTCTAGTTTCAGTGCATGTCCTCGTGTTCTGTTGCTCCTCTTCCTGTGAAGAATGTCTCCCACCTGTACCTTGTTAAAACCCTTGATATATTTGAGTTAATTTATTATTATTATTATTATTATTATTATTATTATTATTATTATTATTATTATGTTTCTATCAGGTCCACCCTTTCCCTTCTCTGCTATAAAATATACATATTAAGATCTTTTAGTCTTTCCTGGTACGTTTTGTGATGTAGGCCATGCACCATTTTAGTTGCTCTTCTTTGTACAGTCTCTAATGTATTTATATCCTTCTGGAGATATGGCCTCCAGAACTGAACACAATACTCTAGGTGAGGTCGTACCAATGACCTATACAGTGGCATTATTACTTCTTTCTACTGCTGATACCTCTCCCTATGCAACCAAGCATCTGACTTGCATTCTTCATTACTTTGTTACATTGCCTACCTGCCTTTTAAGTCCCTTGAAATAGTGACCCCTAGATCCCTCTCTTCCTCAGTAGTTTCCATTATAGTGCCATTTATACTATATTTAGTCTTTGGATTTTTGAGACCCAAGTGCATGATTTAGCTTTTTGTGACATTAAACTGTAGTTGTCATACTCTTGACTATTCCTCTAATCCAATGGTTCCCAACCCTGGTCCTCAAGAATCCCCAGCAGTGCACATTTTCCAGGTCACCCAGCAGGTGCACTCATTATTCAGACACATTTTAAAAGATCCACAGGTGGAGCTAAAGGAGCCCATAGACGCTCCGTTTTCACCGGCTCCATTTTGTACTATTCGATGCTCGCTCCCGCGCATCACATAGTACGGTACAAAAAGTATGTGCTGCACATACTTTTTGTACTAGGTACACATCGGATCGGATCGCAGTGCATGCACAAGGCATGCGATCCGATACGATGTGTACTTTAAAAGTACAAAACGGACCGTGTATGGGGGGCTTTATTATGTCACGTGTGATTCTGTGTGGATTCCTGGGAAACGTGCACTGTTGGGGGTACTTGAGGACCAGAGGCGGAACTACCATTGGTGCAGCAGGTGCATTGCACCGGGGCCCCTGAGGACTAAGGGGCCCACTACTGCCTAGACCAGCAGCTTATACCTGTCACCCACTGTTCTGGGGCCCAAATTGTACTTTTGCACCTAGGCCCACCACTCACAAGTTCCGCCACTGTTGAGGACCAGGGTTGGGCACCGCTGCTCTAATCTACCTAGATCATCAATCATTTGTTCCCCCCCCCCCCCCCCCCCCTGGTGTGTCTACCCTGTTGCATACCTTTTTGTGTCATCTGCAAAAAGGCACATTTTACCCTGAATTCCATTTGCAATATCACCAATAAAGATATTAAAAAGCATTGGTCCAAGTGCAGATTCCTGGGGTACTCCACTTGTAACCTTTCCCTCCTTTAGGCTCCCATACACTACCCATCAGATCAGATCTGGATGTCGGAACGGTCTGCACATAAGATAAATCTTATGTGCAGCCGACAAGGAGCAGGTCCGGGGGACCGGAGAGCAGGGTCCGGTCCGTGGGAGCTGCAGAAGGGGTAGTGAGCTAGCAGCAGGAGAGGTGGCGGGGACCGGGGTACAGTCCAGCTGCAGGAGAGGTAGTGGGCGGTACTGGGCGGGTAGGGTGGCCGATGATTGGCTGAGCTCTTGGTATTGTACTTTTTGGAGGAGGTGAACATAGTACATATGTAGGTGGAAGATGAGCCGGGCAGCAGCATTGAGAACAGTTTGGAGTAGAGAGAGGTGTTTGTCAGGGAGGCAACAAAGGAGAAGATTACATTAGACCAATCTGGAGTTGACTAGTAAGTGGATGAGGATCTTTGTAGCATCCAGGGTGAGAGAGTATTTTTGAGGTGGAAACGACAGGACTGTGAATATTTGATGAATTCTTATATAACGATATGTGCTGATGTGTTACTACTTCCATAGAGCCTAATTCATGTTTGTTAAGGTGGCCAAACACTACTGAGATGTCTCCCTTGTGCTGCCCGGGACCTTCCCTGGCGGCAGGATCGCATGCGGTCCTTTCACATGTTATGTATTGCATGCAACCCCATTCCTCACTGCTGGGGGGGCTGAGTCAGACCACCGGATCCTATCGATGCGCACTGGGGCCGCGCATCACATCGGATGTCAAACACTTCCGATGTGGGCTAATTTTGCCTGATTTATCGGCATCAAATGAAATCTGCTCAAATCGCAGTAGTTCCTTAAGGAATTGCAGGGGAGACGCTGTATGTTATTAAATGCAAGTGTAGCAGAAGGTGTCTGTAAGAGGTAGACGCCTCTTCATGTATTTGCAAGATCTGACTGATATATCTGAGGACGCAGCCTCCGATCACCATCCGATGTTTATGGCTATCGGGCACCCTGTGTAAGATGAAGCTTACTTAGACTGGCTGTCTAATCCGGAAGCCTGGGTCCAGTAAATATGGTGGGCCTGCCTCCTATCCCTATAGATTGTAAGCTTGCGAGCAAGGCCCTCCTAACTCCTATGTTGGTCTGTTATTACACAGTTTGTTTTATCACTGTTGTTTCCAATTGTAGAGCGCAACAGAATATGCTGTGCTATATAAGAAACTGCAAATACAACATTAAGAGTAGGGAGTGAGGTGTTCTCTTGCCTTAATTTTAGAGTTACTGCACCCAGGCCAAGAAGAGGTATGGGTCAACAAGAGGAAGGTCTTGCATTGGGTCGACACACATAAAGGTCGACATTGGGATTAGGCCAACACATGCATTAGGTGGACATGGGTCGGACCACATATGCCCAGCATCCCATGCCTAATGTATGCTTTTAATTGAATATCACGTCTCATATGTTTTTTTAACCATTTTTTGTCTGCTTGTAATATGAAATAAAAATTGTTGACCCCCATTATATGGGCCTATTAGAACATTTTTTAATGGGAATGTGCCAGAATAAGTGCATATTCTTCTTTATTCTCTGATCACGCCCTAGTGGATGGTAGGGCATGAAATACCGCCTGTCTGGTCAAAAATAAAAACTTGAAAAACCCATGTTGACTTTCTGACTGTCGACCTGGCCCATGTTGACCTAATGCGTGTGTCGACCTAACCCCATGTTGATGTTCAGGTGTGTCGACCTTCCTTCTGTCGACCTAGTGATTGTATCCCCCAAGATGTTATAGATGGGGAAAAAGAAGCCTTCCTTATATAGAATGTGTGTAAGGATGCGTACACACTGGCTGATTTATTGATGGGACAGCGTTGTTCACAGATGTTGTCGGCTGTGCAACACATTGTGCTGTGTGTACGGGCACTGGTGATTGGCAGCTTAATGAATGGGCACATGGGCCCGCCCAGTTGTGATTTCCAGTGTGTACCCAGCATAAAGCACAAGGGAATATGCTGCGCTATACAAGAAACTGTAAATAAATAAATAAGTGTCGGTCAGGCACGAAAGGGTTAATTGGGGCTTTCCACATTCATATACTTTTAATTTGTTTTATACGTACTGACCCTTTGTGGTTTCTTCTGTCACTCTTGAATATAACCGTGCTCTAAATGTTTGAAACAATTAAATCCACATCCATTGTTCTGTGTTTCCAAGAACAACAAAATTACTATATCAATTATATGGAAGCCTTGGGGGGAAGAAACCAGAACAGAGCTGTAAAATAAATAAAGTTGCTAGAACCTGATCATTGTACTGTGTTACTCTTTTTTGGCCCTTCGGTTTGTCTTGTTGTAGCAGGACTATGCTTGTATTGAATATCCTTGCTGTTATATAGTGTATGTAAATGTGTACTATTATGTTCCTGCCCTACTGTATAAAGAAAAGTTGTTCTGGAGGTACATATGATTCCTAAGTATCCCCATAGGAAAAGTCTGGGAACGTTTAGATCAGGTGGACGTCTTACAAATGATAAGATATTCTGGTGTACGTCATCTCCAAGGCTGGTTTTTCCATGATGGATTCCCCAATGGTGAAATGACTACATTTTCCTTGGCGGGGGACTTTTGTGTAACTACTGTACTATCTGGATCAATGTATTTGAAGTTTTTTTTTCAACTTTGTTTAGTTCACTGTAGACACAGGCGTACTTGGGGACATTATGTGGTCCACCCATTCCTCACCTGCGACCCCAGATTCCGAGTGAGTGTATGCAGAAACCAAATCTGCTCTGACAGTGCCAGAGATAATAGGCATCATTGCGGTGATGTAAGCCAGAGGCGTCTTTTGTTACGGCTGAGCAGTCACAGTGTATGCAGGTGTTGGCTGTCACAATACGTGTAGATACGGTCTTGCAGCTCCTATAGCAGCTTACTAGGGAGAGCCTCCAACCCACTAGGTAAGAGTAGGAGAATTGAGTTTTGAAGCAAAGATAAAAGGACTATCCTTATATCGCCTGCACACATGCTGATATTAAGGCATTTTCTAAGCAACTTTGCTTAGTTTGGCAAAGCCAATCAGAAAATGCCCCTACATCGGTGTGTGGGGGCTATAGTGACAGCAATGGTCAGTGACCATCAATCTCGCTGGTCGCTAGTGGTCGGCATCGGAGAACACTGGCACTGTCAGCTCACTCACATTTTGTTCCTCACTGTTGCAGGATGTGGTTCTTATACTCTTTTTTTCTCTTTTTATTACTTTTTTTTTTTTTTTTGCACACTACAACCAAGTATACCGTAATACATTGGACAAAGTAGAGCAGAATGTTCTTTTCTGCAAGGTCTTGTGTATGCGAGGTTCCACTGCTGGTGCTGTATAAATCTGGAACCATGCTAGATCATGGGTCACATACGATGGAGGGTTGAATAGGGGAAAACGCTGAGTTAATCCTCTTGACGCCACATAGCGACAGCCAAGATCATACATTTGATTCAACACAATCCGTGCAAAACTGTCAAGTTGGGAAATGTAGATTAGACCTGTCCAAACAGTGTACTTCTAGTCTTATAGTGGGATATATGCTTAAACCCAACCCAGTCCCTACAACTAACATTAATAAAGGAATCATTGAACTCACGAGCTTACAGGTCCTGCATCACATTTTACATCCATGAGCTTAACTTTGCAGCATAGTGTTTAAAAGAAGAGAAATCTAGTTCTAGCTAGCAGCGGGTGAATTTACATCTGAGCTGTCCAGAAATAAACACACGGACGTAAAGCAGAAGCACACACTAATGGATGTGACACTTGGAGTAAACCATCCACTTACCGTATATAGTCTGTTGGTGAACTTTATCAGAACATGACTAATCTTTTTTTTTTTTTGCCCGATAGTTTTCTCCAAGCACATAGCCCTACATTCCTGCTGTTAATCAGCAGCCATGGCGAGTGACAAAAGTTACAGCGCTAATTGCTAAATAGATAAAAGCACAGCATAGACAAAGGGCTATTTGGAGGTCTCTATAAAAGCCAAGACCAAATACTCTACATTTCCTGATTAGTCTTCTTTGTGGTGAAAGATGAACAATGGCCGAGCTTTTTATAGACATTCTGATTGGCCCTGTTGCACTCTTCCGCATAAATGGTTATTCACAAATTAGATTTATTTATTCCTCAACTAAATGAAAATGACTATGAAAAAAATGGATCAGGAATGCGATTAGAACTTTTCTAATAAACTGCAAATAGATGCAGTCTGGGTCACATTATAGGGGTATGGGTTAGTGTTCATTCCAGCACCCTGCTCCTTGTAAAATAGTTGTAGTTCCTCCTTCCTACCTGGGGTGTCGCTGTCTGCTGTGGTACTTCAAGAACTGTCTGGTTTGTATTTCAATGTTGAGATACAGGGGATTATTCTGGTTCATTCCTTCTGCCAAATTCCATCTTAGATGGACAAAACCATGTGAACTGCAGGTGGGGGTAAATGTTACTTGTGCAGAGAGAGTTAGATTTGGGTGGGGTTTTACTTCAAAGTGAGATCGATATTGCAGTGTAATAATAAAGCAGTCAGTATTTTCCCTGCACAGAAACAAAATAAATCACCAAAATCTAATTTCTCTGCACATTTTACATATGCCCCCCTGCAGTGCACATGGTTTTGTCCATCTAAGAAGGATTTTGTCAGAGTGAACTAGAATAAGGCCCTGTGTGAGAAAGATATATAGTTTCAATCTCTGTCAGTTGATGGCAGTTTCGGAGGGGTGCCGGACAGGGTCCCAACAGTCGGCATTCATCAGAAGAGAGTGACACCCCAGGCAGGAAGGAGGAACTGCAAGGATTTTTTAAGGAGCAGGGTGCTAGAATGTTTACTATGGGTATTTGTCTCCAATCTAGTCCCAACTTAGTTATATTCCTAGCACCAGGAAAGCCATATACAGTGACAGTTGTATAGACCAAAAGCTTTGCTCACCAGTGTGTTCCTCTCCAGTATAGAAGTAGAGTAAGTACTTTCCTTGGTCCTCATTTTATTTAGTTTCCAGAATGTCCGCTACACTCCACAAACAACATTGTTAGATCCAATTGTGTATCTGTCTGCGTATGTGTGTTTATAGGACAGACGATATGATGTCAGAAGGGGGGGGGGGGATACAAAATGTCAGGTCACGCACACATTATTTGCAACATTACACTCAGACACACCACTCCTTTTTCTGAGAAACCATAAGCAGCTGCAAATGTCACAATTTGTTAAATTCTAACTATTTCTTGTTTTGTTCTTTGTTTTTTTTCCACGCATATGAATTGGTCCTTATATTATTGGCTGGGATTTGCAGTTCACCAGGTTTCTCTGCGATTCTCCGCTAGAGGTAAGACTTTATATTTCAGCTCTATAAATATAATCATTTACATTCGTGTCTGCAGTCAGATTCTTTCCTCCTGGATCACTTTGTACTTTCAAACTATAAATATTTTTCTTATACTGAATCTAAATTCCTGTCTGCACACCATTCTCTGCATATTCCTGCGTACGGATCTCTGCTGAATCTATATACTATATCAACCCCATATGTCATTTCTGGATAAATCAGAATGACATATCGGGTATATTTTTCATTGTGTATGACCAATAAGTTGGTGCTTGCGTCCCATGCAACATCTGCTGACTGAATATATGTAAATTACAGCTGCTAACTGATTCCTCCGGGGCTATCCTATTAGCCCAAATGCCAGCGCGTTCTTCCCCCGATACCGGCAGGGATTATGTGTTGTATGCCTAAAGTATCCCCAGAAATCATCCCAGATAAGCTGTCCTTCAGAGCTGTGTTACATATGTCGCAAGGAACTTATCCCAGATCACATGTGTTATTGCCTACAAAAGGTCATTTTTCATCCAGGAAAAAAATGGCCTAAAAGTCCAAAAACCGGGTTAATAGGACTCCCCCCTCCCTCCTAAGAATTTGACATTTGAACTAAAACGTCACTGTGTAAGCCAAGTGCAGGTGACCCACGTGCAGGGAAGGGATGTTTGTCGCACCTGCAGTAACACGACTTCCGCCTGTCACTTCCGTCTGTGGGAAACCTCCGTTGTCACATATCAAAGCCGTCCAGCTGCGATCCTTCTCCCTCCCCCTGGAGCAGATAACAACAAGCCCGACTGAGCGCTTCAGGCTTGCAGCAGAGCACACATACCGCACAGCCCCGCCGTCCAAACAGGACTTGATCCACGCGGTGGACCCTCACGCAGGGACACTAACAATCTGCACTGTCGGGTTGAGCCGTTGATGAGCCCGGCTCCCCGTTTCTTGCCGCCTACAATTTCAAGCGGAGGGTGAGATATAATATCCATTGATATTGGATTGCACATGTTTGCTGACAACAGAAACAATGTGGCAATGCATGTTGGAACATGTAGTTTCACAACATCTGGAGGGCCACAGGTTGAAGACCCATGCTCTACGCCCTTCACTGGCTACCTGTAAAATGGCGAATCTTTTCAAGATTGGCTTACTCACTTTCAAGGCCCTACATGACCATGGCCCAAGGTACCTGCAGCAGCTTCTGATTCCTTACTGTCCTACTCGATTACTGCGATGCACTGAAGAAGGTCTACTAACAGTACCCAGAATCCATGTGAATTCATCTGGGGGTCGAGCTTTCAACTTTGTTGCTCCAACTCTATGGACCTCTCTTCCTCGATCAGTGCGAGATGCCCCCACAGTAGAATCCTTTAAAAATAGACTTTTTCAGCTCAAAAGTCACCCAGAGTGTACAGCCCAGCGATGAGTACTGATACGCGATCCCACATCATGGGTATTACCAGCAGAGGAGCAATGGGGTGGATGACTTTCCATAGCGTCCAGCCATGGAAAGTCGTCCACCTCCTGTGAAAATCGTTGGCCAGGGGGGAAATCGATACATGTGTATGCACTGAGCAATATTCAGGCCAGCAATTTCCATACATGCTGTCTAGATCGCTTAGTAATTGGTGATGCACGGTCCCACGCGCCTCCATCGCCAGCTCAGCTCTTTAGCCCATACAGTCAAAATCTAGATAGGCCACCTGCATATGCATAAAGAACACTGTGGGGCAGATTTATTAAGCTTGGAGAAGAGATAAACTGGAGATAAAGCACCAGCCAATCATCTCCCAACTGTCTTTTTCAAACACAGCTGATTGGCTGATGCTTTATCTCCTTTTACCTTTTCTCCACTTTATCTCCAGTTTGTCTCTTCTCCAAGCTTAATAAATCTGCCCCACAGTGGTTAGCACAGATCACTCAGCACACATCGCTATGTGTATATGGGTGATCTAGCTAACCGGAAAGCTCAAGGGAAATCACCTACACTACATTGCTTAGCACAGATGTTAAACAGAGTCGCCCCATGTGTATGGGGCTTTACAGTGAGTGCACTAACCTTATGGGCTGACCTTATATGCGTTACAATGCAGCCTAGCCATTGACTAGGAACTGTTGAGAACGCTGAGGCATTGCTCTGTCCATTTAATCAACTTTGTGTTATCTAAATCGTTGTGTGTAAAGGCACGCTGCTTATACTGGAAAAACCTGTTTGGAAGTTTGTTACCCTTTGCACCATCCCACTTGGGACGTGTGGCCCCCATGTACAAAGCCATTTGGCATTCCTAATGTAAATGCTTAGTAATTGCAAAACCAATATTACCCAGTCTAAACATCAGTGTTCTTTAGTTTGCTAGGAAAAAAATCAACTTCATTATAACAGGAAACAGATAAGGCAGTTCTGGTTCATTAACAGTTGGTAAGGAAATCGTTTAAATGTCTCAGCCTCATTGCCTCCACAGGATGGACCTTATGTCAAAACATGTGCAAATCGTTTCTGGTGACCCGCTGTGACTTATTGCACATGGCTGGATGGTATCTGGGGTCTAGCCGTCATTCCGTGTCTTTCATGCTGGATATTCTTCCCATTTCCCTGCAAGACATTGCTCCTTCTTTAATAAATATAGGATGGCCTACACCCTACTCCTCGCCATTATATAGATAATTGTTCCCATTAATTAAATCCAGCTGATCTAGGGGTCTGTTATTTTCCAGTCGTGTTTTATTATTGTTCTGTTATTGTTTTGTTCCAAATTGTAAAGTACAATGGAATATGCTGGCGCTTTATAGTGGTAATGAATGTTTTATAAATTTAAATACACGTAATGTTACAGGCTGTATTTGGAGAATGACCGTACCTGATTGGTTGGTAGTTTATCTCTCTCCATTTACATTTTTTTTAAGGCTAATGCCTCGTACACACGGTTCGATGTGGTCTATTTTTCTATTCGATCTTGCTTATATAAGTAAAATCAAAAGGAAATCGAGCTCATTCAATTTCGATTCGATCTCGATTTGATCCTGGTGCACGGCCCTGCGACATTGAAATTGGATAGAAAAATAGATCTGTACTATATAGTCCAAATCAAATGCGCTTGCCTTGCCGTGATGGGTCAGTATATTACTATGGCGCAAGTGGATTCTGCCGGCCGAATGAAAGTAGCATGACACCCGCCTCACTTTAAGGCATTGAGATCTCATCCTAGCCCACAGAGTAGTAAGCACGTTCGAGCAAAAGAGGTGCAAATTAGAATGAGTGTCCTTCTACAATAGAATTCCAGGGAATCATGAGCGATGGGGGCTAATTACTGTTGCCGTGGCGTTTAAACACCAGCAACGGCAGCCTGATTCGGCCCCCCTTAGATTAGCTGAATCACTCCCTTGTTCGCTCAAAACTTTTCATGAACACTTTTGAATGGGATGCGGCAGGTGTTGTGCGGGTTTGGCATCAATTGAATTGCTCCCTAAGGGTCATGCTGCTACTTCTTTCTGCTGCGTATCTAACTTAACACTTATTGATAAGTTGCCACAAATACATTTATCTTGAATGCAGAAGCCATACTGATTTAGCTATATACATAGGCCTCAATGCTACAGAAAAATGGCTCCTTTTAATTTATTTTTTAATTTAACTCCGTAAAAGTTACACATTGTAAGCAAGTTGGAAGTAAATTTGTATACTGTAAACTAAGTTCTGAACCAATTTGCTACCAAATAAGCCACAAGCAGGCACTGATATAGACCGATGTCTGCATACAAAGGGCGGTATTCAATGAGAATACATGCGAGGTGCAGCGAATCCTTTTTAGGATTCGCTGCACATTCGCCACGTTCCGGAGCCGGCGGGCTCCGGTATTCAACGTGTCAGGGGCTCGCTGCCCCTGACTGGCGAATATGAGCTCCTGCGGAGATTGCCGCAGGGAGCCTGAGGACGGTGCCAGGCAGAGAGATGTGGGGGGTAGGTGGGCTCCCCGGGTGCCAGGCAGCACAGGCTGCCCCCCGGGGGTGCCAGCAGGGGAGCGTATATTCACTACACACGATCGTAACGATCGGGTGCAGTGAATATATGAATATGTAATGAGCGGCTCGGCTCCGGCGCCCCCTGCTGGCTGCTGTGTAAAAAAAAAAATATATATATATATATATATTTTTTTTAAATTAAATATATATTCATGTGCTTACAGCACATGAATAAAAATAGCATGCCCCTCCTCAGAATAAAATTTCTGATTTTTTGACACCAAATGTAAAAAACAAAACACTTTATTTTAAAAGTTCACATTCCACTTCACCATAAAAAGATAGCGATTGCTACTCGGTGAATCATGGTGAAAAAAACCTTGAAATGTATTCGCCATGTGGTCATTGAATAGGGTGATTCACCGTTTTAGTCAGAAATTCGCCAAACAGCACAAATTCGCCATAAAAACATGGCGAATCAGGCTCATTGAATACCGCCCAAAGTGTTACTCTCCAGCTTTCTTCTTTGTGTGTGAGACATGGGAGAGGTGGGGGATGCCGAGAGGTTGGAAGGTAATGTCCTTTGTAATTTGCAAAATTGTCCTAAAGATCAACTAAAATTACTTAAACCTATCATATTTCTTAAGGCTTCAGGGGAGTAAACAGCCCATGATCATTCAGTCACGGTACATTGACCGTGCCGGTACTTGTAAATTACCATTGGGGCTCCTCTAATGCTGGCCGTTGGCTTTGCTGCTGTTTTAGAACATGCATCAATACACCTCTTTAAAAAAGGAGCATCGTTCACAAATGATTTGTTACATAAATTTTGGCACCTAACATTTGGATACATATGTCTAATTTAGACAAGCAACTGGGAACTGATTGTCCCAGACACAAGTGCTTCGTTTGTATATAAGCCAGTGTATGCTTCATTGCCAGATCAGTAATGCTAAATAATCTCTTCTGTTGGGGAGGGTCCCGGTTTAGTCATTTTCAAGAAAATCACTTTGAATACAATTCCACAGACCTCGTTTAAAACCCATCTGGGGTTGGCCAAGTTTAGTACCTCTTTGGCAACTGATTTTGCTTGTGTGCGGTGTCTGGCTGATTGCTCTCCTTAGGCCCTATGTTACTAAGATAGCTTGGCCTGTTTCTAAATAGCGGCATCTGCGCTTTCTAATAGGCTGCATGTGACACCTACGAGTACTTGCTGGAAACACAAACCGCACAGATGGTGTATTGGTTACAATTACTGCCTCACAGCACTGAGGTCAAGGGATTGATTCCCACCATGGCCTTCAAGGTACGCGAGCCTGCTCCCCGGCAGGCTTGCGTACCATTTGGCACTTGATGTGCCATATTTACATGCAATAAATCGCATGCGATTTATTGCATGTAATATCCCTGGGGAGTGGCAGCGGGGTCCAGGCAAAGGCGGCTGGAAGCTTGTAGCGGTATTTGCCGGGGCGGAGGGGTGTGAAGCGCTGCTGAATTTGAAAATCTATTTTGATTGGCTGAATTCTCTCAAAATATTTTTTCAAATTCAGCAGTGCTTCCCGCCACCCGGAAAATACCGCTACGTGCTACCGCTGGATGCCACTTGCCCCCCCACCGCTGCTGCACATAGGTGTGTGCCAGTGGTACTTCATCCCAAATATTTAATGTGCAAGTCTGACTTCCCCACTCCAGTCCGTCTGGATCGTGCGAAATCGGCCCAAATCGGACAACCTTAACTGTGCAGAGATTGAATATACTCCGTGAGCTTGCTCGCGTTTCATTCCAAAAATATACTGGTAGGTTAATTGGCTCCCAACAAAATTAATCCTAGAATGAATGTGTGTACACGTGGTACGAAATATAGAGGGTAAGCTCCACTGGGGCAGGAACTGATGTGAATGTTCAAATATTCTTTGTACAGTGCTGCGAAATATGTATGCGCTATATAAATAACAATATAAACTAGTAAAAGTACGGAGGAGAACATAAAACCTACACACAGGGTTGTGGTGGGAATAGAACCCATGACCTCAGTGCTGTAATGCTAACCATTACATAATCTGTATTGTCCACCTCTTGTTTCATTTAGCAACCCTTGGGTAACAGTGAATACGCAGAACAACCCAATTGTAGTCTGTGGTGATAGGCTTTAAGGTGCCCATACACGTTACAATTATTGTATACAATATCGCGTCTGATGCAGCCCACACACGCACCGATTCCAGCGTGCGTTGTGGGCTTAACTAGCACACACAGCATCGCATCGTATGCCTTGTGCATACGATGTGCATGCGATGCGATGCTGTGCTAGAAAAAGCTAGTACAAAAAGTATGTGCAGCACATACTTTTTGTACTGTACGATGAGGTGCCGCGGGAGCGCGCACCCCATCGTACAGCATCGCAACGCCGGCATCGGCGCGTGTGTGGGCTGCATCAGTTTTGCGATGAGATCTAGTACAAAAGTATGTGCAGCACATACTTTTTGTACTAGATGCCATCTCATCTCATTGCAAAATTGAGATACGATGAGATGCGATATTGTATACAATAATTGTAACGTGTATGGGCAGCTTTACAATAATATTATTGCCTGCATTGATGGGTTAGCTTCTAATAAATGTGTATTGTGTGTGTATTGTGTGTGTGTGTGTGTGTGTGTGTGTATGTATCTGTATGGGAACTAGTAACTGATGGGGGCAAACACATATAATTTTTAACTAACTGTACTAACTCTGCTCTTTGTTCCATATCATATTGCCAAGCATCCCCCCCCCCCACACACACACACACACCCACACACACCCTCACCCTAACCCCCCAACAAAAATACTTACTATATGTTTGAAATGACAAATTTATTATAATCCTCTCCACGTGCTTGTTCCTTTCATTTCCCTGCATATTGCATGTCCTGCTGCTTCACAGCCGGGGGCAGGATCAGAGTGTCTAGCTGCAGATTTCGGCACGGCATCCCCTCACACAGGCTCCATCTCTGAAATCAGTTTGTTGTAATGCTGCTTTTCCCCATGACCCTACGAGGTGTCAAAATGACAAAACAGACAAATGTAAATAAAAGGGTTTAGCTCTGGTTCTGGAGCTTTGCCCTGTAGCCTCCCCAATCAACATTGTGACTGAGTAACACCATTTACTTATTGACAGAGACAAATGGGCCCTCGGGCATTTCTGCTTTGGTAGATGCTATGCATCCTTTCAGGACTGGCCTGGAGGGGAGGGGGGCCCAAATTATTAAAAACGCTCCAATCCTAACATACTGCAGAATGCTTTAATGAACGTTGACATTCTTCAGGATGTTACTGCTAGGGGCACATAGAGGAGGGCAGTGTCAGGTATACATAGGTGTATCTAGCAAGCTGTGTGAGCGTCTGTCTGAGTCTGCTCTCAGTTTTCCCTTCCATCTTGTCCCTTGCACTCTTTCTCTCCCCTCTATATCTTTATTTCTTTTTTTTGTCATGGTTTTATTGGGTATGGATTGTAAGATTCACAGGGGGGTATTCAATTTGGGATTCCGACTGTCGGAACGTCTCAACAGTTGGAATCCCGGGCCGTTTTCGTTTGGTTCGACAGTCGGAATTCAATGTTCCAACTGTGGAGTGACGGAAAATCCGTAGATCGGTGAAACCGTCCGAATTGTCAAAGTACGGCAGGGAATTTGACAATCCACGCCCGTTTCCGGAAAACAAAAACAAATCCGACTTTAAAAAAGTCAGATCTGACTGCCTTCAATGCTGTCGGTAACGGCAGCATTGAATAGGTGAGTGCCGCCAATTCTGTCGGTGGAAATAGTGGCACAGATTGAAACCCCCCCAGTGTCTAGATAAACAGTCAGTAAGTCAACATGGTCAAAAGGTCAACATGAGTTTTTCACATTTCTTTGTGTCAATGTCGATACCTGTCCTCCTTGACCCCCATTCAGTGTAACACATACGCTCGCCATGCTTCGGACTTTACAGCTCTCAATTGTCTATGTGGATGGTAAAGTAAGAAAAAGGTACAAAATAATTGTGAAAAACTTATGTCTATTTATTGTTGACGTACATGTTGTTATAATATGATGTCTTGGACTGGTGGTATGCATGCTTTTTTTTTTGTCCTTTATGACTTAATGCTTGAGGTTTTTCATTTATTTCTTCGTAGCACGAGACGCAGCCGGATGGTCCCCTTTGTGGCTATGGCTCCTTTCACCAGCAGTATTGGCTGGATGGGAAGATAATTGCAGTTGGAGTTATTGACATCCTGCCTTATTGTGTGTCTTCCGTGTACCTCTACTATGACCCTGATTATTCCTTTCTCTCCCTTGGCGTATACTCTGCCATACGGTAAGAATGAAGTGGTGGTGGGTGGAGCTATTTGTGATTGGTGCATTTGCCAACAGTCGGGCAGATGTATTAAGCATGGCAAAGAGATAAAGTGGAAGGAGATAATGCACCAGCCAATCAGCTGTGTTTGAAGTATGACAGTTGGGAGTTGATTGGCTGGAGCATTATTTCCTTCCAATTTATCTCCACTTTTTCTCCACTTTATCTCTTCACCAGGCTTAATGCACCTGGCCCATTGATGGCTGATGTGTTACTTGTCTGATTCTTCTTGATCATAGAACTGTTGCATGAGTGGCATCACATTCCCAATAGATGTATCATAATTATATTACCTAATAGAATGCATTTGATTATTTATTAACAGTTTCTTATATAGCGCACACATATTCCGCAGCACTTTACAGAGAATATTTGAACATTCACATCAGTCCCTGCCCCAGTGGAGCTTACACTCTATGTTCCCTACCACATGCACACGCAGGGGTACTTGTGTACAATCACGGCTCCCACGATGTCCATCGTATAGTAAAAAATCGCATCGCATGCGATCTTTAACAGAAATGCATCCAAATGCATTGAAATTAGTATCAAACATGTTCAATGGCCTCCAAATGTAATTTTTGTGGCTGTACCACCCCCACTATCAACGCAAACCCGAAGCGTGGCGAGCGCAGCGAGCCCGCGAGGGGCGGCGGTACGCGTCCTACGACCTTTTCATACCCCCACTATCCACGTCGGCGTGGAGTTGAGAATAGAAAGTGTGGTGAGCCCGAAGCGTGGCGAGCGGACACGGATACCTTCACAGGTATACGCGTCCCCTCGCGGGCTTCACAGGTGTCCGCGTCCCCTCGTGGGGCTCGCTGCGCTCGCCACGCTTCAGGCTCGGTGGCTCGCTGCGCTCGCCACACTTTCTATTCTCAACTCCATGCCGACGTAGATAGTGGGTGTATGAAAAGGTCGTAGGACGCGTACCGCCGCCGTTCGCGTTGATAGTGGGGGTGGTACGGCCTCAAAAAGGACATTTGGGGGCCATTGAACATGTTTGCTACTAATTTCAATGCATTTGGATGCATTTCTGTTAAAAAATTGCATGCGATGCGATCGCATGCGATTTTTCAAAAATGCATAAAAATCGCATGCCATCGCATGCCACTACATTTGGCATGCAATGGCATGCAATGGCATGTGATGGGAGCCGTGAAAGTACACAAGTACCCACATAGGCATTCTAGGATTCATTTGTTGTGAGCCAATTAGCCTACCAGTATATTTTTGGATGGTGGGAGGAAACCAGAGTACCCGGAGGAAACCCGTGCAAAGCACTGGGGGAATATGCAAACTCTACACAGTAAGGGCCATGGTGGGAATCAAACCTATGACCTCAGTGCTGTGAGGCAGTAATGATACCATTACACCATCCGTGCTGCCCGGTAATGTTAAATATACACACACATACGCAGCTTTAGTCGGCTTGCTACCCAACATTGCAAAAGTCACATGACCCTGCTTTGACTTTTTCTTCTAACAGAGAAATTGCTTTCACCCGCGAGCTGCAGACCAAGGCTGACGATTTACGCTACTACTATATGGGTTTCTACATCTACACCTGTCCCAAGATGAGATACAAGGTGAGCATAAAGTGACATCAGTACTGATGACATAAACATGAAGCAGAAATTGCACATTGGGCTTTGCAAAGAACTCTATATTCTGGTTGTAGAATGTAATAAATCATTACCCCTCCATAGCAATATGAAAAAAAATAAAAACATTGTACGGGCTACAGGTAGCCGTTGAACAAAAGACTTGGAGTTAAAAATCTAAAATGGCAAATCACAGCATGTCAGTTATTACTTTTAAGTATTTCTTTTACATATTTGATCATGATGCCACTGTGGATATACTGTAATCACTCCTTCCAGAAAAAAAATCTGCCTGTGAAGATTAAAAGTCAGTTTAGGCTTCTACGCGAACCCAAACCCCTTTTCTTGGGTTATTGTTTTATAGTCTCAACTAATAAAAAAAATATTTGTTTTGTTTGCACTTTATTTCTACTACTCGGCACTGCCATTGATTATAAGGGCAGATAATGGGGTTCAGCATGATTTGCCAGCAGCTGGGATTCTGGAGGTCACAATCCCGACAGTGGTATTCTGGCTGCCTGAATGCAGACATAAGGAGGCGCAAAGAGGTGTGCTAGCCACACTGCGGGCCACAAGGTCCTATTCCCCCTCTATGTGTGTCGTGGTCTCCCACAAGGGTGAATAGGCCCTGTATGCCGGCTGGTGGTAATGTCAGCAGGCATCAAAACCAATCCACGGCGCCCAATTCCAGAATACATAAACAAAAATGCAAAACAAGACCATGGGCAGACGTTTTAAGACCGGTGAAATGATAAAGGCGGTGATAACGCAGCAGCCAATCAGCTCCCCACTGCCAATTTTCATGAGTAGGAAAAGCACGTGAGGGAAGATGGCCTTACTCGTAAGAGCTTACATTCTATAGGGGAAGGGCAGACAGACAGATGAGACACAGAAAAAACAGGAAATGTGGTGGCCGCGCGCTAGTGAACCACAACATGTTGGGTCAGAAAAAAATATATGAACAAGATGAAGGGTGGAATAATATTGAAAGGGTATCTTAGAGTAAGAATCTATTGTAACAAAGCCGAAATATTCAAAAATTAGATCTTAAAAACACCTTGAATAATGTATGAACATAGGTCTAGTCAGGCAGCAGTTGTGTGTGTCTACTCGGACCACAAAGCGTACATAAAAAAAGAAATACGTGACTGCTATTGAATATATAAACCAGTTTAATAGAAAATGCACATAATGTATATTCAAATTTAAATAAAATAAAAACAACAATTGGCCAATATTGAACAAAAAATAATATAAACAGGACACAAACAGACTGAGTATACTAATATGACTCTAGTAATGAGACATTAAGCAGTACTGAATTAGTATAGTCCTTGGGAAGATGGTAAGTATAAACAAGCAAGATGCAGTGCTATTGTTATAGTAGGTGTTATTTGCCGTTAATAGACATTAGCGAAGCAGCATTCGCAATAGCTGGATGTTGGTACAGTCTATTACTGTGGATATTGTTACCACTCCTGCTGTACTTGTAGTTGCTGGTCCGGGGCAGGTGTTTTAAAGTGTGTAAATGGTGGCCACCCCATGGTGATTGAAAACGGTAATCGGCTCCCGGCTGGTTAGCACTTCATTCCGGCTAATCGGGATCCTCCTTTATAATGATCACCAAGGGTCACAATAGAGAACGGTTCCCAAAATGCATACTCTGAGGAAGCCACCCTTATTTCTAGGTGGAGAAATGCGTAAGGGTAGCTCTTTTGCTATAATTTTTGTTACCAGTTCTCTATTGTGGTAGTTGGATAGATTGTTTGGATAAAGCTGTGTACACATGCTTGGTTTTTTTTTTTTTTCGATACGATTTTGCTTATAGAAGCAAAATCAAATCCACATCGAATGGTTTTTAGGACACTTTCGATCTGCATTAGATTCGATGCGCGCTCCCGTTTTCTCAAATTCAAAAAGAAAAATAGACTGTGCAGCCAAGGAAATATCGAATTAGATCCAGTAAATCGAATGTGTACAATGTACCATGAATGTAAGTCAAATTCGAAATCGAAATCTATATCTAATGCAAAAGTACAGATCTAATGCCAAATTGATCTAATGCCAGGTCTAACAGAAAATCGAATCTAACATCAAATCTAAAGCAAAACGAAGTGTGTGTACGTAGCTTAAAGAGTCGTTTTTTTATGAGGAGAGCATAAGATCGCATGCTTGAAGGCAGAGGGGATGGTGCCTGATCAGAGGGAGAGATTGAGGAAAAGGTAGTGGCGGAGGCAGGAGATGATAGGGTCAAGTGGGGAGTTGGAGGGGGTGATACTACAACTTCCTCACCAGAGAAACTGGGGAAGGATATCAGATTTGGTGAGGGGGTGATAAGGGAAAGGAGGTGGCTGGTTGCTGATTATTTATTTATTTATTTATTAACAGTTTCTTATATAGCGCAGCATATTCCGTTGCGCTTTACAATAGCAGACAGTGATACAACAAAACAGGGTATTTACAGACAGTCAAAATGTAGGCGGGCCCTGCTCGCAAGCTTACAATCTATAGGGAAATAGGCATTGATACATAAGGATAGATACTGTATTCTTTATTGCATCGATTCCACCAGAACGCAAGGTTCTATGACTGGTTCTGGTATTTGATAAGCTTGCCTGAAGAGATGAGTCTTCAGGGAACGCTTATAGGTTTGGAAACTGGAGGAGAGTCTTATTGTGCTTGGGAGGGCATTCCACAGAGTGGGTGCAGCACGAAGAAAGTCCTGCAGTCGGGAATGGGAACGGGTAATGAGTGTGGATGAGAGACGCAGATCTTGGGAGGAGCGTAGAGGTCGTGTTGGATGATATTTTGAGATAAGAGAAGATATGTATGTTGGTGTAGTTTGGTTTATGGCTTTGTGTGTAAGTAGAAGAATTTTGTATTGAATACGGTAGAATACAGGTAACCAATGAAGTGACTGACAGAGTAGCTTTGCAGACGATGAACGTCTGGCTAGGAAGATTAGCCTTGCAGCTGCATTCATAATGGACTGTAGTGGTGAGAGTCTGTATTGGGGAAGGCCAATAAGGAGACTATTGCAATAATCAATGCGTGAGATGATGAGAGCATGGATTAGAGTTTTTGCAGTGTCTTGTGTAAGGTAAGGGCGAATTTTAAATATGTTTTTTAGGTGCATGTGGCATGATTTTGAGACAGATTGGATGTGGGGTACAAAGGAAAGTTCTGAGTCAAGGATAACACCTAGGCAGCGAGCTGATGATCTGTTGGGATGTGATGTCCTGATGTATGGTTTAAATTTTGGGTGTGTGGGAAGTGTCAAAGTGAGGAGGGGAGATGAGGTGGTGGTGGGCACAGAAGGTAGTTGACAGTGGCAAAGCGGCTAACCTACATTTATTTAAGATGGTACTAAAAGGCTGATCTATATGGCAATGTCGTGTTGCAGTGTGGCACACTTGGGTTTGGCATTGCCAGCGTCTCTGTTGGCTGTTTTGTTGTAGTATAGAACGCTCAGGCCTTGCTGAGATTTTTGAGTATCAAGTTTGTTTTTCTAGAGGGTGAGGTATCTGCATACCAAGGATTCTTAACAAGAGCAGGGTTTGCACTAAGTGCCCTATGGGGCTTCTGGCTATCAGCCAATCAGAGGCTTCTATTCCACACCACACCCCCTTCTATTACCGTTGCCATGAAAGCAGAGGACACTTCTCCTTCTTTTCCACTGGACCAACACCGTGTTCTGGGCATCAGTGCAGGTATAGGTAATATAACCTTGAGATGGAGAGATAATTATAGACCTATGCGTGTTAACTTTGTGGCTATTGATTTGCCATGTACTATACATGCAAAGTCTTTGCCCACTCGAATACGCTGAAGTCCCTCTAATTAATCTAGGTCCCGCAGAACTTTCAGCAACAGAAATAAACCCATATACAAGAATTAGTTTTCATAGCTGCCTGTGTCTCTTGGCCGCGTCTTAAACCTCACACAGCTTCTGATGGCACCGGTACAGTTTTCGTTTGAAACCAGTCGATGAAAACAGCGCTTCAGTTCTGCACAGTGTGCCAGCCATTAACAAGATTATTTATTTTTATTTTTTAAAGCCATTTTATTTGGATGAAATAATCTGTTTTCCACACATTGGCTCCGTGCAAGATTATCTGGCGTTTTACGTAACGCGATTAATAATAAACCTTGGATCACATTCCATACTGGGCATGGCTCCTTAAATGAGGACAATTTTGAGGCGCACGTCTGTGCCATGACCTCCGGCCGCACTCCCTCCTGAAGTGTTACTGTCCCTAATACGCTGCTGATGACAGTTTAGGGTAAGGTTGTTTATGCAGCGGCGAGTTCTCTTAAACTGCAAAGCTGCCTTAATACCCTTTTAATAGAATCTCGGCGGGGGTCATTGTGCAGAAAGGGGTTGCAGATGTGAGTGTATGTTTAACCTTCTCTGTACCAGCCGGTGTGGACTGCGCTGTGCTAAGTCTCCTCATTGTGAAAGGCTGATCTCGTTGTGACCTTTTTTCCTAGATGCAATATGACAAAACAAGCAATATTTTCAGGCCCTGACAGTATTTCCTTTGAAATGTCTCCAGATTCCCATTGCATGGGAGGGGGAGAAAGCTGCAGCCTGCTTCTGATGTTGCCGTGCGGGGGCATGTTGTGTATTTGTGTGTGTGCCAGTATCCCGCGTATATGGCACTACTTAAAAGACCGTTTGATTACCAAACAAAAATAAGTGGACGGGAGTTTTCTCTGTCAATTTGGCTGCCCAAGCTGGTACTTTCAGTCCCTCTATATATCAACTCCCCACCCTCACGTGCTTTTCAGCATCCATGCTTGTGTATTAGCACCTATTAATTCCAGCCCAGCGCCCCAGAGCAGTGGTGACTGGGGGCCCTTGCTGGCTGTTTACATGTTAATCGTGTTAGTTTTTGTGTTTTTAGTCAGGGGTTGCCGAGCAACAGGCTGCTGAGCCCTGACCTATATTGCAAGTTTTATTCAATAGACGCCTTTACCCCCAGTCAACGGAAAGTTGAACGCTTTTCTATAGTAGCTGGTAAGGAAAGTTGTGTACAAATAATGATTTACTTACATTGTTCTCTGGCTCTGATCAATATTGTTTTGCGATATTGCAATTTAAAGTGTACGCTTGGCCTGCACATAAGAGAAGAAGTTGCTTTGTGCATGACCAGCATTCATTTGAATGCATCAATGTTCTTGCCCTAGAGGTGTAAGGTGCGCTGTACCTCATACCTCAGCAATATTACTTGTTTCCTTTGAATGAAGCCTGTATCCTCTTGACAGTTTGTGAGTGACAGATACAATTTATAAACCATGCCAGATGCACAGTTACTGTATGTGAAAAAAATACCCCTACCTTTATAATGTGCATTGTTACCTTTCACAATATAAATCACAATCCTGTAGTTGTTACCATATCAGTTTTGATCAATTCAACCTTGTGTGACAAGTAATGCATAGTCATTACAGGTTGAGTATCCCGTATCCGAATATCTGTTAAACACAGTTTACGGAATGTACATTCATTTTTATTTTATTTTTTTATTTTTTTTTGGGGGGGGGGGGGGGCATGGCATCTGTAACTGGCACTTCTGGGGGCATGATGTGTAACTGCCACTTCTGGGGACATGCCATGTAACTGGTACTACTGAGGACATGATATGTAACTGGCACATGATATGTAACTGGCACTACTGATGACATTATATGTAACTAGCACTACTGGGGACATGATATGTAACTGGCTCTACTGGGGACATGCTATGTAACTAGCACTACTGGGCACATGATATGTAACTGGCACTACTGATGACATTATATGTAACTAGCACTACTGGGGACATGATATGTAACTGGCTCTACTGGGGACATGATATGTTACTGGCACTACTGGGGACATGCTATGTAACTAGCACTACTGGGGACATGATATGTAACTGGCTCTACTGGGGACATGATATGTAACTGGCACTACTGGGGCCATGCTATGTAACTGTAACTACTGGGGACATATGTGGGGACAGGATATGTTACTGGCACTACTGAGGACAGGATATGTGACTGGCACTACTGGGGACATGGTGTGTAACTGGCACATGATATGTAACTGGCACTACTGGGGACATGGTGTGTAACTGGCACTACTGGGGACATGGTGTGTAACTGGCACATGATATGTAACTAGCACTACTGATGACATGATATGTGACTGGCATTACTGGGGACATGATGTATAACTGGCACTACTGGGGACATGATGTGTAACTGGCACTACTGGGGACATGATCTATGACTGCCACTACATTTGTACAAGAAAATGATTGCTTAGCATTCAAATTCAGTGCCTGAGATAGTACACAAACTTTGTTTCGTATTTTGAAACCTTATTTCATGCACAAATAAAATATATTGTGTTTATACAACATAATTTGTGTTCACACATCGGTTCCGTCCTCAAAATACCTCATTGAAATATAAAAATATTTTGAGATGTAGAACAATCCAATAACCAAAATGCTTCTGGTCCTTAGCATTTTGGATAAGCCAAACTAACTGTATATATTTTACAAGATATAAGGCAAAAGTAAGGGCAAGGATGTAATTTAGATCGGAGTCCTTGTATTTTAGTTACAACTGTTTCTTATAAGGACAGTAACAGTGTAACCTTCGTAGTGCGCCGACCATGGCTGCCTCATCTGGTGCACTTGTGGATGGGATGAAAAATACATGGACACGAGTATACATTGAAATCACCCGTTTTGGGTAATTTCTTCTAGGGGTAATCTAGTCCACCCAGGGTAATCCTACGCAGAGCGCCTAAAAGGACTGCCGCACCTGGTACCTTGTAAGGGTGGAGTACACAACCCACGGAAGTTATTATCCAAAATGCTGCACCACTCCTGCATTATGCTTACTGTGTGCTCTAGGGTTTCTTTTGTCTGTGACTTGTCTGTTACTGTACCACCAACATCCTCTGTATTATGTGTATTGTTTTTAATGTCTGTAAATCGCCTTGAGTCCTGTTGGAGAACATGCGCTATATAAATGAAACTTACTTATAAACCTTGTGCAATGAATGGCTCATTTCAGTAGCGTCCTAGAATCCGGGCTTTCTGTGGGCCTGGACACCAATTAGTTTTAGTTGTGGGGTTCATCTTTCATGCAAGTACAGTTGCTTATCGTCTCCGTCATTTTCGTTCAAACAATCTGGATGTCTCTACTTTGTTTATAGTGCCCGTAAACATAATTAAGGAAAGTCTGTTATACATTTTGTTTAAGTATTAAAATAAATACAGACTTCTGTTTAAGCTATATTGGGGGGTTCCTTCAGTCCATCTGCCATCTGTGTATGTATACACTGTTATCTGTGTTTGTTATATTTCTGTAAATCTGCCACCTTTTGGTGAGTTGCTGATACATGTTGACCATCGTTCTTTCAGCTGGAAAGATCGCCTTACTACAGTTAGGGGGGGATTCAATCCAGGATTCCGACTGTCAGACCATCCCAACAGTCGGAATCCCAGGAAGTTTTTGCTTCACTCGAATAACTTGACAGCCAGAATTCAATGTTCCGGCTGTCGAGTGTTGGAGAGTCTAAGGCAGCGTTCGCCAACCCGTCGCTCGCGAGCGACGGGTAGCTCGCCGGGTGTTTTAGAGTAGCTCAATGACCTCCTGCCGCGCAGCGAGTCCTTGCTTGGCGGCAGGAGGTCAGGAAGTGAGTTAATGCCGCGTCTCTGTACCTGGCGGCGGCGGCAGTGACCTCCTGCCGCGCAGCGGGTCCTTGCTTGGCGGCAGGAGGTCAGGAAGTAAGTTAATGCCGCATTTCTGGACCTGGCGGCGGCAGTGACCTCCTGCCGCGTAGCGCTTCCTCTCCTGACGTCCCCAACATGCCGCACTTATCGACGCCCCCACAGCCTCTGCTTAACTCTGTTAGGTAATTTTTTTTTTTTAAACTGTGTGTGCGCAACTGTTTACTGCTTAATGGGCATCATGTGTATGACATATGTTTAATGAGTCATTAAACATATGCCACACAAATAATGCCCATTTAACATATGCCCCACACCTTGATACTCATTAATTAATAATCATCAAGGTGTGTGGGGCATATGCCACACACATGATGCCACACACTTGATGCTCATTAATAATGAGCTTCACGCTGTGGGTCATTTGTATAATGGGCATCATGTGTGTGGCATATGCCCCAGATACCTTGATGATTATTAATTAATGAGCATCAAGGTGTGGGGCATATGTGTAATGGGCATCATTTGTGTGGCATATGTGTAATGAGCATCACGGTGTGGCATATGTATAATGGAGCATCATGGTGGGGCATATGATTAATGGAGCATCACGGTGGGGCATATGATTAATGGAGCATCACGGTGGGGCATATGATTAATGGAGCATCACAGTGGGGCATATGTATAATGGAGCATCACGGTGTGGCATATGTATAATGGAGCATCACGGTGTGGCATATGTATAATGGAGCATCACGGTGGGGCATATGTATAATGGAGCATCACGGTGGGGCATATGTATAATGGGCATCACGGTGTGGCATATGATTAATGGAGCATCACGGTGTGGCATATGTATAATGGAGCATCACGGTGGGGCATATGTATAATGGAGCATCACGGTGGGGCATATGTATAATGGGCATCACGGTGTGGCATATGATTAATGGAGCATCACGGTGTGGCATATGTATAATGGAGCATCACGGTGTGGGGCATATGATTAATGGAGCATCACGGTGTGGCATATGTATAATGGAGCATCACGGTGTGGCATATGTATAATGGAGCATCACGGTGTGGCATATGTATAATGGAGCATCACGGTGTGGCATATGTATAATGGAGCATCACGGTGTGTGGCATATGTATAATGGAGCATCACGGTGGGGCATATGTATAATGGAGCATCACGGTGTGGGGCATATGTGTAATGAGCATCACGGTGTGGCATATGTATAATGGAGCATCACGGTGTGGCATATGTATAATGGAGCATCACGGTGTGGGGCATATGATTAATGGAGCATCACGGTGTGTGGCATATGTATAATGGAGCATCACGGTGTGTGGCATATGTATAATGGAGCATCACTGTGTGGCATATGTATAATGGAGCATCACGGTGGGGCATATGTATAATGGAGCATCACGGTGTGGGGCATATGTATAATGGAGCATCACGGTGTGTGGCATATGTATAATGGAGCATCACGGTGTGGGGCATTTGTATAACGGAGTATCACGTTGTTGGGCATATGTATAATGGGCATTGTGTGTGTGGCATATGTATAATGGAGCATCACGGTGCGGGGCATATTTATAATGGGTATCACGGACTGCACTGTTGAGGGCATATGTGTATCACACCCCCATTTTCCATGGCCGCACCCCATGTGGCTACAGCTCTTAGAGAGCTGACCATGCCCCCATGGCGGAAAAAATGGGGGATGTAGCCTCGCAGGAGTTCCACGGTAGTAGCTGAACCCTCTAATTTTTGGCGCGTGCCTCTTCTCCTCTATCTACAGTGTTGGGAGGTATGTTTGTGACATATTGGACATTGCAGTGTGTGCCATATTATGTCTGGGGCATTGCAGTGTTTTTTTTTTTATATATTATGCAGATTTTTTAACATTTTTTACTTTAGTAGCTCTTCGGGCGGTTTATTTTGTCGCGAGTAGCTCCCGACCCAAAAAAGGTTGGAGACCACTGGTCTAAGGGAATGGTGATTCGACAGTCCACTGCCATTTGCAACAATACAGACTCTCCTGCACAAAGACGCAGGTCTGTTGTAGGTAAGTCCTGGCTCAGATTTGAATACCTGATGATCTTTTCCCTGTCGGAAATATCTGCAGGGATTGAATATCCCCCTTAGTGTCTAGTATATTACTCTTCAACACTGGTAGTGCACGGGTTCTGGGAAAGACGTCTCATGCTGGGGTCTCGCCAATTAATGTGTACCCAGTATGACATCGTGGGCAATGGGACCTGGTATCAGCAAGTGCATACACACTTGGCGATGCTGGGAGTGACAGCGGGGGTGGGGGCCAGTGCACCGCACCGCTGCCAATTGAGTTGAGGAGCAGGATTGAAGCAGTGGCAGCCGCCCCTGTGTGAACAGACTGAGCCCAGCATCGGGGGATTTATCGGGGTACTGATGGAGGGGAGCAGCGGCAATCACACCAGCCTGTAGCCGCTGGCTGCGAAGGAGGATGAGAGGTAGGGCTGAGTATGGAAGAGCGGGGAATGGTGACAGGGAGGTGGGCCCAGGCATGGATGAGGTTGGGGAGAGCTGCTATGTCTGTGAGACTGGGCTCTGTGTTACACACACCCAGTGACATGTGGAGGTGGCTGTGAAAGGCATTGTCACAGCCACCACCACACAGCCATCAGATTTGATAGAACAGGGAGTAGTCAAGTTAGTTACCATGTGTTTCCCCTGGGTATCTGCTATCCCACCGTGTGCGTGGCAGTGCCGTTGAGTGTGCCCAGTTGTAAGGAGAAACCCTCAGTTTGGTTATAGGAATGATATTACAGGTCTGCTGTTGTCGGTAACTGAAGGTCAACACCCTGAGATACCCCGACAATAAGTGCCTGTAAGGAAGTTAGAGAAGTTACAGGTCTGCTGTTGGCCCTATTGTCCAAGTTCCTCTTGATGGTATAGCACTTGAGCAAGGGAATATAAGGAGTCAGTGTCAATGAGAGCCTAAGAGAGGTAGTTTTGGCATCATACAAACCACGCTGAGCATATTGTGTATGGAGTTTAAGATCTCATTGTCTTTCCTTGCTATTCAATATCAGTTGAATGTGTAGGAAATATAAATCTGCCAGCAGATCTCTTCTGCCACATACCAGACTTACTGTATATGACCCACAAATTTTTTTTATAACAACATCTACAATCTGTGAGTGAGTCCATACTAATTTAAGCCAGAGAAAATCACAATTTTTAAAGCCAGCTACATCACTATCTTAAGTTTTTGTTTTAGATGAGAAAAGTCACAAGAACTGTATCATTATTACACCAAGGAAAGCCCCTTGGGATTCTATGTATGTTAGGTTATTTTCTTGTTCTCTAAGGGCAGGACCCTTAGAAAGGTGAAACAAGACCTTACAATTCCGGTTTGCAGAGCGTTTTTGGAATCCAGGTGTCTGTACTTCCATGTAATCCAGGTGTCTGTATTTACATGTAATCCAGGTGTCCGTACTTCCATGTAATCCAGGTGTCCGTACTTCCATGTAATCCAGGTGTCCGTACTTCCATGTAATCCAGGTGTCCGTACTTCCATGTAATCCAGGTGTCTGTACTTACATGTAATCCAGGTGTCCGTACTTCCATGTAATCCAGGTGTCCGTACTTCCATGTAATCCAGGTGTCCGTACTTCCATGTAATCCAGGTGTCCGTACTTCCATGTAATCCAGGTGTCTGTACTTACATGTAATCCAGGTGTCCGTACTTCCATGTAATCCAGGTGTCCGTACTTCCATGTAATCCAGGTGTCCGTACTTCCATGTAATCCAGGTGTCCGTACTTCCATGTAATCCAGGTGTCCGTACTTCCATGTAATCCAGGTGTCCGTACTTCCATGTAATCCAGGTGTCCGTACTTCCATGTAATCCAGGTGTCCGTATTTCCATGTAATCCAGGTGTCCGTACTTCCATGTAATCCAGGTGTCCGTACTTCCATGTAATCCAGGTGTCCGTACTTCCATGTAATCCAGGTGTCCGTACTTCCATGTAATCCAGGTGTCTGTATTTCCATGTAATCCAGGTGTCTGTACTTCCATGTAATCCAGGTGTCCGTACTTCCATGTAATCCAGGTGTCCGTACTTCCATGTAATCCAGGTGTCCGTACTTCCATGTAATCCAGGTGTCCGTACTCCATGTAATCCAGGTGTCTGTACTTCCATGTAATCCAGGTGTCCGTACTTCCATGTAATCCAGGTGTCTGTACTTCCATGTAATCCAGGTGTCCGTACTTCCATGTAATCCAGGTGTCTGTACTTCCATGTCACCAAGTTTTTTAATTTTCCATTTCTCCTTTTAGGGCCAGTATAAGCCATCGGAACTACTTTGCTCGGAGAGCTATACCTGGGTTCCCATAGAGAAATGTATACCACTGCTTGAGCGCTCTAAATATGCTCGTTTTAATAGCAACCCTAAAGAAGGTAAGTGGTGCTGTAATGACTTTCAGATCCGTGGGTCCTAAGGGAGTAGATGCTGTATGTTTTATCCTTTTTATATAATAACTGAAGCAAGAAGAACCCATATTGTTCCTCTCGTATCAAGGCTTTCAGCGATGTGCAAACTGATGCGGTGTCTGTAATCCAGCTGTGGCCCAGATGTTCTTATGCGCTCACAACTGATCAAAACATTTCAAATTAAATTCTCCACTCTGTCCATTGAGGACTCTGTCCTGTGTTCCTTTTATGTGCCTGTTCCACCCAGATGCCGTGAGATATTCTCTTCTCCTCCATTACTTTTGATCATCTTGTGATATACCATTGTGAGAAAACCTGTTCTTCACTTCACAGGGGACAAAGACCGTCTGACAGAGCTGGGGCGCGTTCGAGTCCTGCACAAACGTACAGTGATGCCTTACAGCGTGTACAAGAAGAGACACAAGGGGCCAAGTGACGAGACTGTTGTTAGGCAGTATGCAAGCTTGGTGGGCCAGACCTGTGCTCATCGCATGTTGCTGTACCGCAGCTGAAATCCAAAGTCTGTATAGACCGCTGAATTGTGATGCTCTGGGGAGCAGCCTTCTGCGAAGACTGCATGTCCATATTTTCACCAACTTGGTATTAGATTCTTAATAGGATTGGCGTGGGAGTTAACCTTACACATAATGGCCTACTATCATGATATGTGTTCCTACTCCCACTCCATTACTGTGACTGGGACTATGCAATGGGCTTAGATTAATAAATATATGGTGGTTTATGTAATAAGGTGCAAGTTGTGTGAAGATGCCACCGTTTTGTGTTTCTTGGCTGCAGATTTAGGGCGGTATTCAATCCGAGATTCTGACTGTCAGAATCCTGGCTCGTTTTCGCTCTGATCAACAGATACTCGACACGTGGAATTCAATATTCCGCCCGTCAAGTAGAGAAAAGTGGGTGAAAACGGACGTGGATTGTCGAGAAACCGCTGTGAACACGACAATCCATGGCCGATTCTGATAAAACAGGTCCAACTTGTTTTAAAATCAGATCTGTTTTGTCGGAATCCGCCTTCAATGCTGTTGGAAACGGCAGCGTTGAATAGGCGGCCGACGCTATTTCCCATGTCGGAAATAGCATCCGACATTGAATATCGCCCATAAAGCGGCAATAATTCAGACTCAAAACCAGCCTGGTTTTTGCATTTTAACTTATTGCTGCTTTAAATCTCCAGCCAAGAATGCCAAAATCGCACGGCTTCACCCAACTCGCATCCTGGTGCATAAACCCTGTGATCTTTCATGTTTTGCTTGTCTTTCATTCATGGCAGAATGTCACTTTAATTTATTTGTGTGATGACTTTCTCCTTTCTTATGACTCTGGAATTTATTATATTGATTTTATTTTTTCATTTAGCAATACTGAAAGATACAGCACTACTGTGGATGTTCCATCAGCCTCTGGCATTCGCATAGTTAACCAAACCTTTCCCTAAATAAACCACAATATTAATTCTCCTTTAAAGGTATTATTGTGAATCCATTAAAGCACGAAAACAGATATTTGGTTCTAGAGCTTCAACACATCTCCTGTCACCTCTGTATATTACAGTGTGGTGATCTTTAACCTCTATCCTGACAGCTGAAACTGTCCAGTCGAGTATGATCCACGGTCCCTTGTCACTCCACGTGCCTCTGTAACAGTGATGGTAGTTTGCAGACTATGCCTTATTCTTATAGACCTGTAGGGGTGCACCCCTGAAGTTCTCCACTTTCTAACTTGCCATTTTTTATTTCAATCTGTCCTATTCAGTCACCGATTCCTGTTTATGGAATACACTTTCTATGTACGTTCTAAATCACAAAGGGAGGATAAACACTACCCGTTCTCTCAGTCTGTTGACCCTCTGTCAGTACACTTCTGTTTATGGTATTACTTTTCTGTTATGCGGTTCAAGAGACATTGTAATGTTTTTCTTTATATCCCAATAAAAGCCTTTATAACTTAGTGGCAATGTGTCCTCTATGTATTGCTTGGTGGGTTCCTGCAATCCTGGTAATGGAAAACTAATAGGCAATACACTGATACAGTTGCTAGGGTGCATCGGTGATGTCATTGAGCCTATTGAATGGACAGACTTTACTCTCTTAGGATGCATACACACTGTACAGTTTTTCAGTGTATGCGAGGAACGAGGAATGGTGATGTGCTTACAGTTGTTCATCAAGGTCGTTCATCAACTCTGCATGCAGCTGAATTTGGATATCTTTCAAAAAAGCCTATAGACCATGGGTTCCCAATCTTTTTTGAATCACGGCATCGTAGAGTACAAGCGTTTTTTCACGGCACCCCTAGGCCAAAAAAATAAATAAAATTAATTTAATTGTGTTTATATGTGATCCTTAGGGTCCGTTATATGGTAAAGGGTTCTGTTTGTACACAAATTGTATGATTGGCAGTCACCAGAACTGGTTTTGTCCATAAATAATGGACCATAAATAATTTGAGTTGGTCTTGGTCCACCAACCCGAGGCACTCCTGCAAGTGTCCCGAGGCACCCCAGGGAGCCACGGCACATAGTTTGGGAACCACTGCTATAGTCTATAGCTAGATCGTTCATTTTACATCTTTCGTCAAGGACACTGGGTTCAAGGGCAATTGGTCATCAATGTCTTTCAGTGTACACACTGAAAGATATTTTCACCAATATCGTTCAGAAGAGCCAAAATGAACTAAATTGGTCCAAAAAATTGTACAGTGTGTATGCACCTTAAAACAAATGTTCATGCCGAAACCTGGCTGCTTACATTGTGCATTGGCGATGAGTACACTTAGTTTATATTAAGACAAATGAGAACAGAATATACTGAGTACACAGGCGGCCCATTTGTTGTGTGATGGTAGAGATTGGGGTTCTTCTGGCGGCCGGTTACATAATTAATCATTCCTGTCTCTCTAGGCTCACTAGTAGCCCAAGACAGGTACGTGTGCTGCACTCAGGATTGATCTTTCAGTTGGAGTTTACAGAATATGGACCCAATTACCTTCTGTGCTTTAATGTACTTCCAGACAGAGGCACTATACATTCTAAGTATCTCAAGAATATGTGTGGCCTGATTGTGCTCACAGTTTACAGGGAGCCCAAAGTGTGTCCTTCCCAAATAGTCTGCATGAGTTCATTTCTCTAATCTACGCCTTAATAAAACCCATATGTCTAGAATTAGAGAGCTTAGCCTACATCTGAAGCCTCTGGGCTCCCTTCTACTTCTTGTGTTCTGTGCAGGTTCTAATCCTCTCTGGCATTTGCTCTTGTTATTTCACCCTTTCCTCTGTGGTTCAGAAGGATGACTCTGGTTCCAAGCCTATCATGACTGTGCTATGAGAAGTACGCAGGGATTTGCACAACCTAGGTATGAGAATTTAACAGTGGGCCATTTAAGCCCTCAAAGATGTTGGCTTTTCAAAAAGCACCTAATTTTGCTCTTTTCCACGTAGCGTCCCATTGGAGACTTCATTCCATGTAGGATTATGCAGAACCGAGACTGTGTTTTTATGTTTTTTTTTTTTTTTTCTAATTCAATTTTACTGTATGAACAAAATTAAAGTAAAGGTCGGGTCTCCC
Organism: Crinia signifera; assembly: GCF_055691185.1. NCBI lineage: Eukaryota > Metazoa > Chordata > Amphibia > Anura > Myobatrachidae > Crinia > Crinia signifera. Next base: position 240,683,126 of record NC_139222.1, on the reverse strand, counting down.
TTATCTGTGTATTCCAAAAAACTGAAATATTTCAAAAACCGTGGTTTTTCAGTTTTTTTGTGTTTTTTTTCCCCACAGCCCCTTTTTTCATACTTACCTCATCCCCCGATGTCCATGGCGGCATCCGTGATCATCTTTGGTCCCAGTGGTGCATTGCGTGAATTCGCGGGCGCACCGCTGATGTCACTGGCCCACACTCACGCAATGCATCCCTGAGACCGGAGATGCCACTGAAGAGAATCCTAAGGGCTGCCATGGACGTTGTGGAACCACCAGGGGACCAGGTAAGTATGAAAAAAGAAATTCCAAAATCCGAAAAAATCACTTATCCAAAATGCTCGTGGTCCTGATCATTTCGGATAAGGGATAAGCATGTACAAATATAGGTCAGTGTTTTTTTTAACAGATCTTTTAGGAAACCTGTGTCATGTGGTGGTATAATTAGAAGTAATAGTAGCACAAATGGTGTAATGGTTAGCATAAGTGCCTTGTAGCACTGAGGTCATGGGTTCAATTCCCACCATGACCCTAACTGTGTGGAGTTTATATATTCTCCCCATGCTTGCATGGGTTTCCAAAAATCCCCAAAATAAAGTGGTAGGTTAATTGGCTCCCAACACAAATTAACCCTGGTGTGAATGTGTGTGCGTGTATAGTACATGGGGCAGGGAATATAGGGGCAGATGGGATGCAGTCAAAATCCCGAAAACCATTGACCGATTGTCAAAATACCAACATTTAAATTCCCGACAAGGTCAAAATACCGACATTTAAAATCTCGTCAAAGTCAAAATACCGACATAGAATTTAGACAGGTTGCGAGGTCGACATGGGTTTTTTCACTGTTTTTTGACCGGACATGTGCCGACAGGCGGTATTTCATGCCCTACCGTCTACTAGGGCATGGTGGGAGAATAAAATAGTGTGCCGAGCGCAGCATTGCGAGCGATGTGAGGGGCTGCGGTTGCCTTCCAACTGTGTCCATGTCGATTGTGTCGACATTCGGGTATGTCGAGAATGTCTACATTCTATATGTCTGTATTTTGACCTTGTCAGGATTTTGACCTTGTCGGGGTTTTAAATGTCGGGATTTTGACCGTCGGTCAATAGCTGTCTGTGTTTTGACCGTCGGGATTTCATACCGAATCCGGGCAGATGTTTTCAGCCTTAAAAAGAGAAAAACACAATGGTGATAGAGTTCTAAACTTCCAGCCAATCCGCTCCTAACTGTCATATTATAGGTTGTTTGAAAACTGGCAGAGAGCAGACAATTGGCTGGACATTTCTTACCCTCTATGACCCTCACGTTTATCTTTTTTTAAGGCTTAGTACATCTGCCCCATAGATTGTAATATCCATTGGGGCAGGGGCAGACGTGAATGGCCAGATATTCTTTGTAGCGGAATGTGTAAATACAAATATAACTGCTAATAATAAATGTATTATTAATTGTCAATTGAAAGGCAGCAAAACCAATGACCACATGTCTGAAAAGCAAAACAAATACATAAACCAATATTCAACAAGTTAAAATTGAAAATATAAATTCCCTCTGCAGGGAAGAGCACTTGCTGTGGCATAGAAAAGTAACATACAGGAACCACCGTTTAGGATGCAAAATGTTCCCAAGTTCCTTTTACAGAAACTAATCCGAGTACATTTATTTTATAAGCCCGTCTTGGTGTTTTTAGTTACATTTTATTGCTATCCCTCAGTGTCTAAATATTTGCTTGCAGATTCAAAAGCTGGGCACATAAAAACCACATTAGTATTTACAGCACAATGCAACCTGCCAGGATTCCCGGAATTACAAGTTGTTGGTGAGGGTTCCAGCCCAACCCAAGTCCCCCATTGCTGCTTTATGTATATACTTCTGGGTCTATTCATCTCTACTTGGCAATTATCTGCCTCGCTGAGCTGATAGGGCACCGTGCCAGTGTTAGCGTGGTCAACAGGCTCTTTGGTACTCTCCATGGGAAGTTTTTCATGTGGAACTTTAGGTTCTAGGACATCCATGCTGCCCAGAGTACAGAACAGTATTCATTTAGATTGTGGTATAATAAGCTATTTATAGGTGATAGGGAGACGTCAGGACTATACTACAAGTCTATAAATAAGCAAATATTAAGGTCAACTATCCATGTTATACAGATAATCTCATTATTGACATATTCCAGCTATAAGTAGGGTTTGTAGAGATTCCATGTGGTGCAGCATTCCTCTAGCAGCTATAGAGCTGTCTCAGACAGAATAAATATACACCAACACACTCTGTTCACCGAACACAATGGGTCTTCATAAACAAAAAGCGGTTACATTATATAATAGAGCTATCAATAACTTTCACAAGGGTATATGTCAAACGTTCCGGATTTTCTCACTACACATAAAGGCATTAGGGTTTGCCTATGGGAGCAGCATTTTGTTTCTGTGTAGATGTAAAAGGAGCAGCTGAGAGGGTACAATGTCTGAGGACCGTTGTTTGCAGTGGTTCCAGTTTCCAGGGTTACGAACACTTTAAATTCGATTTTGATACATATACATTTTTAAATCTCCCAGAATGCCCCTTCAAACCTAATCTGTGTTCCAAGGTTACTGGTTCTCAGGAGTAGAGATGGGCCCAGTAAGGACCTTTAAATAATCAATTCGGTTTGTTATATTATCCAGACTGCTTTTGCACAGGAGCTTACTACTTGGCAATGTAAAAATAAACTTGTAGCTCTTAGTACTTGGCGTATAATATATACTTGCTACCCGTTCCAGCTTCACACGGCAGCAGTTTTGAATGTACATGTACTACAACCTGTATTTGCTTCTGTCTCGACATAATACAATATTCACACTTAAATTAAAGAGCTCTTTAAAAAGAAAGGTGTTGACTCCACAACAGATCCATCTACTACGGGCGAGCCTTGTGTCCTTGGCCAAGCGTGCCCTTTGATTGTATTAATGCTCTGAAGGCTTCGCTAGATCATCACTTCTCCCTTTTATCATAGATTAGTTTCCATGCTGTTAATCAGGAGGCATCAGCCTGGAAGAGCGGTAATGTAGGGATGGTGGACAGTGTGACAATGTAGGGATGGTGGACAGTGTGACAATGTAGGGATGGTGGACAGTGTTACAATGTAGGGATGGTGGACAGTGTGACAAATAGGGTGGGAGGGTCACAGGAGCATATAGAAACATAGAATTTGACGGCAGATAAGAACCATTTGGCCCATCTAGTCTGCCCCTATAAAGAGAGGGGTAGAGGAACACATGGGAAGGGGGCACTCGGGTAGTGACAGGGGCAGATGTACATATGGGCTGGGGAGATGACCGCTGCACATGGGGAGGTAGGAGGCATAAGCACTTATGGGGATTTGGGCAGTGGTATCAGACTCTTGGTGAGGCAAGTGGCAGAGATACATATTGGGAAGGGAGGTGATAGGTGTACATGGGGAGGAAGGCAGGGGCAGCTTAGTGAGGCAAGGGCCACAGGTACATATAGGGAGGAGGCATGATAGGTGCGTAGGGGGAGCGGTGTCCGAGGCATGCTTGGTGAAGTAAGGACAACAAGTACATATGATAGGTACTTATGGGGAGGGGTGTCAGAGGCATGCTTAGTGAGTCAGGGTGCAGAGGTTCATATAGGGAGGGGAGGTGATAGAAACTGAAAAGAAACATTTGGCCCAGAATTATAGTAATATATTAGAGACTGTACAAAGAAGGGCAGCTAATATGGGCCTTTATGCAGAAATTTGTTCTCAAAATGGGAAAAACCATGTGAACTGCAGGTGGGACAAATGTTACATGTATAGAGAGAGTTAGATTTGTGTGAGTTATTTTGTTTCTGTGCAGGGTAAATACTGGCTGCATTATTTTTACACTGCGATTTAGATTTCAGTTTCAACACACCCCACCCAAATCTAACTCTCTCTCTGCACATGTTACATCTGCCCCACCTGCAGTGCACATGACTTTTCCCATTTTGAGAACAAATTGGTACTGCGATCAGATCTGAATAAGGGCCATGGTGCATGGCCTAGATCGCAAAACTTACCCGGAAAGACTAAAAGATATTGATCTGTATGGTTTTGGGTTTTAACATGGTACATTAGGGAGACATTTTTCATAGGAAGAGAAGTGTTAGAACAGGAGGACATGTACTGAAAGTGGAAGGAGGTATGTTCATGGGCATAAGGAAGAAAAGAGCCTATACATCTGTGGGCTCAATCCCCCAACACGCCAGTACCGCCGACCGGTTCACATAAGGACATCCTTACAAAAAAATAAAGATCAAAATGGTTAAAAAAGGGGCAGATTAGATGAGCCAAATGGTTGTTATCAGATGTCAAATTCTATGTGTCTAACATCCATGCAGATGTTTATGTAGAGTATTTGCTGGCTTGTTTTATCCCGGTATAGCAACGCTGTGTATAGCAGCCACCAGCGGCATCCGGGAGCCAGCATGAGGCTTCACTGTCCTTCAATGTCCACCCTCAGACTCCCATTGGATAGGTTTCATAGTATGGGGTGGGCTTTGAAGGACAGTGAAGATGAATAATGCTACTTCCGGGGTGCAGCGTCGGCTGTGATAGACACAGAGCAGCCGATATCTGAGCACATATTACATACATCTCTGCAGCTCCCAGAGTTTGCAGGGTTAGAACCAAGGGCTGCAGCCACCACCGGTTGTTGGGTATACTGGGGTTTATTTTTCCACAGCAGAGGCCTACCGGTGATCTTTCTGCTGGAGCCCCCACTCTGTCACCTGGAGCCCAGCTGGAGTTGCACTGATAAAATGTATTCACAGGTCACCAACACACAGGTATACAACCTGCTTTTGCCTTTTAAATAAATGATTGCTGCTTTTATAATGATGTGCTAATTTGCCATAATCACACTCATGCCTGTAACTGACAGACTATTACAGAACGCCCATGGTCTCAAGCAGATAAATATGTATTACAACATTCTATACTTGGCAGATAATTAAATAATTGGTACTTGTGTAATATCTGGGCGCCCCAGTTTTTCATTGTATTGCATCGCATCGCGCTACATAAGGCATGCAATGCAATTTTTCATTGTAAAGACCAGATTTTTTAATTGTATTGTCACCCATGGGTGATTTCATACCCCCACTATCCAACTACGCATGGAGTAGATTTTATACAGTGTGGCGAGCGCAGCGAGGCGAGCGGACACAGAATACATGTAAAGTAATCCGCGTCCCCTAGCGGGGCTCGCTGCGCTCGCCATGCTTCGGGCTTGCTGTGCTCGCCACACTATATAAAAACATCTCCATGTGTAGTTGGATAGTGGGGGTATGAAATCACCCATGGCTGACTATACAATTAAAAATCGGGTCTTTACAATGAAAAATCGCATTGCATGCCTTAAGTAGTGGCATGCAATGAAAAAATCGGGCGCCCAGATAATACACAAGTACCAAATAATTATAGTGAGGGGAGTCACGAAGGGTGGGGCACCACTTACCTGGGCTGGTTGGAGGGGTCTGGCGTGGACGTAGGTCAGTTGCTGAGAAGGACATTGGGCCTAGATGTACAGTACGAAGCAGTGACATGGCAGCCCCTCAGCTTTGAAGTAGGGATGGCCATCGACCATCGATGATTTAAAATCATTGATGGTTTATGGCCGATGTTGAATACTTTTGCCATCGATGTGGGAGAACCAGATGGTTTCCCTACATCGATGGTAAAGGAGAACCTATGGTTCCTTTTTTTTTTTCCAATGTGCCGGGACACTGAGCTTAGCTCCGCCCCCGACACACGGAAGTCCCTCCCCTGGGTTTTGATTGGCCCAATCACTTGTCTACGCTGTGTCATATAATTATTCTAGAAAAGGGACCCACCCCCTGTTCCTCGTCAACCCTGTCCCAGACACTGTGGCACTCGGACTGTCGCACCTCCCTTGCACACTGTGTGCACTATCATGAGACACAGAAATGAGATCAGACAGCCCTTATGAGATTATTATATAGATATGATTATATTCTATTAAATATTCATTTGATAACCAAATAGTCTTACATTGGATGAAAACTGAAGGATACATGTCTAACAGCTAATACAACTACAGATGGACTGCTTTGCAACCTCAAATACATCTTCATTTCTAAAGCTGGGTACACATATATACATACAGTGTATACATATTTACCTTCACATATTGCTCCTTTAGAACTTGAATGATGGCATCACAGGTCTCGGGTATTATTAGTCCCAGAGCTTGAGAGGATATAGCGGTGCTGTACCTCAGATCCGCAAGGGTCCTCCCAGTAGCCAGGAAACGTAGCGTTGCCAACAGTCTCTGCTCCTCTGAAATAGGCCGCCTAAAATAGGTGTCCTGTTTTTCGATTAAAGGGGTGACCAGTCCCAGCAGCTCCATGAAGGTAGGATCATCCATACGTAGATAATTCCGGAAGTCATCTGGGTTTTTCTCCCGTATCTCCTGTACCAATGGCATATGGGAGAAGGTGTCTCGCCTCAGTAGCCAGTCTCTTGTCCAGCAGCTTCGATTCTTGCTCTTCTTTTTTTATTTAGAGACAGCAATGTAGTGCCCATGGCAGCACGAGCCTTTCTTTTCCTCAAGCTCATGATGAAAGTGGTAGAAAACAACGGAACGAATGAACGAAAGTACGTGTCCTCTGCAGAGCCAGCACTGATGTAAAAAAGAAAATCACTTCTGTTTAGGTTCTGTAATCACGCCCCTTTGTTTTGGTATGCCCTTAACCCAGCCCATTATGATAATTATGTTTATATATATATCGTGTCAAAAGCCCAAATCGGGAGAGTGTGTACGGTGGTACAATCTTTTTCCTGCGACTGTTTGGACGGGAGTACTTCGGACGTCGCAAGTAAAATTGTACAGGTGTGTACGCGCGTGATCGGCTGTTGTTTGTGGATGGTCCGACGGGAGTACGGTCGGCTGAATGGTTGCGAGAAACAGGGATTGTATATATGTGTACTCCGCTTTAGTGAAGGCACACTGATCTGGCGTTTGCATAGTCAAACAGTGTAATTGATCACCTTTGCCTTACTTGTAGCCTGTGTTAATTAACCCTCAGATTATTTTAAAGGTGCAGTGTTTGAAAATGAACAGATGAATAACATCAGTAAACCGGAATTTGAAATTTGAACTTTAACAATTTCAACTTCATTATGCACAATGCCTAACTAACAATCATTTTATTTCAAACACACCATGTGCCACAAATTGCTTTTTATTGATATCACTCTATGGTATTTTCTTTAAGGCTAGTAGACCATTCCGCTCTGCACAAGATCTGCGTCTCTCTTCTGCAGGGATCACTAGCTCCCATTCACTATTACAGGACTTTCATTGGGCTGCTCCTATCCTATGGAATGCCCTTCCACGCACAATAAGACTCTCCACTAGCCTCCAAAAGTTCAAGCGTTCCCTGAAAACTCACCTCTTCAGGCAAGTGTATCATATTTAAGTTCCACATGCATAACCCTCTGAGGCACTTATGTATCCCTTCTGGACTTGTAACTTGGTGGGACTGCTATGCTATTACTGATGCCTGTCCTTGTGTTTCCATCCTATATCCCTATAGAGCAGGGCCCTCCTACCTCCAAGTCTGTCTGTTGTTACCCAGTTTTTTTTTATCACTGTCTACTATTGCGCTATATATATATATATATATATATATATAGTGTCAGGAGGGGATTGTCCGGCACTCGTCGCACTCAATAGGGAATTGCCCGGGTGCCTTCCTAGGTAGAAGGTTTCTACCGCATGCAGGAGAACAAACGTAGGCGTCACTCCGGGACTGGTGATGAAAACAATTTTACTGTGTGGCGGTCAACGCCGTTTCGGGTTTCCCCGTCGTCAGGACCAAAATCACAAACAACCAGTGTTACAAAGTGCAGGTGCTTAAATACAAAAAAACTTACAGTTGGACGCCCCTCTGCGCCGCTCCGTCACCCGACCGAGGCTACCATCGTCACTCCTGGAATCACCCAGGAAGTGATTCGTCAGAACTCCGGGCGGGGAGTTCTGACGAATCACTTCCTGGGTGATTCCAGGAGTGACGATGGTAGCCTCGGTCGGGTGACGGAGCGGCGCAGAGGGGCGTCCAACTGTAAGTTTTTTTGTATTTAAGCACCTGCACTTTGTAACACTGGTTGTTTGTGATTTTGGTCCTGACGACGGGGAAACCCGAAACGGCGTTGACCGCCACACAGTAAAATTGTTTTCATCACCAGTCCCGGAGTGACGCCTACGTTTGTTCTCCTATATATATATATATATATATATAAGAAACGGTACTTGTTTCCTAGCACGGCCACACCGATTTGCATCGGGGTGGTCGTGTCGGAAAAATCGCGTTGGTTGCATCGCATGTGACCAAATCGTATGCGATGCGATTGACCCGATTTTTACATTCAATCAAATGTGAATAGGGTCCCTGGGACCCTATTTTACATTGGATTCAATGTAAAATATTCCCCAGACCCCCAATTTTACCCCCTCAACGCCGCCACCCCACGATTAACGCCAACCCGAAGCGTGGCGAGCGGCGGCGGTGCGCGTCCTCCAACCTTTTCATACCCCTACTATCCACGTCGGTGTGGAGTTGAGAATATAAAGTGTGGCGAGCGGACGCGTATAACTTCACAGGTATACGCGTTCCCACGCGGGGCTCGCCACGCTTCGGGCTCGGTGGCTCGCTGCGCTCACCACACTTTATATTCTCAACTCCACGCCGATGTGGATAGTAGGGGTATGAAAAGGTCAGAGGACGCGCACCGCCGCCCCTCGCGGGCTTGCTGCGCTCGCCACGCTTCGGGTTGGCGTCAATCGTGGGGTGACGACGGGGCCATATACAATGTGAAATGGGTCATATTGGCCCATTTCACATTGTTTCCTATGTGAGATGGACTTAATCAAGTCCATCTCATCTTGTGCCATTATAATGGCACAAGACCGACGCGATGCTCCCGAATCTTAATATTTTAACATTGAAGCCTATGGCAAAATTGCGGGCATCGCGTCGGGGGCCATGTTAATGCAATTTTTTCTCATACACCATTAGAACAGATCCCATCACTCATATTTACTTCAACAGAGGTACATTCTGTCAGAATTTTCACTTCTTTATATCTGCAGTTTACAGCTATGTTACACTTGGGCAACCCAATCTATTTCTGGATTTTTTTTTCTGCTTGGATTTCCTATCCTCTGACATTCCCACCATTCTCATGGGTGATTTCAATATGCCAATTAATAGTCCACAATCTCTTTATCTCTTCTCGTTATTTGTGAGCTGAAGACACATTGATTTGCAGAACTCATATTTACTAAATTTGTCATTTAACATAAGTCAATCAAATAAAAGCAAAGGTACTTGTGTATTATCACGGCGCCCATCGCATCGCATGCCACTAATTAAGGTATGCGATGGGACCCGATTTAAGACTTTCCCCAGGCGTGAGTATACAATTTTAATATTGCATTGCATGCCATTTATAATGGCATGCGACGCGATCATGCCCGATTTGGGTTTATTCCCATGTTAAATGCCCCCCCCCCAGACCCAATTTTTAATTGTATACCCACCCGGATGGGAATGACTGTTAAATGCGCCCCCCCATTGTTAATGCCACCCCACTATCAACGCCAACCCAAAGCATGGCGAGCGGTGGCATGTGCGTCTTCCGACCTTTTCATACCCCCACTATCCACGTCGGCTTGGAGTTGATTTTATATAGTGCGGCGAGGATATGCGGAATATATGTGAAGTCATCCGCATCCCCTCGTGCAGCTCGCAGAGCTCGCCACGCTTTGGGCTCGCTGCGCTCACCACACTATATAAAATCGACTCCACGCCGACGTGGATAGTGGGGGTATGAAAAGGTCGGTGGATGTGTACCACCGCCCCTCGCGGGCTCGTTGCGCTTGCCACGCTTTGGGTTGGCGTTGATAGTGGGGTGGCGTTAACAATGGGGGGGCATTTAACATAGTCATTACCCATCAGGGTGGGTGTACAATCAAAAATTGGGGCTGGGGGGGCATTTAACATAGGAATCAGGCATCTGGGTGCCTGTACAATTAAAAATCGGGTCCAATCGCATGCGATGCAACGCGATTTTTTGGTTGTACAATGCCCTACGATGGAAAATGTACCAAAAGCAAAAAAAAAAGCAAACATTAAGATATTCTCGCCTATGGAAAGTCATGACTATGATAAAAATGTCATATAAAATGCTAACTTTGCTGCAAAATTCCAACTTCCCAGTTTTTCATGAAATTAGCAAACCCCAATCTTCTCATATGTCAATGTTAGGCCACTGGATATACACTATTGGACAAAAGTAATCGGACACCCGACCATTACACCAACAGTTTCAAATACATAGACGATAATATTGAGTTGGTCCCCCTTTTGCAGCTAACAGCTTCCAATTTTCTTGGAAGTTTTTCCTCAGGATTTTGGAGTGTTTCTGTGGCAATTTGTGCCCATACATTCTGTAGAGCATTTATGAGATCAGGCAATCTCCATTTCAGTTTATCCTAATGGTGCTCGGTGGGATTGAGGTCAGGGCTCTGTGCGGGTCAATCAAGTTTTTCCACACCAAATTCATAAAATCAGGTGTTTATAGTCCTTACTGTACTTTGTGCACTGGGGCACAATCATGTTGGAATAGCAAATGGAACTTCCCAAAACTGTTGCCACAAAGTTGGAAGCATAGCATTGTTCCAAATGTCTTGGAATGGTGAAGCATTAAGATTGCTCTTCACTGTAGATAATGAGCTTATCCCAAACCCTGGGAAACAGCCCCATACCCTCTTGGATGTTACCTTGCCACCTCTAACTTAATATTTCCAAAACAGAATGAATTATATTTCCAATAGGAACTACCAACCTGATATTGCAACATATCACTATTAAAAACTCGACAGTCAACCCTACCCCGCAAACTCTCTGCCTAGGTGTCATCCTTGACTCTAAACTGTCCTGTGTAGCACATTCAATCTGCCTCAAAGTCATGTTCCATACTGTACCTCTAAAAATATATACAAAATATGACATACCTTACTCAATACACTGCAAAAACTGTAATCCATGCTCCCATTATCTCCCGCATTGATTATTGCAATTGTCTCCTTTTTGGTATTTCCAAAAATAGACTCTCACCACTACAATTAGATTGCACCTGTCCTTGTGTATCAATGCCTATTCTCCCTATATATTGTAAATGCGCGAGCAGGGCCTTCCTACCTACCAGTGTGGACACCAAGTGGTCCTCCATTTGGAATTGAGGCTGCAGGGACCGATAGCGCCTTGGGACTTTTCTATACGTTTGTTTTTGTCCTTCCTACCTCTATGTCCGTGTTATTTTTCAATCACTTCTGTTTGCATTTGTACAACGGAATATGCTGCGCTATATAAGAACCTGTTAATAAATCAAATAATACATTTTCACCAGATTTAAAAGCATTACTGCTTCAAACTGCACACTGTTGTTCTCATACAGGGGGCCAGATGTATCAAGCTTCAAAAGTGATAAAATGGAGTGATAAACAGCCAGCCAATCAGCTCCTATCTGTCATTTTTTTTAAACCCAGCCTATGACATGACAGGTAGGAGCTGATTGGCTGGTTGTTTATCACTCTCCATGTTATCACTTTTTGAAGCTTAGTACATCTGGCCCAGTGTGTTTGCTTTTTCTTTCATGTTTTTTCCCCTTTTCATCTCTAGTTCACGTACTAGAAGCAGTAATTCACTTTCTTCAGTGGCCACGCAGTCTAGTGCCAGCTAAATGCACATTTGTGTTGTCTCTGATCTCACTCACTCAGTCCCAGTTGGATGACAAATTGTCTGGGGAGAGGGGTGATGGAGCAAACTATTTACCTAGTTGTATGGAACGCGAGGGGTCTGCAACACCTCAGTAGCACAGTGTACGTCTACTCCCTATGGCACTGTCACCGTCTAAATGTCAAGACTGATATACAGGTCCTGAAAAAATACAACCTTCTCTTAAACGATTACAGAAGTTTCCATTAATTCCAATTTGATTTAAGAGTTTTATGCCAGACATGACACATCCAGTTTTTTTTCATATCTACTTCTTCCAGAAAGAAATAATTGCCTCATTAATATATACTGGACATTTACAGTTTCTCAATGTGTGGTATGCTACTGACTTGCCATTCGTGCATGCTGTCTGTGCCAGAGACTGGGGTAAAGTCATTGTTTGGTTTTTAACCACTTTTTTGCCATGATCTGCATTTTTGTGGAGGCTTTTTTTCTTCCAGATACATATTTTTACCTTTTTTTCCCGTATGAATTTATTTATCTTGCTGACTTTTTGTTTTCATTAGTGCATTGGGTTAGCGGAGTAAGGGATGGCTCGCTGCCACAATGATATCACTCTTTTCCAGTATTGATGTCACTGCATTGCACTGGCCAAGTTCTAATAATTCCACCAGCCCTGAACCCTTTCTACAGGCATGCATTTGATAGGTAAGGAATGAGACTGACTCTATCAGGATGGGTGTTATTCATTAACAGTTACATTCCCAGTCATTCACATCAGTCCCTGCTCCAAAGGAGCTTACAATCAATCTTCTCTATCACATGAACACACATATAAATGCACATATACACACACATACACATACACACACACACAGTGATGCCAAGAGATGGTGGGATGGGTACTCTTTACCCAGGCTTTTTGGAGGGGCTTGGGTCCCACTGCTACCCCCTCCTTTCCCTGTTGTAGAAAGCAGGGAAAGAGAGCAGTGCCTACCCAGCACACACTGCACAATTACTAATCTTTCCTATGGAGTAGCGCTGGCCACACCTCCCTGCATTGACCACGCCCCCTACCATTACCTGTCCCTGGCACTGCTCCCGGCATCGCTGCACCTACACAAACACTATGGTTATTTTTTTCATCAGAAGCCAAGTAACCCACCAGTATGTTTTTTAGATTGTTTGAAGAAACAGGAAAACCCAAACAATAGATATAAACTCCACACCGATGGTGCCTTGGGCAGAAATTTAACGCATGACCTCAGGGCCATGAGACCGCAATGCTAACCTCTACGCCAGCTGTGCCTCTAAACCTTTTATTCGTTCTTCCACCCCTGGAAACCATCGGAATGACAAGTCTGGCCACCTTCAGTGACATGATAGTGGGCCCAATTTCAGCGACCGTTAAACAGTTATCAATGTTGTAGTATCGGGCTCCGCTTATCACCTCCCACATATCTTTTCATCTCTCCGAAAACTGAACCCCTTGTTCTACACATGCCCTGCTGGTTAATGTGACCGTTCTCTAGTGTTGGGAGACAGTTTATTTTTCCCACCAGGCTGTTTATTTTAGAGAAAATGTAAAGTAGCCAGCAGCAGACACTGATCCTTTGAGTTGGGGCCTCTCTCGGTTTGAACTCTTTGTGCCCTTCAGGAGATTTTGCTGGCTTTATTACAGATCCCAATCACAGGCTAAGCCAAATCTATAACCTCAAGCATGCGGCTCTGAATTGTGGGGTTTGTAGTGGCCCCTTTTTTTTTTGCTATGGAATGCTATTAACTCCTTTGCAACCACGTGTGTCTAGAAATCCATCCATCGAGTAAGTTTGTAAGCAATATAAAGAGGGAAAAGATTCAATTGTATTTTGGCGGTAGAGAGGGACCCTTTCTATACTGAATTACACGGGGAGGACCGATTTATGTCGACATAAAGATACTTTCCCGCATCTTGTCGGAACTTTCACAAGGACTTAAGTGAGCCAGTGTCTTGGTGCAGCCATCTGTGTAGCAAGGACCTAGGTATTAGAGGGAGACGAGTAGAAGCAGGATATTGGAGTATAGCAGAATATATAAGAGGCTGACGGTATAAGAAACATTGATGTTGTGTTTTAAGGTCCTCCCCTGGTGAAAGAGCACCTGTCACTTGCATACAATGGAGGCAGCTATTTTGTGGCTTTTAAGCTGTTTACATAAGAAATCAGCCAATGAACCAGTGCCTTGTGAGTACTGCTAGTAACGTAGTGCAATCCGCATGTGACTAGTTCCTACAGAATACATAGACTACTAGTAACTTCCTTTGTTATCTGGGGGTTTATTTACCAGTTTTATTCAGCAGGATTTAAGATGACTACGGGGCCTGAGTATTAATACTTGCAGCACTGCCACAATTATTAACAGTCTGTACTGCAATGGATATTTAAATATGGATGACACTATCCACGCTATGGCCCTTATTCAGATCTGATCACAGTACAAATTTGTTCTCAAAATGGGCAAAACCACGTGCACTGCAGGTGGGGCAGATGAAACATGTGCAGAGTGAGTTACATTTGGGGGGGGGGTGTTTTGAAACTGAAATCTAAATTGCAGTGTCAAAATAATGCAGTCAGTATTTACCCTGCACAGAAACAAAATAACTCACACAAATCTAACTTTCTCTGCACATGTTAAATCTGCCCCACCTGGAGGGCACATGGTTTTGCCCATTTTGAGAAAGAATCTGTACTGTGATCAGATCTGAATAAGGGCCTATGTGCTAAAGTAAGCTCAAAGTGACAGCAGTAGCGATAACCGATGTTTCTGCAAGTTACTTTCACATTATGGGCGCTATTTAATTCCGGACGATTATCGGAAATTTTGTTCCACATAGAATAGTCACATTCAGTCGATTCAATGTCCTTGAAACAATCCAAAAGTTAGACCTGAATCCACGTCTTTTTTTCTACGTGGAAATGGGTGCTAATGTGCAAATTTAGAGGCCATTCCCGGGAATGCAGATTTGGCTCTTCAAAGAGCTGAATCTGCAGCGACAAGTCCCGGATGTTTGAGGCCAGGATTGAATAGTCATGGAACGATATTTCCTCCCAGCTGTTAATTCTATAGGTGTGTTTGCAGTACCAAACAACTTATAATTCTCCTGCAATGGCTGGGACCAGGAAGTCGCATCTTATGTGCTGCACATGTGACATCCCGATCCCCATAGAGGAGTTTTTACATTCTGCTGTTGCCCCTATCTTACAGAGGTCAAGGGGGTTCATGGCTGGACACACAGCTGGGGATCAAATAAGTGTGTCCAGGTTGCAGGAGAGGGATCGTAAGATCCCTCTCATGTTAGTATTTCTCCATCGGCTTAAAGCAGTTTACAACATCTGTGAATGACATAAGCCTACAGGGCCAAAATTCTGCATCTTTTTAGGAAAATTGGGAATCCGGAGGCAAAACCGCCATAAATTTGTGTTTGTGTGAAAGTGACAAAGACTCTAGTTAATATTTAGGGGAAAAAATAAGACCCACACAACCCCAATCATTTATGTTAGTTTCGCAGTAAGGGGTGTCAGTATGAATAATCCCATTATTATTATTATTAGGATGCAGTACAAACGTTTTTTATCTTCTACACAGTTTACACAGTCTTTTAAACAGTTTACACAGTAAATACATTTTCCTGCAGTTCGCTTTATTGTCAGTAGAGGGCACTGCAGCCATTTAGCTGTGCCTGGGGTTTTGATGTTGCAAACTTCTGTAACTTGTGTTGACTAAAAGAATAAAAAATAACAATCATCAAACAACATTTTGATGCAGAGAGAAAAATCACATTTTATTTGGGGCAAATATCTTCTTGTTGAGTGATGGGTGTTGGAGTTTATGCAAGCATGATAAAAGCAAGAGCTTTCTCTACCTTGACTAAAGAAACAAGAACAATGACATGCTATGCTATGAATTGTGTTTAGTACAAATACAAGACAGTGGTTGCTAAGGATTTATTCTCATTTTTTTATTTTTACCCCAGACACAAAAAATGGAAAGACTAAATATTTATCAAAGCGAGAGAGAGAGAGAGGACCAGATTCTCTAAGATTCAAAAGTGATAAAATGGAGAGTGATAAACAGCCAGCCAATCCGCTCCTGCCTGATATTTTTCAAACACAGTCTGTGACATGACAGGTAGGAGCTGATTGGCTGGTGGTTTATCATTCTCCATTTTATCACTTTTGAAGCTTAGAGAATCTGGCCCAGAGAGAGATATAAAGCGCAAGCGCAACGGAACTTGCTGTGCTGTATAAGAAACTGTTAATAAATAATAAATAAGACCGTACAGGTTCGGTATTCCTTATCCGAATATCCCAAAACACAAATATTATGAAAACTGAAGGGGTTTTTTTCCTTCCCTTTTCCCCTGCACCTTTATTTATACTCGCCTTGTCCCCCGGTGTCCGTGGCGGCCATCGGGTTAATCTTCAGCGGCACCCCGGTCCCAAGGTGCGCATGTTACATTGCCGGTGCACCTGTGCACATGTGCAATGCATCCTTGGGACTGGGGATGCTACAGATGCCAGGCGACACCGTGGCCATTGGGGACCACCAGGGGACCAGGTGAGTATGTGAAAAAATATTTATATATAAATGTATATATTCCGAAACTGGAATAATCCCTTATCCAAAATGCTCATTTACCAACAATCAGGTTCTAATTGTCATTATTCAAATATAGGCTGTACAATGATATAAGCTGATTGGTTAGTGCTTTAACTCTCTCCAATTATTGATTAATTGTACCCTAATTGAATTGATTTACATATCCGTAACAAGTTTTAATGTACTTAAATTACGTAGTTTGCATACTTGTAACATGTGGAGGTATGTTACATAGCGAGCAAGGTATATATTTCAGGTGCTTATACAAATTGTTTTAAAGTTTGCAAAATAACGTCACTACTGTAAACAGGACCAGCTTTACAATTATTCAGCTGTGTATGGGCTCCGGAATCTGGAAGGAGCCCCTGAGTCTATCGCAAAATTAAGGATGACTCTGAGGATGACATCCTTGTTTAGCTTATTGCAAACAGCAGGTGTTGAACTTCTAAGATGCCACCGCCACAAGTTCATCTGAGGCTCCGGAAAGTCGGTATTGGTGTGTGGGTGGTGGTTGGAGCATTACACTGAAGTTTTGCCTAGGGCGCCGAAAACCTTTCACTAGCCCTGTCTGTAAAGGGTTAGTTGAATGATTAGGCTGAAGCTTCATTACACATCTTATTGCATCACATGACTAGGGTATGCCCTTTAATGCAGTGTAGGGTCTGTCTGTCTTTCCAGGGAACTGACATTAGACCATGTTATGATGTGGAACTGATCTTCCATAATCACCTTTTTATGCATCTGATTGCTGCAGTGGTAGAGAGGTACTACAGGATTGCCTCTTTAGCTTCTCACTCAATACTACTGACTAGGTGATTCATCGCGCCCTACGGGTACTCTTCACACCGTCGTAAGGGGCTGCGCCCCCTTAAACTGTGAATATTTTTTATTGGGTTAAATATAATTTATTTATCATTATGAAGGATGTGTTTTTTATTGCAACTTTAGTAAGATGCTGTGGGTGTGGGATGGGCAGGTGTAGGTGAGCTGTAGCTGGGAGAGTATGCGATGCAGGGGATGTGGAGGTGTGGTGGGTGTTAAAGGGGGGGGTGATGTAGGTAGGGGTGTGGTGGGTGGTGGAGGGTTGGGTGCAAGGGTGCTAGGGGTGTTAAAAAGTGTTAGCGGTTGGTGTGTGTTGTGAAGTGGTGGGTGTGGGGATACTGTGTGTGGTGAAGTGTATGTTGGGAGGTGGGCCATGTGGGTTGGTCAGGAGCGGGGGTGCGCTGTGTTTGTAAGGTGCATATGCGATGGAACTGCGGATGTAGCAGCAAAGGTAAGTACTTTTGGGAGAGGGATGGGTGCGCGGGTAGGTGATGGGCGGGAGTTGGCATGGGTGGGGGCATGGATACTGCAGGTTGAGGGGGTTTTGGTGTGCTGTGGTAAAGTCCGCTGTACCATTGGTGGTGGAGTGGCGGGGGGGGAGGGTAGTGCTGTGGGTGGGTGAGGGTGGTGTGCGAGTGTACCATGTGTAGTGAGGGTGTTTGTGGGTGGGCAAGTGTCAGGTGGGGGGATTCTGTGGGTGTTAGAGTTCCACGTAAGGTGTGGGTGGTGTATGTTGGTTAGGTGGGCGGGGTGGACTGGTTGCGTGACGGGCAGTTGCATGGGTGTGTGAAGTGTGGGGGTGGTGGTGGTTTGTGTGGGTGGGGGGACGGATGGGTGCATGTGTAATGTAGGAGGGGAATGGCCATCTTGTATTGAGGCGGCTGGTTGCAGGGGTACTGCGGAACGGAAAAAAGGATGCAGGCAGTTGGATGGGGGGTGTGAGTGTAGTGCAGGCGTGTGCTGTGGGTGGGGGAGGATGCTTATTGGTGTGGGGACGATGGCGGCGTGGGAGGGATGGATGGGTGGGTGTGTAATGTGGTTGGGGGATGGGCAGGTGCAGTGTTGCGGCGGCTGGTTGCAGGGGTCCTGGGGGTTAGGAGGTTTGGGTGTGGTGGTGGTGTGGGTGGGTGCATTAGTAGCGCAGTTGGGGGAGTGTGGTATGCGAGGTGGCTCACTGTAAAGTGGACCTGCGGGTGTGGTAGGGTTGGGTGTGCTGCAGGTGTTTTGGGGGTGGGTGCATTAGTAGCGCGGTTGTGGGAGTGTGGTATGCGAGGTGGCTCAGTGTACAGTGGTACTTTGGGTGTGGTAGGGGTGAGTGTTCACTGCACCTGTGTCACTTGGAAGGTGCAGTGTTCAAGAGTGTGTTAGCATAAACAGTGTGCAATATTTACCGTCCTTTACAGAGCTGGAGTCCCGCAGAGGTTTTCCTACCTTCTGTAGGCTTGTAACGCCGCTCTGTAGAGGCAGCAGGTCCTGTGTTTGCGGCGGCGGCGGTGGGCAATGAAGGATGGTGTTGCCTTTTGTTTCCTGCAGGAGGTGCGGGGTGGCGCTTGGTCTGGTTGTGGCAGCAGGGAGGAGAGGCGGGCTGTGTAGCGCAGGCTCACTGCACTGGCAGGTGAGAGGATGGTGCGGCAGGGATGTGGGTGTTCGCTGTCGCTTCCAGGGGGTGAGTGTCAGCAGGGGCGGACTGTGGCTGTAGTGGGCAGTGCGGGACGGGTGCTGTTTATGGGGCTGTGTGGCAGAGGATGAGGTGCTAGGGACACTGGCGGTGGTGGGGCAGGAGGGAAGAAGTGAAGGCTCTGGAGTGTGCTTCCGGGGATGCTGTTGGGGGATTAAGGAGGGGTTGGGGACACTGCCGGGAGTTGGGGGGCGGGGGGGGGGGGCTAGCGGCTATGGATGCTAATGGGTGATTGAGGGTCTGCTGGGGACAGGGGGGGTTGGGGGTGCTGTTGGTGGATTGATGAGGGACTGTGGCATACCTCCCAACATGGCCACGCCCCCATTTTGCCGCTATGGGGGCGTGACCCAGAGGCTCTGTGAGCCTCTAGCCATGCCCCCAGCCCCCTGGCTGCGGGAATAGACGCTGTACGTTTATTCCCCGCTGCTTAGCAGCTGACAGGGGGGACTCCCAACAGCCCCCCCACACCGCGGGACAGGCCCATATAATCGGGACTGTCCCGCTAAAATCGGGACTGTTGGGATGTATGCTGTGGTAGCTGGTGGTGGATATACACACAGCTGTATGTGTAAGTATTGCACAGTGTGTGTGTTGTATGTATGTAGGTAGGTGTGTGTGTATGGTGTGTATGTATGTATGATATGTATTGTAGTGTATGCATGTGTGTGTGTTACCTGGAAGGCGCATACCCGTGGGAACGTATGGGAACGTCCCTCCAGTGTCCAGCAGTGTTCCACTGTAGGGGGGGGGGGGGCAGTGGGGAGTGCCAAATCAGAGGCAAACTGAACGTAAAAGGTGCGTGGCCTCATTTGCATAAGCAGCACCTAATTTGCATAAGCCACGCCCCCTTTTCGGGCGCTGCCGCGGGTGTCACTCTTCAGCAAATAGAGAGTTGGGGGGTATGCAGGCAGATGGTCTGCAGGAAGATCAGGCGCGGTGCTCCCTGCTGTCAGGGCATGAAGAGGATGTACAGTACTCCGGCTAGTCTCCGGCTGCTCGGGTACTGGGCAGGGGGAGTGGCAGTGGCTGGGGTGGTAACACTGTGCGGGGGGCCGGATCTGTGTATGTGTGTAAAGCAGTCTGTCAATCACCCGGGTGTGGGGGGATGGCCCTTGTACGTGTGTGGGCGGGAACTTGGGCGGACATGGGGAGTGGTGGGCGAGGAGGGGGCGGATAGTGTGGGAGTTGTGTTGTGTAGGACACAGGGCTGTGTAGAACGTTAGGTCGCAGGTTTTGCAGTGTGGATAACGGTGGACGGGCCTGTCAATCACCCGTGTAACCCCGCCCACCGTTCTCTACACTGCCTTGAGTGACAGATCTGGCTAAAATATAAGAGATACTGCTTTCACATTGAAACCCTGCTTTCAATCTGTTTTTGTAAACGTTTCATAAAACAGGTCAAAAGCCATTTAAACCATTCACATTGCATGTTATTTATTTATTTATTAACAGTTTCTTATATAGCGCATACATATTCCGCAGCACTTTATGTTGTAACCAGTATATTACTGTTTCAATACCGTTTTTGTACCTTTCACATTCAATCCGTTTCACTCATAAAAAAACGGCTTCTTTGCAATAAAACTCTGTTGTGCACTTCCTGCTTGTGGGCAGTGACAACATGCAGGGAGACAGCCAATGATCCTTGTTCAGATTATCATGTGTAGTTCAAACCGGTTCTAGGCTGTTCAGACTGCAGGAAAAACGTCTCAGAACCGTGTAGGATCCTGCTTTGGAAATGTTTTGAAATGCCGGTATTCTCTAACCGGTAAATTGACTGGGGAGCTTTCACATTGCAGCTGGTACCATTTTAAAATGTTAAAAAAAACGGCAATATACTGGCTTACAGCTGCGATGTGAAAGGGGGTATAATATTTAAGAGCCTTACCAGTGGTGAAATGTAATTGCCTCCAAGATGCAGCTGAACGGGACTGTCTGTATTTTTAAAGCAGCTGTCACGAACTGTAGAACCGATCACGTTTTACATAAACATCCATTCGCAGGCCGGGGGAAATGCCAACATCTTTTGATGGTTGCCTAACATCGGAAGATGTGGTGCGTGCACGCATATATAAAGTGACTCTCTGGTCACTTATATATGCGCGCACATTTCTGGAGGAAGTGGGCGGGCAGCTGACATCCGGTGATGACAGCTGCCTGCCCATGGGCGTGTACCCTGGCCTGCCGAACCCCCTCCCCAGGTTCAAAGCCTGCAATGTTGGGTACATGCACCCAGCAAACAGTCTGTCTGCCACGGAGGCACGCACCCGGTGTATGCACAGAAATGCAGCTGCGCATGCACATACGCATAACATCGGTCCCCTGCAAACGACCAGAATAAGGTCCCTTAAGACTGGTTAATGTAAAATGTACATATGTGGCTGGTGTCCGCACATGAAAATTGTTGTGTAATCTGGTGGGGAACCAATGCAACCTCTATGGCTCCGCGTGCCTCCGCTTGTTATATTTAGCCAAGCTATTGTCCCCGTAGTGGACTATTGGGGCACCTTGATCGGTAAAGTTCAGAGAGGGGGCCACAGTTAGAAATGTGATTTCTCCTCTTGGTAAATTGTGAGAAGATGAGATAAATTCTTCCTCTGGCATAAACACCGGATAAAGGACTCATCTCTTCATAATAATAGACCCCTTCATTGTTATAAATCACATAGGATCTTTTGCTGCATTGCAATTAGTGGAAATACATATCTCAACTTGTTATAACCGTTTCCTGCCTCTGAATTTATTGCAATGAAGTCCTGCATTAAGTTTTGTCCTTACAGCCATCCTTGGGACGGAAAGCCTCTTATAATTCTTTGTAGTATTAAATGTAAGCTCATGGTAATATATATGAGCGGAACCTCATAGGATTTGGGTCATTGTAGAACTCAGTAAGTACAGCAGGAGCCTCTTGCAGCTCCTAGGTCCCTTTTCACACAAGTCTTCTGTTGGTCTAGTTACTGGCTGTATATAATGTGATGTTGCTGCAGACGCCGGCTGTAATGTGCATTTTGCAGTTGGGTAGTAAAAAGTCTCCCAAACATAGAGAACAGCCAACTCCGTCCTGACCTTCCCTTGCACATACTGTACCCTTGTTTATGCGTCCTGCCTCTCTCCTCTGAGCTCCACCTACAATGTTAATGCCATCCTTGGGTGGCAACAGTCACACTTATAATGAAGCTGGCAAACTGACAGCTCCAGAGATTTCTCTATTATGGCTCCTGTAAATAAACCTGTAAAATAAATGTGCGGTGTATATACAATATACATATCCGTTTTAAGGGACTTTGGGGTTCATTTAAGCAGAATCGCATATATAATGTAAGTTTGTCGGAATATAACTGCCCGAGATCACATTGTAATATACAATCTTATATCGCTGTAATGTAGGTTCAGCGGTTCCAAAAGCGATCTGCGTTGCCAAGGATCTGACCAGCGCTACAATGGGCTAGTGCCATCTCAGAATGGTGGTAGCTCCAGGACCTGATGTGATGCTGTCTGATATTGATATTGAGAAACCCATGGGGGAAGCGGCTGCCTGAGGCAATGGCAGGGAGATTCCTGCTGTGGTCTCTCTTGATACATTCAGGGGATACTTAATGTTTAGCCGCAAATATTGTATGATAAATTAAAGTCTTAACTTAGGCGTCTTTGTTGGGAACTGGCAAATCAGGCTCACCGCAATGTCAATTGGGGTCACATGGGGATAGGTGATCGCAAACAAGCACGGAATAAATTAGGCCTTATTTTTGTTCCTTGGTCGTCACCTTCAGAAATACTTCAGAAAGAACTCTGGGAGCAATTCAGACCTCTGTGGTGCAGGCCTAATTCGCTACTCTGTCCGCTGTCCGATTGTTGGGGTTTGCGCATGTGCAACACCCCCCCCGGAGTGACTACCCTCGCCATTTCATGGGTGTGCCCAGGGCTTAAAGTGGTCCTGGAGAGGTGGAGGAACTCCCTTCAGGCCCTCTGTTAGCTCATAGGAAAGGTCAAAGATAGTTATAATGACATGGTTGAAATGCTAAGTGCAAACAAACAGACAAGGGAATGAATAGAAAGTGTTCTGCCTTGATCCACCTAATTACAGGCATGTCCAAACTGTGGCCCTCCAGCTGTTCTGAAACTACACATCCCAGCATGCCGTGCCATAGCTTTAGCATTCCCTGTAGCAAAACTGTGGCAATGCATGATGGGACTTGTAGTTTCACAACAGCTGGAGGGCCATGGTTTGGACATGCCTGATTAATGAAAAATGCTGGCAGATGTTAAACCTCCTTGTATTATATATTTCTAGTTAATATAGAAGATACCTACTTTATCCACCAGCATAATTTATTGATAATACATACTATGGGGGAGATTCTCTAAGAATCTCCGCCCCCCTTCAACGCCCATTGCATTTATAATTATCGCATATGTTCTAACATATGCGATAATTAAGGCAAAGGACAGCTCTTGCGTTAAGAGCTGTCCTTTGCGGTGAGAGTCGCTGGGTCCCAGCAGGTCCCGACGGCTCTCCCCTCCCTCACACACTGCTGCTGCTGCGCCGGGCTCTCCTCCTCCCTGCACCTGGAAGAGGATCAGTGCAGGGAGGAGGTCACAGGTCCGGGCAGCACTGCGCTGTGCTGCCCGGACACAGGAGGGGGGGGAGGGGGCGATGTGGGGGTCTGTGCGGGGCGGCGGGGAGATGCGGTAGAAGCCCATTGGCTTCTATGGGGCATCACCAGATTTTTCTGGCGATGCCCCCCGCCGCGGTAACCCGGCGGGGGATGCTTAGAGCATCCCAAAATGCGGTAAAAACCCCGATAACGGGGTTTTTACCGCATTTCTTGTTAAGAGAATTTTCCCCTATGTATTAGTCTATTGGGGCCACTTTGCCCTGTACAGACTGACACTACAGTGCTGTTGAAGGATTCAGGATCAGCTTGCCTAGGAGGTTTCCAGCAATACACCGTATAAAGGTGTATAAAGCTGCGACGTGTCTGCATAGTTGTTGGTGACTAATAGCGTTCCTAAGTATACTAAATAACATACTTAACATTGCTAGTAACCAGCTGATTACCCAAGCTCCAGCCCGGAGGCCTGCTCTCTGCACACATTTGTCCCAGGGCTCCTCTGGTTCTGTTATACAGAACCAGCAAATCTATTTTGTTCCACCCTTTAAATTGACAGTGAAAGAATAAATCAACAGGGCAACCAATCAAAAGCCCCAGGGGGAAATTTACTAAGATGGGAGTTCTATTTCACATGGGCTATGGGCAACTAATCAGATACTCATACCTTCCAACATCTGGGGCTTGGTAAGCAGGACACTCACGTGGCCTATGGGAAGGGGGCGCGGCCTCACAGGATGAGGCTTCCTAAGGCCACGCCCCTGTTTTCCGCCCCTCTGCAGCACTGAATAGACACTATGTGCACAGCATCTATTCCCTTCAGGGAGGGGGGACTCTTAACTGGCGGCCCCAGGCGGGACATGGGAATGTCATGAAAAGCATGGACGTTCTTGTGGAAAGAGTGACAGTTGTGAGGTTATCTATTGTCTTCTAGATGGTGCTACATAAATAAGAAGTATGTCTTCTAGATGGTGCTACATAAATAAGAAGTAGATTCTGATTGGTTACCCATAGCAACATCCCATGTGAAATAGAACCCCCATCTTAATAAATCCCCCCCCCCCCCATTTCTTTATTGCCGCTTTCGATTGGTCCTGCTGCTTTTTTCCCCTATTTGTGTCTCCCAGTCCCATCTATCAGATATGGGTTTGGGCACAACTACAGAACCCCAGGAAGGGTCAGACTTAAGGCCCCTATACACTATGCTAAAGGTATCGAATGCAGCATCACATGCAATACCTTGGCAACTGCTTGCCAGCGTTGCCAAGGTATCGCATGCGAGGCTGCACGCTGATTCAGCAGATGCGGTCCTTTTGCATGCGATGTATTGTATGGACACCTATACTCATTCGCAGGCAGGAAAAATGATTAGATGGTTTGTGAATTGCGTATTATTTGCAAGCGGATATTTTCTCAATTAATTTACAGATTTGCAAAGGGCGGGGTTTCTTTCTGACTGGGCGGCATCTATCTGCTCACAGTCATCTGCAACTTTCCAAATCAGCGACCAGGTCCGAATCAGGTCCTTATGGTGGTCACACATGGTGAGATGTGTGCTAGATGCGATTTGAGCCTATGCGATGTATGCTCTGTGATTTGGACTGTACACATTGCAATTTGAACTACACCAGATTTTAAAACATAGAAACATAGAAACATAGAATTTGACGGCAGATAAGAACCACTTGGCCCATCTAGTCTGCCCCTTTTTTTAAACATGTTACCTCAAACCATATTTGATCCTTATTTTTTTGTAAGGATATCAATATGCTTATCCCAAGCATGTTTAAATTGTACTACTGTATTTGCGTCTACCACCTCTGTTGGGAGGCTATTCCACTTATCTACTACTCTTTCTGTGAAAAAATTCTTCCTCGCATTTCCCCTGAATCTTCCTCCCTCTAGTTTCAGTGCATGTCCTCGTGTTCTGTTGCTCCTCTTCCTGTGAAGAATGTCTCCCACCTGTACCTTGTTAAAGCCCTTGATATATTTGAAAGTTTCTATCATGTCCCCCCTTTCCCTTCTCTGCTCTAAAGTATACATATTAAGATCTTTTAGTCTTTCCTGGTACGTTTTGTGATGTAGGGCATGCACCATTTTAGTTGCTCTTCTTTGTACAGTCTCTAATGTATTTATATCCTTCTGGAGATATGGCCTCCAGAACTGAACACAATACTCTAGGTGAGGTCGTACCAATGACCTATACAGTGGCATTATTACTTCTTTCTTTCTACTGCTGATACCTCTCCCTATGCAACCAAGCATCTGACTTGCCTTCTTCATTGCTTTGTTACATTGCCTACCTGCTTTTAAGTCCCCTGAAATAGTGACACCTAGATCCCTCTCTTCCTCAGTAGTTTCCATTATAGTGCCATTTATACTATATTGAGTCTTTGGATTTCTGAGACCCAAGTGCATGATTTTGCATTTTTTGGCATTAAACTGTAGTTGCCATTCTCTTGACCATTTCTCTAATCTGCCTAGATCCTCAATCATTTGTTTTACCCCTCCTGGTGTGTCTACCCTGTTGCATACCTTTGTGTCATCTGCAAAAAGGCACATTTTACCCTCAATTCCATTTGCAATATCACCAATAAAGATATTAAAAAGCACCGGTCCAAGTACAGATCCCTGGGGTACTCCACTTGTAACCTTTCCCTCCTTTGACTGTACTCCGTTTACTACAACTCTCTGTTTTCTGTCCTGCAACCACGCTCTTATCCATTCAACTATCTTTGAATCCAATCCCAAGCTTTCAAGTTTATTTAACAGTCTGCGATGTGGGACAGTGTCAAAAGCTTTACTAAAGTCTAGATAAGCTACATCTACAGCCCCACCTTGATCTATTACTTTAGTCACCCAGTCAAAAAAGTCAATAAGATTTGTTTGACATGATCTTCCCCCAGTAAACCCATGCTGTTTTGGATCCTGTAAATTGCTGGTTTTGAGATATTCTACAACTCTTTGTTTTAAGAGTGTTTCCATCAATTTCCCTACTACTGATGTAAGGCTCACTGGTCGATAGTTGCTTACCTCTTCCTTGCTTCCACTTTTGTGCAGTGGGACTACATTCGCTGTTTTCCAGTCCTCTGGGATTACTCCAGTAGCTAGTGACTGGTTGAATAATTCTGTTATTGGTTTTACCAGCTCCCCTTTAAGCTCTTTTAGTATCCTTGGATGTATCCCATCTGGCCCCATTGATTTATCCACTTTCAGTTTTGAGAGTTCTGTGAGGACTTTCTCCTCTGTAAATGTACTTGTCTCTCCCTCAGTTTTCTGACTATACTTGCAACTTAACTGTGGCCCCTTCCCCTCTCTTTCAGCAGTGAATACTGAGCAGAAATAATTATTAATATTATCTGCTATTACATTGTCCCCCTCAAGAAAACTTCCACTCTCTGTCTTCAGTCTAATTATTCCACTTTTTGTTTTTCTCCTTTCACTTATATACCGAAAAAAAGTTTTCCCCCCTTTACCCACTGACTGGGCCATTTTCTCTTCAGCCTGTGCTTTTGCACATCTGATTACCTTCTTAGCCTCCTTCTGTCTAACAAGATACACCTCTTTGTTAGACAGAAGGAGGCTAAGAAATTTTGACTGCACAATAGTATGTAGTACAATAGCATGAGATGTAGTACAAAAATACCCACCTGCAAGTACAATTTTTCCTTGCGACATTGACTACGTGGGAGCGTGCATTGCGAGGGAAAATAAACATGGTGCCATTTCAGCTAGACGCCATGCGATTTGCCAGCAGTGTGGGGAATGGCAGGTCAGATTTGAATCAATGCCTCCCAGTTCTTTCTACAACAAAAATCAAGGGATAAATTCACTAATGTTGCATTTTGTTGGCTTGTGATCATGTGAAAGATATTGAGAAAGGAAAAGTGCGCAGAAATCTACAATTGTGGGCATGTTTAGTCAGTGAAACATTTGCAGATAGTATGTGGTAATTAAGCTTTCCTGAGATTCTCTGTCTCCAGATAGATCCTGTGCTTGTAGGGGCAGCTTTCCCCCAGACAAGGGAGGTGTTACTGGGATGTGTCTGTACAGGAAGGATCCCCTCTCAGCCTCCGGAACTATGAGGTAATGTGTAGCTGCAGCACAAGCACCTTTCAGCCGTAGCGTAGGGGGAGTATCTCCAATGTGAAGCTGCAGAGAGAGCTACCTAGCAGATGTCTTCTTATTGTTAGCCTTTGCATGCAGAATCTGTATATACAGACATGGCCGCCAAGAGAAATCCTTGGTCCCAGTACAACAACTTCCCAGAGCCCCTCTTGAGGGGGTGTGACCATTGCATTTTTGGGGGCATGGTCTGCTGCTGCCTCGTGCCCGGAGGCACCAGGCACCCCCGCACCACTGCTGTCTGCCCTGCTCCTGGCCACCCTACAATGTAAGTAAATGTGCAGGGCAGATAAGAGTAGTAGCATAATAGTAAGAACACACATAATAAGATAAGATACAAACAATATAACTCAAGAATCTAGGAACATGCAGGTCTTCTTCAGACCATGACAGTTGTACATTCTAATTGCAGCCGGAAGGAAAGATCTGCGATATCTCTCCGTCGAGCATCGAGGATGAAGCAACCTCTATTAGGGAGGCCAATCCCAGGAATGCCAGATTGAGCATTTTTCAATCCCAGGCCCAGGGATTGGCATCTCTACCTGTACCTCCTGTCCCACGCTACATCAAATGCAACCCTGCACATTACTCTCCACAACTGCCGATACACACTTCTGATGAAGGACGAGTACCGTCTGAAACGCGTTAAGTGTGTGGACTGTTTCCCTTGGACGGACTGTGTGGCTGTTCCCCTACCCAGAGACTGGATCCCAGAGCCGGCACCTGGATTCGGACAATCTCCCGTGCATACCATCGTGGGTGAGACCTTTGGAGTGGGATTGGCCCACTAGTGTCTGCCTTGTGGATTTGATTATAGGCTGTATTATTTGCTTATGTTGTGTGAGTGCATTTTGTTAATAAATCAGCCCTTGTGGATTTTGACCTACTGCACCAAATTGCTTTTTTCTTATAATTTCCGATCCATCCCACTATAACCAAATGATTACTGGTGGTGAATGTTTTGGAGATCAGTTATATTGCTTTGGATGGAGAAGCGGTATAATTGAAAAGCCCAGCTGATTTTGCCATTGGGATGTTAAAAGTGCAAATTTACTCATCGTATATTTGTGAGTGCATCTAGTTGAATAAAACATTGGTCACTGTGTTTGATAATATTGCACCAATTGTTGTGTTTTATCTCTCCAAAAACACTCCGATTGTGGGGTGTATGGAGATTGTTTTACAGATTATAAGAAAAAACCATTACCTGGAGATTTGAGGATATATATTCTGGAAAGTTATGTATTCCCATTTCATTTACATGTGTATATAAGTAGAACAGGAGGTAGCGCTTAAGGGTGTTCACAAATCTATTTTCCATAACTGCCGATACCTTTAAATGCCATCCCTGCACACACTACCATCGCTACCCTGCACCCTTCCCCACACACATTACCGCTACTCCTTGCAAGTGTCTATGGGTGTGTGTGTCTCCGGACCGGGGCCCCACCGACAGGACTGGGCCTGGGTAAATTGTACCTGCCCCCCCCCCCCCTCAGCTGCCCGGTATACAGATATAGCCACTCTCTTGGAAGTAGTGGGAGACCCACAAGTTTTGGGGAAATGAGTGTCCCAGCTCATGCTATATTGGCCAAATCTCCTGCTTCCCATAGTGGAATATATGGGTTGCAGGTCTCCATGATGAACCATGGCCCCGTCATCAGTAAAGCCAAGAATCACTGCAAAATTTCACAGGGCCACAAGCCAAAGTCAGGGTGGTGCACCTGGGTGCAAAGTGCTTTCTGAGTGCTCCTACCAGCTTAATCTAGGTGCCACTCTCTAAAGGTCCCCTTATACTAGTACTATATGGCTTTTTTTCACACTATTTCAACCCAATCGGCCAATAAATCAAATCATGTCATATAGTATGTCATTTATTTGCCATAAGGATACATTGTGGGACAAGGTGTGACACTAAAATGCCCACTCCTCCTCTGTGATAAGGATCCGGGTGCTGCACTGTGACATTATCATTCTGCACTCCGTAGTAACCGCCAGGCAGACAGACCGGTCTCCAGGGGCAGTCTACCATCTCCGCAGAAAGCACGGCATGCACACATTGATGAAATAGATTTGGACTGTAAGGCCATATCCCCTTCCAACGAGAATATGCTCACTTATAGTGACAGGGGTGGGAGTTATTTAGCACAACCGGTATCACTGACCACACAAGGGGCGGGATGCAGTAGCATACGCCGCCTCACTTAGTCCCTCTCCGCCAACTACCGCAGCAATACTAATTGCTTATGCTGTAACATATGCGATTAGTATAGCAAAGGGCAGCTCTTGCGGTAAGCGCTGCCCTTTGCGAAGCAGGCGGTGGAGGGTGAGCAGGTTCGCAGCAGCTCTCCCCCTCCTCCTACCCAGCTGCTGCCTGATGCTGCTGCGGGGTGGGCTCCGCCTCCTCCTCCTCCCTGCACCTGGAGAGGGATGTACAGTGCAGGGAGGAGGAGGTCACTGGTTCGGGCAGCACAGCACAGGTGTGTGTATGGCGGGCGATGAGGGACCGCGCGGGGAGGTGGTGGGTCACGGTAAGAAGCCCAGCTTTTTGCAGATGATACCTCCCACAGTGTAAACCCGGTGCGTGGGGTTTTCTGCATGCCAAAATGCTGTAAAAACCCTGATAACGCCCACACTGCCATCCTGCAAAGCAAACAGAAGTTAAAGGGTTTCTTATATTGTATAAAAGGATAAACTGTCTCCAGATTTTATGGCGCTACTAGTCCCACCATACTCTACTAACTACATCAGTAGGAAAGCCACAGTACCTGTTTTTTTTTCCACAGAGTTCCTGGAGGTGAGCTGCAGGTGGCCATGGAGGGGAAGCTGGAGGAATTGCCTCATTATGACAAAAGGGGACTGGGTCATAATAATCTATTGATAATTGCATCATCATGTCCACATCAGATTAATTTCACTAGGAAGTGGTCAAGATGCAGAAGGTTCCCTGCTCTCAGTAGTGCCGAGAGAGGGGGGACGGTACTAATTACCCAGGCCCAGGTCTGATGGAGGGGCCCAGTGTGGCCCTTGTTACCTACTCTTCTCAATCCAGCATGCTCTGCTGTGTGCTGGGATGCAGTGTGGCAGAGGAAGGGGTACTTATGTAGTATCTGGGCTGCCGATTTCTAAATCGGGTACATCGCATCGCATCGCATGCGACCATCGGATGCGATGCGATGCGATGCGATGCGATGACCCGATTTTTCCATAGGAATCAATGTTAAAATGGACTGAGTCCATTTTAACATGGAATTCAATGGGAAAAAGGGGTCCTTTTCATACCCCTACTATCCAAGTGGGCATGGAGTTGGATATAAACCTGTGGCGAGCGTAGCGAGCCACCGAGCCCGAAGCGTGGCGAGCGTAGCGAGCCCCGCGAGGGGACACAGAATACCGTCCCCTCGCGGGGCTCGCTTCGCTCGCCACGCTTCGGGCTCGGTGGCTCGCTGCGCTCGCCACAGGTTTATATCCAACTCCATGCCCACTTGGATAGTAGGGGTATGAAAAGGACCCCTTTTTCCCATTGAATTCCATGTTAAAATGGACTCAGTCCATTTTAACATTGATTCCTATGGAAAAATCGGGTCATCGCATCCGATGGTCGCATGCGATGCGATGCGATGCGATGCGATATCGCATCGCATCTGATTGTATGCCTTAACTTAAGGCATACAATCAAAAAATCGGCAGCCCAGATACTACATAAGTACCGAGGAAGGTGTTTAAAGTACCATTTTTTTCTGCAGTTTAAAATAAGGGTGCATGGCCACACCTCCCACAATTAGGCCATACCCACTGAAAAGTCACTGGGCCCAATCAGGCTCTCTAATGCCCTGCTTGTTCTCCCTGGAGTCTGGGGGACTTAACAAAATTAGGGAGTCTTAAAGACTGCAAAAGAAGGAGTCGATTCAGAACTGTTCACACAGCCGCACAGGGGCCAATTATCGATTGCACATGCTCAAAGCCCGTAACACATATGCACAAGGAGGTCTTGCTATAGATTCCTGCTACATTTTCTTCTCACAAGCCGTTTGCAAGGTGATTGAGAGGATTTAGGTGTCTGGTGGTGGTAACCGGCCGGTTCATGGGAACATCAAGAAAAAAACGCTGGGAGTGGCAGGGAAAACGCAGCTGTGCCAAAGCTTTTTAGGGGAGGGTGTGACGTCCCCAAAAGGCCGGTTTTACATATTTTTATCGCAGCAGCCGAATAAGTCTCTGGCTAATTTGAGCCTGCGATGACTGGTGACCAGTGGAAAACGCATTCGATGGTGAGCATCTAATGAATGGTTTTGGACACTTTTTTTCCCTTGCAAAGCAGGATTTCACTATAGCGTGGCGGTATCTCGCTGCACATTTGCTGCCATGCCACTTTTTATGTAAACTTTTTCCATGCCAACCTATTGCTTGTGTCGACCTTTTAACCATGTGGACCCAAGGTATGTAAACCTTTTCCATGTGTCGACCTATGCCTGTCGACCAATAGTGGTCAACCTTTTGACTGTGGACCTTATTAGTGTCGACCTGCCGACTGCATCCCTGCAATTCATATGTGCCCCAGAGAATGAGATGCCACGGCAAGCCTACCACCTCTGTGCTACATTTCTGTCTTCCATCTAGCAATGAGATGAATAATGTGCTTC
This sequence comes from Crinia signifera, assembly GCF_055691185.1. Lineage (NCBI taxonomy): Eukaryota > Metazoa > Chordata > Amphibia > Anura > Myobatrachidae > Crinia > Crinia signifera. The sequence continues at coordinate 240,650,825 of NC_139222.1, read as the reverse complement.
CTGCAGTAACGGTGCAGTGATGTCAGCAGAAGGGGGCGTGGTTTTTAGGACTGTGACATGGCAGATTTTATTGGAATTTGACAAATCCCATTCCACGCAGTTCTGGCTAATACCACAATGTGTAACACAAATATTGATATGATACGTACTAGTTGCCAACATTTTCAAATAATTTCCAGGAACACTTTGTGCACCGAGGCACGGCATGTGCGATTCTGTCTTGGCATGCCTCGGAACACCACCGTCCCCATCAGCTGTTTACGGAATATGAATATAATGTCCTTTTTACATTCTAAATATTCATAAATCTCAGAAAATAAGAATCTAAGATTTCACATGCGGAATGTTACCTAACCCTGTACTGAGAAATAGGGACATTTTCCATGTACAATATATTTGTTCCTCAATAATACATATACAATATCTGAGTCTTAGAGAATATTCACCACTTGCTCAATGGGTGAGAGGCGTCCTTATAAACTCCCACCCCTCCACTGCAGAACACTGCAGAGAAGGGATCCTTCTTTCCAGGCACCACAGCACAGGGCACCCATTCACCAGTCCGGTGTCTCCTATTCCCGCTTACCGCCCTGAGTCTCCCGCTCCCTGCAGTCACTTTGAATGTGGCACTGCATACAGTTCACTCAAGTGGTGCTCATCAGCCCTGGTGGAAATCCGTTAACGACCTGCTCAAGCCTAAGTTTAAGGGGTGTACACACGGGCAGGCTGCTCGCTTAGTGCACTAAGAAATTTTGACTATGGTACTGATTCAGGATGGTTACCTGCCCCCGCTGAGAGAATCCCCGCACTAACATGTGAGGGGATGTACAGTATACGCTTTGTGGATAAAAGAACATCTATACTTTTTTTTTTTTTTTGAGTCTTTATTTTTGTATTTTTTCCATATAAAAAAGAACATTTACACGTATACATATACCAACATACAACACTACACAAAACACAAATACATAAAAGCGAGTCCATAAAACGTACCATTGCACATTATATTTATATCAATAGTTGAGTCTTCTTGACTGTATTCACATACATGGGTTAACAGATGTAATATTAATTGATCTTCCGTTCATTACTCATTACATCCTATTTCAACCAACCTTCATACTTATAGGAACTCTCCACCCGTATCCCCAGCACCACTATCCCTCTAAACAAGAAATCACCAAAAAAAAAAAAAAAAAAGATATATACTTTCATCAACTTGCTATTTCCTTATAGTGCATATTCCTTATAGTGCACGTGTATTTATATTCTAACACTTGTTTTATATAGTGTTTATTTGCTCCTGCGAGCTTACACCCAGGGCTATTTTTCAGCCGGAACAGTCCGGAACGCCGTTCCTGAAGCTCAAATAAAAAATGACGTCATCAGGAACGGCGTTCCGGAACCTGCTCCAGGCCGCCCGGCATCGCCAGCCGGCTCCCCACTCCCTGCTCCCCTGCCCGCTGTTTATGCACTACAGAGACGTGCTGCAGGGCTCGACGAAACACGGGGGCCAGGTCGCCCCCCTCCTGGCACACCAGCGTCCGCAGTACCTGACCTCCGTCTCCGGTCTCCCCCTCCTGTTAGGCAAGTTGCAGCGCGGTGCCCGATCACCGCCTCCCCCTCCTTTCACACTAGGGGCAGCGCGGCCAGGCACAGTCTCCCCCTCCTTTTAGTGGCACCAGCCGCCTGCAGCTCTGTCCTGACCCCCGCCTCCCCCTCCTGTCAAAGCAGCCGGGCACAGTCTCCTGCAGTGCCTGACCCGTCTCCCCCCTCCTGGCGTCGCGAGCCCGGAGCCGGCGGAGCACACGCTCCGGGCGCAGGAACATAGCATGGCGCCGAAGCTGTGCTGTCACCGCCAGCTCCCTTGCTCGCCCGCTCCCCTGCCCGCTGTGTGCGGGAGAGACTTCCGTGGCCGTGCTGCTATATAAAATTCATTCATAGCTCCCGCTGGCTGGACCGCTAGCCAATAGGCGCACTCGGTCCAGCAGCCACCAGTTGATTGGCTGCTGGACCGCAAGCGCCCATTGGCCAGCGGTCCAGCGGGAGATATGAATGAATTTTACATAGCAGCAGCACGTCTCTCTCCCGGGGGAGGGGTGGCACAGGCAGCAGAGGCAGGGAGGGGGGGACTCAGAATGCACGCAGCACAGGCAGGGGGAGGTGGATCAGGATTCAGCACAGCAGCACAGCAGCACAGGCAGGGGGGTGAGTCAGGTGTACTCCCATCCTGCTGCACCTCACCCTCGCATCCACCCTGCTGCACCCCACCCTCGCATCCACCCTGCTGCACAATACTGCACCCACCCTACTGCACTTACCCTCCCACACCCACCCTGCTGCACCCACCTACCCACCCTGCTGCACCCACCTACACTGCTGCATACTACCACTCCCACCCTCCCTCCCTGCTGCACACCACCGCTCCCACCCTGCTGCACACCGCCACTGGTGCACTGAATTGAAAATAGCGGATGGGAGCAGGCCGCTGCACAGTTCTGCCCCCCTTGGCAACGAGCAAATTCAGTCCCCTTTGGCATCGAGCATGAAGCCCCTTGGCATCGAGCATGAAGCCCATTGGCATCGAGCATGAAGCCCCTGGCATTGAGCATGTAGGTAAGTGGCACTTATGTGTCAAATGTATAATGGGCATTATGGTGTGTTATATAGTATGCAATGGGCATTGCGGAGTGTTATATAGTATGTCGTGGGCATTGCGGAGTGTTATATAGTATGTCGTGGGCATTGCGGAGTGTTATATAGTATGTCGTGGGCATTGCGGAGTGTTATATAGTATGTCGTGGGCATTGCGGAGTGTTATATAGTATGTCATGGGCATTGCGGAGTGTTATATAGTATGTCGTGGGCATTGCGGAGTGTTATATAGTATGTCGTGGGCATTGCGGAGTGTTATATAGTATGTCTTGGGCATTGCGGAGTGTTATACAGTATGTCGTGGGCATTGTGGAGTGTTATATAGTATGTAATGGGCATCATGTGTGGGCTTATGTGTAATTGGAATTACAAAGTTCACTAATGCCCTTGCTCCGGGCGCCGTGGCACCTAGCTACACCACTGCTCCTGTCACACCAGCCGCCTCGGTGTTCCCGCTAAGCTTGCTATACAGGGCGCAGTGCTCTGCCCGGATTTTAAACTTCTAAACACGCACTGCTCCTCCACTGCCCCCTTCCGCGCTGACATGCTGCACAGCAACCAAGGCGCTGAAAGCTGCTGCTGCAGAAGCAGCAGCCTGTCCGACTTAGACAGCAGCAGTGAATCCAGTGCTGCTGTACTGCCTGCTCCGTTAATGCATACAGCTCCTCCCCCTATGCGTGTGTAAATGAGTGGTTGCCCGGGATCTCAAGACGCCACTCATTACATCATGCGCAATGTGTGTTGGGGCAGGACGATGGCCGCCACCAGTGTGGAGGTGCGCAGCAGGGGACATTCTGTTGGAGGGTGGGCGGCTGGTGTCACAGGCAGCACGCTCTACAACTGCATGCATCTACAATGCATCTACATCATGCAACATTTTTTTTGTTTGTTTTTTTACTGTAATGCCCCTCCCACATCACCGCCCACTTTCTGCCCCCGCCCACAGTTCCTGAACCTATTTTCCTACAAAAATAGCACTGCTTACACCCATTTATCTAGTGAAAGTGACCTAGATTATCTATATTTACTTTTCCTTATAGACATATTCCTTATAGTGCACCAGGGGCGGATCCAGGATAAAATGACAGGGGGGGCACCATGATAAAAGAGGGTTTAGGTGGGGGAGGGCCAGTGTTAGTGGTGCCAGTGTACATGCTAAGAGAGCGGCTGAGAGAGGGTGGCAATGGGATTAAAAATAGGCCCTGGCATTTAAAGTACGCAGGCCCACCATGGCAACAAAAGCGAAGGATGTAGTTGTGCGCGTGCCGAAGGCGCGCTCTGGAAAACGGGGTGTGGCCACTCAACAGGGGGCATGTCCTTGAGTGTAGTGTACAACACCATATACAACTTCTACACATTATGCAACAAAATACTAGACCCCATTATACTTGCCCCTTACACATGATGCCAAATGGAATGAGCCAAAATTCACATAATGCCACAAGGATTGAGCCAAAATTCACATAATGCCACATGGATTGAGCCAAAATTCACATAATGCCACACGGATTGAGCCAAAAGTCACATAATGCCACACGGATTGAGCCAAAAGTCACATAATGCCACAAGGATTGAGCCAAAATTCACATAATAACACACGGATTGAGCCAAAATTCACATAATGCCACATGGATTGAGACAAAATTCACATAATGCCACACGGATTGAGCCAGAATTCACATAATGCCACACAGATTAAGACAAAATTCACAATACGCTTCATAAACAGGGACATTGTCCACCAAAGGCGCGCATTAAACATTTACACCAGGCATGTCCAACGTTGGCCCTCCAGATGTTGTGAAACTACACATCCCAGCATGCTTTGCAATAGTTTTAGCATTCTCTAATAGCAAAACTGTGGCAAAGCATGCTGGGATGTGTAGTTTCACAACATCTGGAGGGCCAACGTTGGACATGCCTGATTTACACCATAATGTCCATTGCACGTTAAGTTACACGGCATGATGTCCATTATGTATTATGCCAAACACCATAATGCCTATTAAAAATTATGCTACATACAGTAAGTGCTGCTTATCTACATGCTCATTGCCAAGGGTTCCATGCTCATTGCCAGAGGTTCCATGCTTGTTGCCATGTGGGATTACATGCTTATTGCCAACGGGGAATACATGCTCGTGGTAAATGGGGGACAGCTGCCGCCAGGCAGAAGTGTTAGCCACTGACAGTGGCAGAGCCTGGCTGTATTCCGAGCACTGCAGGTCCCAGCTATTTGAAATAATACCCATTTCACACCAGAAAATGCATTCCAAGGTTGGCCCCTTTTACACCAGCCTAGTCCCTGCATTTTCTGGTGTGAGGGGGAGAGAAAACCCCCCCTCCCCCCCCCCTTTAACCAGTTATCTCATTTAACCGGCTATATCTTCGGAACTAACTGACCCATTTACATGAGACAAGTATCATATTGAAGAACTTTTGAGTGGGCTTTGAATGATTTTGGTCTAGTGAAACTGGAACGTTTGGTTCCAGAGTAATCTGCCCTCAAAGAACATGAACAGCCATGAAATTACATTTCAAAAAGAAAAAAAATCGATTTACACGCTATATCTCTGGAACCGATTGACCTATATGGACCATCCTGGTATGATATTGAAGGCCCAGCGATTTGGAATTGAATGACATCAACCACAAGCTCCTGTGATGCCAGGGGGGGAACTGGCAGCCATCGAAACTGGGTGGGGGTCGGAATTGACGGGTCCCATATTATCCTATGGGGAAAAAATGTTACAGCTTTGCCAGGCGATATCTCCGGTTCCCGGGGGGCTAGAGACACGGGGCTGGGCTCGTTGGAAAGCTCTGGTCCTCATCTACAAATTGAATGACAGGGGGGGCACGTGCCCGGGTGCCCCCCCCTGAATCCGCCACTGTAGTGCACCTATATTTATATTCTAAAGCTCCTTTTATATTGTGTTTATTTGCTCCTGCGAGCTTGCAACCATTCATCTAGTGAAAAACAAAAACTGTACTTAAGTGTTATTTCTCCTTGGTGTATCATTAAACTATATTCATTATTCATGTAGATACTTTTTTACTATACCTCTTATACTTATATATACATAAAAAATATATATCTATACAAAAAAAAAAAAAAAAATTAATCCTTTAAGTCATTACACACACTGTAATATGTCGAGCGGTTCCAGTTATTCCATATACTATAATACTTTGGAGACACCCCCCGGGATGCGTTTACAAATTTCTCATGTCTATTAGTGGAGTTTACCAGCATAATCCATTCGGCCACTGCCGGACCTTTAGAAGCCAACCATTGGCGGGCAATTATAACTTTCGCAAGTGAGGTCAGATCATCTTCTTTTTCAAATTGGACCAAGGCACTCCTTATTTGCAGGTACTTATAGAATGCTTCCTTCGGTAGACCAAATTCCACCTGCATCTGGGTAAAGGACTTCAACCCCCCATCAAAGTACCACTGTCCAATGGAACTTACCCCTTGGTCGTTCCACCATCTCACACCCTGTTGTTCTCTCAGATGGCTCACCGTTTGTAAATACATAAAAGGAGTGTCAGGGTCCAACCTGTCGTATTTAGTAAGCTTACATGACCATATCCAGACTTTTACAGCCTGGCATATTATCGGAGGGAGATTCCTACCCAACCCCTTCACCATCAATCTCTGTATGGGGGCAATCCCTGGATTCACACACCTTAATATATTTATCAACTCCTCTGTGGCCTCATCTGGTCGTACCCATGAGCATAGGTGTACCATCTGGGCCGCAATATAATATACTTTGAATTCTGGTAGGGCAAGCCCTCCCTTTTGTCTATCGCGCTCAGAGTGTCCAACCTTACCCTAGGTCGCTTATCCCTCCACACAAAAGATGAAATAATACTTTTAATCTTCCTAAAATACTGATCCTTAATAAAAACTGGGGACTGTTGTGCTATATACAAAAATTTAGGCAACACTATCATTTTAAGCAAATTTACCCGTCCTATTTGGGATAATGGTAATTTAGACCAGCTCCGGCATTTAGCCCTTAATTCACTTATAAAGGGAACGACGTTATCTATGATGAAATCTACTAAATTGTTTGACATTACAATACCCAGATATCTAAACCTTTCCACCTTATTTAGTGGAGTTTCACTACTCAAGGTTAAGTCCTCTTGTTTACTGAGTTGTATATAATTAGATTTATTCCAATTCATCCTCAACCCGGAATATTCCCCAAATTCCTGAAGATTTCCTATCACCATATGTAGATCTCGCGGTTCCCCCAGTCCAACCAATAAGTCATCCGCATATAGTGATATTAAATTTCTCCTAGCGTACCCTGTCTCCCGATCCCTCTTCAGTATCGATCTTAACTGACAGGCCAAGGGTTCCATCGCCATGGCAAATAAAAAAGGGGAAAGAGGGCACCCCTGCCGGGTACCTCTATAAAGGTGGAAGGGGGGAGAGGTAAATTCATTGATCGTCACCCTAGCCATCGGGTTCTGGTATAGAAGCGATACTCGTCTTATAAACCCATCTCCAATGCCAAACTCGTGGAGTACCTGCCATAAAAAATTCCACTCGACCGAGTCGAACGCCTTGCACACATCAAAGGATGCGAGCAGTGCGTCCGACCCGTCGCATTCGGCACATTGGAGATAAGTGTAGGCCCTTCGAATGTTAATCATTGTCGATTTCCCTGCCATGAAACCCGTCTGATCTGGGTGAACTACTTGTTCAATTACCTTTCTGAGTCTATTTGCTAATATTTTTGCATATACTTTTGCATCAGCGGAAATCAGCGATATGGGCCTATATGAATCAACCCTAATCGGGTCTTTCCCATTCTTCGGAATTACAATTATCGTGGCTTCTGTCATTGAAGTAGGAGTGCGCATCTCCTCCTCCATAGTCACAAAAACATTTAAAAGCCTTTGGCCCAAATCGCTGATATACCTCTGATACACCTCCATAGGGAGGCCATCCAGGCCAGGTGCTTTGCCTTTCGGGAAAGAATTAATTGCTATTGTCACTTCTTCTAACGTCAGTGGTGAATCCAGGGATTCCCTTGCACAGGGAGATATTTTAGATAGATTAAGCCTCCTCAAATAGGTCCCTATTTCTTCTTCTCCACATTTAGAGCGAGACCTGTACACATTCTCAAAATGTGACGCAAAGACTTCAGCAATCTTGGGGGCTTCACATATTACTTCATCTGACTCTGTCTTTATCATCGAAACTATATTTGGTGGCCTATCCTGTTTTACCAAAAAGGCCAGAAACTTTCCAGCACGGTCTGAATTAGCATACCACGCATGAGACTTAGCAGTCAGTCTTCGACACGTCATATCCTGAAGATATTCTACCCACTCATTATGGGCAGATTGCCAGGCTATTCTATCCACTTCCAATCCGCTCCCCAGGAAATTATTTTCTAGCCCAACCATCCTTGCCTCTAATTCTTTTACCCTCTTTCGGTTTGACAGTTTGGCAAAAGTAATTCTTTTAATAAAGATGCCCCTTAGATATGCTTTGAAGGCATCCCACAAACACGTATTTTCAACTGTCCCCCTGTTTTTACTAAAGAATTCTACTATTGTCGCTTCTATTTCATCTTGATCACCTATTTGGGAGAGCCAATACGGTTGCAGCTTCCAGTAACGGTATCCCGTCTCGATCGTCAGATTAATTTGTATACATACTGGCGAGTGATTGGAAATTCCCTGCGCCTTGTATTCTACCTGGGTAATTTTATCCATGATCTGGTTAGAAACCAATATCATATCTATTCTTGAAAAGACTTTATGTGCAGATGAATAGCAGGAGTACTGTTGGAGTTCAGGATTCCTCATCCTCCACGGATCCTGCCATCCAACTGCACCTATAAAGTTAGCAAATCTATTGTCTTCTTTAACCATGTTGTTTCCAGTCCCGTTCCATCTATCTAAACGTGTCGATAGAACATTATTAAAATCTCCCAGGCAGACTACCCCATTATCTGGAAATGATGCAGCAAATTCCACAGCTTGTTTAACAACATCATATGCAAACGGGGGTGGGATATACACTGCAAGAATACACATATTTACGTGCTCTATAGAACACTGCAAGAATATGAATCTTCCCCCACTATCTATCTTTATTGTTCCTACCTTGAAAACCAAGGATTTTTTTATCAATATTGACACTCCCCTAGAGGAGGATGAAAAGGGTGAATGATACAAATGACCTATCCATGGTCGTTTCAAGGAGGCCAAGCGATCCCCACATAGGTGTGTCTCCTGTAAGCAGATAATATCTGCTTCCATATTCTTGCACTGTTTAAGAACTAAAGCTCTTTTAACCCTACTGTTCAGCCCTCTGACGTTCCAGGTCATTATTCTAACCATATTGGAATGCTAAAAATAAAGAAAAACGGATATATATATATACTTGCCCACCCTTGGACTAGGCAGTTGGCATAGGGACCATGCCCAATACTCACACAAAAGTCGTCAAAAGCAAACTCAACCACACCATATGATACACTTCTCCTGTACTCGCTATACATATACAAAGACAAACAGACACCCCACCTCCCCCCCGCCCCTCCCCCCTCCCTGTATAACCTAAAATCCTAGGCATACCTTCTATCGACAGTCCCACCCCTACAAATTACCCCTTAACCCCTAATTTGCACAGAGAGCAATACACTAATGACCACCAAAGAGGCCGACCCCTCCCCCCCCCATAGCTCACCGCTCACGTATAATATTTTTATACCACAGACAAAAAAAAAGAACATAATGCGATCAATCCCCATTTCGGCACTTATACCCCCACTTTTGATTGGAGGAGAATAAGAAAAGGAAAAAAAAAAAAACAACAAAGAAGAAATAAGCATAAACATAGCATAGTACACTTGATGCAAATACACTTGGTCACCAATACCAGACCCCCGAATGCGGAAGGCTAGCTGGATCCTAGTTGTTTTCTCCCCGGATGGGTGCTATCCAGCCAACCGGCCGCATCCTCTGGGGTAGAGAAAAACTTAGTAACTCCATCTGACACTATTCGTAATTTGGAGGGGTAGAGCATCGAATAGAATAGAATATTTTGCTCGGTCTCTTTGCACATCCAACAAATAGTCTGGAAAGACCGAAATTCTTTTGTCATTAAAGCAAAGGTCCCCTTTCTCCCGTGCCAATCTCAGCACCGAGTCCCGGTCCCTAAAATTAAGCAATTTAGCAATCATTGTGCGCGGGGGTCCCCCCGGAGGAGGTGCCCGTCCAGGAACTCGGTGAGCTCGCTCTATAGCAAATTGCCCTGAGAAGGCCCCTTTGCCAAACAACTGTATTAGCCAGTCCTCCAGGGATTTTTCGGGGGCATTGCCCTCAATACGCTCTTCAAAGCCTATAAAGCGGACGTTATTTCGTCTTAATCTTCCCTCCATATCAGACATTTTTAATCGTACATCTGCCAATTGTCCTGACACCCAATTAACTTGTTTCTGTAATGGGGCCACAATGTCTTCCACCGCCGCCACACGATTCTCCACCTCCCCCATTCTTTCGCGGATTTTTTGTGCATCCTCTCTGAGCAGGGTAATGTCTGATTGTACTTTGTGTATTTGTACCAAAAGGCGGGTCTCACAGGTATTGATTGCCTCCAACACCTGCTGCAACGTCACCTCGGGTTGCTGCGGGGTCTTATTTTCTTTAATCGGAGTTGTTTGGGGGGTGCTTGTTTTTGAGTTGTTACCCACCTGGGACCGGGCAAATCTCTCGAGTCTGGCCGTAGCTGTACTCTGGCCTGTTTTGCCCATGTTGATGCCTGTTAATGTATACTTGCACAGTAGAAATAACTTGGGGCCAGGTCTTTACTGCCAATTTGACAGAACTGGTCAGGGAGAGTTATACACCAAAACTGGTTTAATTCAGAAAGATGTGAGCCACTATACACTCAGTGCAGTCTCTTCAGTAGTATACTCTCTCACATTGACCGCAAAACAAATCAGCCCTGGGTATATACTCAATTAGAGTTGTCATTAAAGTCCCGCATTAGTGAATGTTTTTTCAATCTCAGGGCTCACAGTGTTTATCATACATCCACTCTAAACAGGTCAATTTCAGTTTTGCTCACCACTTGATGATCACCTTTGCCTTTCTTTATGCTTATCTCCTGCTGCAGATAATTTGCCTGGCTGATGCGTAGTCATGGACCCTCCAGCCTCCAGTGTTCTACTCCCTCCAGCCTTGAAACTCCTTCTGTTGACCGCCTTCACTGTATTCAGACTTTTTCACAGGGCAGTGCCTCTCACTCGCGCCCTGGACACAACCCCGGCTTTTCTGCACTTAGCGTGCCTTGCTCCGGCGTCCTCTCACAACGCCAGGCAGGCACCTACAGGAGCTGTCCGAGGGACACCCAGATGTACAGGGTCTGTGCCTCTCCGCCTGCAACAGCTTCTTACCCGGTTCGCGTCTCTCACACGCGCCCGGAATTTCTCTGCGGCCGCACAGAGAAGCCGCTCGGCCACTACGTCACTCGCCGGCGTTCTCAGTTTCCTTCCGGCTTCAGCGGGACAGCACACGGAGGCGCACGGAGGCACACAGAGGCACACGGAGCACACGGCGGCCCGACTATCACTCCCTCACAAGGAGACGGACACGGCGGCAGCAAGGGCTCACAGGCTGGGTAGGTTCACCGGTTCATGGGGAGAGACGCCAACATAGACGGTAGCCATGGGGGAGGTCAGAGGCCTGCCCTTACGCATGTCCTGCCGTGGTCACGCCCATCCGACCCCCCCGGGCTGTGGCATTACCCTGCTGGCTCAAGAACATCTATACTTACTTTTATCCTGGATGGAGTTGGCTAAATTGGGGGGGGGCGGGACCTGATGTCATGTGACATCAACTGTTTTCCCCAAGCAGGCACGGACATGCCTGTATTCACAGGGGTACGCCCAGTGTTTCCATGAGCGCGCCCACTATATTTGTGGGCATGCCCATAAAACGCTGGGTGGTCCCCTGTGCCTGCCTGATCCCTTTCCCCCCACCATAGAGCGAATGCCCTGGTGAGTGTGAAAAATGCCGATGGCGTCCGCTCCGGGGTTTGCACATGCACATATTCGCGCATGCGCAAAACTCCACCATCGGGGCCGTCTGCGAATTTGTTCAGGTCTGAATTGACTCCTATGTGTGTATTTGGCCTTAGGCCATTATAGCGACGCCTTGGGAAAGCGCACCGCTATAGGACGCAGTATATACGTGGTGCAATTTTGACTATATAGTTAAAATATCACCTGGCCAAATTGCACTGTGTGTAGGCGGCATTACAGTAACTCAGCGGGAGATGAAGTAATGGGGTGATTCATACCTGCTCGCTGAGGTCCGAATTTGATCCCCTGGCCGATGTTGGGTGTTTGCGCATGTTTGGCGGGGCGGCGTTTACCTGCTCCCTAGGCAGCGAATAGACGCTCTAAAGGTTAACTTAGGGCCAGGAATGTGGTAAAGGTCAGGAATTGCTTCTGCTTGTACACAGTTTATGAATGGTAGCCGCCAGCACTGGTTTTGCCCATAAATAATGAACCATAAATAATATCAAATATTGATAACTAAAATCAGATTTTGATGAGCTGCACCAACTTTATAACATATTTTCAATAATGCTACTGTAAATTGTCATAAGGATAGTTTTCTAGTCTTTGTATTCTTAATCCTTGTTTATGCTTCTAGCATGATTGCGTTCATGACCAGGATCAGAGGCAGAACTCTGGGAGGCAATGGAGTCATCTGCCGCCAGGCTCCTGCTCCCAAGGGGGCACCTCTCCTCCCCTGTGAGTTTAAATTCATTAATTGAAAGCCATTAATATAGCATCTGTGGCTGAGTTCTGTAATATATGTTTTCTCTCTCTCTCTCTATTTATCTATATATCTATATATAGATAAGCAGAAGAATGGCTGGCACTCCAGATAATGAACCCCAAACAGGGGTTTAGATGCCCCGGTGCCCGATGCAGACAGACAAGCTGACAATATGCAGGAGGAGTGGGTAACCCGGCACTCGTGGGACTTTGCAGCAAAGAATCAATCACGCAGTATGTCAGATCGACGTTTCGGTTTTAATACCGTTTTCAAGATCCTTGATCTTGAAAACGGTATTAAAACCGAAACGTCGATCTGACATACTGCGTGATTGATTCTTTGCTGCAAAGTCCCACGAGTGCCGGGTTACCCACTCCTCCTCTATATATAGATATATAGATCTATATTTCATAAGATACATTTTATATATATTTTATATAAGATTGTGTGTGTGTATATGGGGGGTCACCAATATACATCTTGCCTCCGGGCAACTGGGACAAACTTATGCCACTGACCAGGATGACATACATCCAGTCTACTATAGATGTGACAGTATACTAAGCTCAATGAACAATATGCTTGTTATAATAGTGTATATATGTGTGTCTGAGTAATTATTCAAACACAGACTGGAGTGCCGCCTGCTAAGGAAGGTATGAATTTGCAAACTTGGAGTATAAGGAAGGCACCCAGCAAGTACATCTGCAATTACCATGAGTGCCAGCCTGAAGGAATGGAGACGTTTTTTTGTTTTTTTTAAATAAAACTGAAATGTAGAAAAGACACGATTGGAGTGGATGTATTTGAATTAAGTCTGTGAGTGCGGCAACAAAAAGCCTGCTATACAATTTATTTGTGAAGGGGCCGGGCAGAGATTTGTATTTATCCATAAGGAGTGCCAGACATCAGCTATATATATATATATATATATATATATATATATATATATATATATATACATACACACAGAGAGAGAGACTCACACAGAGAGGGAATTATATAAATATAAGATCTCAAGGACTGTCTAACTGTATACTGCTGTGTACTTAACAAAATATGTCTTTAGTTCCTTTACATCTGGTTGTGATGTTGGTAGTTAGGTAAAAGTACAGAACGGACAGTAAGGGACAGCTTAGACCTCGTAAGAGAAATACACAGTGTCAGTGTCCCTTGATTTCACCACCACTGAAATTACTGCAGTTTCAACTTGTTTCAGCTGCATTATTTTATTGATTAGGGACTTGTCCTAAAGATGTAGGAGGATCTTCAGCCTTTTGTATTTGGTTCGGGAGGTTATATTATCTTTTATTACCCGCGTTGCAGTAGATTAAGCCTAAAAGTGGACAGTGTACTGTATTTTTATCTTTATGGCTCAAATCCGAAAATCAAAACCAGTGAGCATAATGGTCATCAAAAGTAACTGTATCTGAGGTCCTCTACATCCTCCTCTTTTTGTTATTTGTGATGGAATCTTAAGTGAGATACAATTTAATATATCAATTTGGGCCTTATCCTGGTTCATTCATTTGGACTTGCAAAGTATGCTTCCTGTGTTGTAGGTGGATAATTGATAAATGAGAGAAAGCTGTATGCTGCTGGGGCGTGTATTGCGTGCAGCTGAACGGCTTTTCGTCATTTGGCATGTTGATTGCCCGGGCGAATGCGGCCTGATCATGCGGTTGTCGATTCGCTGGTCAATGAAGCTTGAGACTTGCTTTTTTCTTAAGAGTGTTTTTGATGTGAGGAACTCCGATCGCTCGGAGACTCGTGCGAGGCGTACGCCCAGCACTACATGCACGCCCCGGTGAACGCCCAGTTTTGCCCACTTTTGTTGCCGCGCCCTGTGATACACCCACATTACGCCCACTGTGTTCGACTGTACACGGCTTAATTTTATTTGCTCGCTGTGTTTCGTCCGTGCACGGTGGTGTGTGGCCGCACATGCGCTGTGCGAGCGGTAAGCATGCACAGTGGGCTGAAAAAAGCAATCTGTCCGAATTCTTATCCGTCCGACTCAATCAGAATAAGGGCCTTTGTGGGTAGCAGCATCGATCTGTTTATATTTTAATGTCTTTTGAGCTTTCTTTAGATCTGCGAGACTGCTATAGTGGTTTGTCAGCTGAGCAGACTGTCTATCCTCTATCCTTATCCTCCATCATTCTATGTATGCTCTAGAACAGGGATGGTGAACCTTCGGCCCTCCAGCTGTTGTTGAACTATCCCAGCATGCCCTGCAACTGTTTTAGCATGGCCAAATAGCAAAACTGTAGCATGGCATCCTGGGATGTGTAGTTCAACAACAGCTGGAGGGCCAAAGGTTCCCCATCCCTGCTCTAGAACATCCGTGCTTTCATTGTAAAGGTTAAAGTGAACAGAAGGACAAATGTGTCATGTACTTGTGGTTAGGTGTGTTATCTTCCCTATATCTTGGCAAACCAGTCATGGTGGCATATATCATTTTGTTCCCTGCCTATGTTCCCGGAAGACTTGTTATGAATGAATCAAGGTATTGGGTAAAAGGGATGCTACAGTGTTCCAGAACTGGATGTAAACAGACAAACAATGGGGAGAGTGTTGTGGCCTCACGTGTCGCTAAGATACATCAATCTGCCTCTGAAAGGACAATAGAGCCGAGACAATAGTGTCATAGTCCCGTAAGACTGGCAGAATAGAGTCCCTGCTCTGGTTGCCACAGGCTGAACTGAAGACTGTTTGTACGCTACTGGTTCTCTTTCCAGTAGCACCTACTCACTTATTATTGTTTATTAACCTTTATGCAGCGCCTAAATATTACACAGCGCTTTAAAGAGAATATCCAATCATTCACATTGGTTCCAGAATACCTGGCCAAGGACTAAAGCTAAATAGATTGGCATAGAAATATTATATGTTGACTGTGGGCTGAGCCTTCAAGAGCGGTATCAAGAATACAAAAAGTAATGATATTATCTAGAAATGAATTTGGTCGGTATTACTAACTTGTTACATCTTGTTAGATATTACTGACATGTTATATGTATGTTAGCACTAATGTCATATTATCCTTCAGATCCTACAGCAGAGACACCTCTACATTTTCCACAGAGTGTGGCTAAACCTGGCTCAGGGGGAGATATAAACCAAATCCTGGAGAAGTTGACCCAAAACAAGATATTAGTATCTAGATATGATTTATCTAGAACATTCTATAGTATGAAAGAAGCTGATTGGATTATATGGAAAACTTCTCCACTTTATCTCTACCTGTTATTTTTCAAACCCAGCCTGTAACATGACAGTTAGGAGCCAATTGGCTGCCTGTTTATCACTCTCCATTTTATCACTTTTTAAAACTTGATCAATCTGTCCCTAATAGATTTGAACATCTCCCCCTTAGAGATAGGTAAAGCCCTGCCTTTAACCAAGCCCTAGGGGGTTACAGTATTATGTGAAGGCTTTTGGAAGCTTACCAATGGCTAGAGATGCAGGCCCCCATATTCTATCATCTTCCCTTTGGTGCCATAGCACCTACCGCACAAGGCTTATGACTCATATCTCTTGGAGTTAAACAACTGATTGTACTATTTAAACAGGGAGGGAATTTTGTTTCTAACACCTACAATGAGTAGAAAATTTCAACTATCTATGTATCATTGGTGTGTGCTTAATGCAGAAATATAATAGCCAATGTATTCATATTTAGTGCACTTTTAGTCCCGTCCAAGTCACATGAAGTTACAGATTGTCATTTTCCATTCATGACTCATGTGTACTCCTCAGCCTAATAGCGAAGTATGGTGTCTGGGACTACTGTGGACTCCTACGTTACTCCTCAGCCTAATAGCGAAGTATGGTGTCTGGGACTACTGTGGACTCCTACGTTCTACCACAGAGATAAGCGGGTCTCGTGAGTTCTACCACAGAGATAAATTACACTCCTGAGTTCTACCACAGAGATAAGCTGGACTTTTGAGTTCTACCACAGAGGCAAGCGGGTCTCCTGAGTTCTACCACAGAGAAAACCGGGACTTTTGAGTTCTACCACTGAGATAAGCGGGTCTCCTGAGTTCTACCACAGAGATAAGCGGGACTTTTGAGTTCTACCACAGAGATAAATTACACTCCTGAGTTCTACCACAGAGATAAGTGGGACTTCTGAGTTCTACCACAGAGACAAGTGGGACCAGGGCCAGATTAAAGCAGGGGTAAAAGGGGTCAGTACCCCTGGGCCGCCCTCTAGCTAGGGGCCTCCTGTGGTTGGCATGTATTTTTAAATATATATATATTTTTTTTTTTAGCTAAAGTTTTTGTGCATGGGAGTGGGGTAGTGCTGCAGCTTCACCTATCTGCCAATGTGACAATGATTAATGGTGCTGAGCATCGGGAGCCAAGGCACACTGACTGCACAAGTGTACAGTGCATTACTGGGAGTTGACTAAATCCCATGACACTTTGAACAAGAGGGCAGAGGCTCAGAGGTTTTTGCTGAGCTCTGATTGGTGGAGCTCATTACATGCTTCTCAGGCCCATGGAAGACAGCAGCAGCAGCAGCCTAGTCATGGGAGGGTTTTTAATCAGAGGCAGCACTGGGACTGTGAGGTCTCCTACAGTCCTACAGAGTAAAGGGCAGAGGGACAAACATAGGCTTTTCATGTGGTATGTATGTGTGTATATATATATATATATATATATATATATATATATATATATATATATATATATATATATCCCCTGCAGTTACCCATTGACCAAGTTTATACTGCCTTTACTCTGTGTTTTGACAGTGTAATATTCTCCAATGCAGTTTGTGGGCAGTAATGACAAGTGCAAGGGGGACCCCCTGTCTAAAGAGCCCCGGGCCCCCCGAAGGCTTAATCTGGTACTGAGTGGGACTCCTGAGTTCTACCACAGAGATAAGTGGGACTCCTGAGTTCTACCACAGAGATAAGTGGGACTCCTCAGTTCTACCACAGAGATACGTGAGACACCCTGAGTTCTACCAAAGAGATAGGTGGGACACCAAGTTCTACCACAGAGATAAGTGGGACTCCTCAGTTCTACCACAGAGATAAGTCGGACTCCTGAGTTCTAGCACAGAGATAAGTGGTGCACCTGAGTTCTTCCACAGAGCTAAGTGGGACACTCTTAATTCTACCACAAAAACAAGTGGGACACCTGAATTCTAGCACAGAGAAAAGGGGGACTCCTGAGTTTTACTGCAGAGATAAGTGTAATACCATGAGTTCTACCACAAAGGTAGTGGGACATTCTGAGTTCTAGCACAGAGATAAGTGGGACACCTGAATTCTACCACAGAGATAAGTGGGACTCCTGAGTTCTACCACAGAGATACGTGAGACACCCTGAGTTCTACCACAGAGATAAGTGGGACACCAAGTTCTACCATAAAGATAAGTGGGACACCAAGAGTTCTACCACAGAGATAAGTCGGACTCCTCAGTTCTAGCACAGAGATAAGTTGGTTTAGAGGTATTACATTTATAGAGGTGCACAAACACAATATTATATTTGTTCTTCATGAATATATTGCTGAATAAGAACAGATGGTTTAAATATTCTATCTTGGTTTGTCCAAGAACATGTGCTCACAGTTTTTATGATAATTATGCAAAGGATTTCTCTATTATTTTATTATTTTACTTTGTGAGAATATCCAATAAAATATAAAGTTGCTTAGTACAGAAAACCTTATTTCTACATATCTGCATTAATTGACAGGAGCAGGAAATGACTTTCTGTTTCCTGTGCCAAGGTAAAATGAAATACGAGCAATGGCTAAGGAACAGTACTTCTACTGTCCCAGCTAGCCAACATGGCGGGGTATTTACTAAGCTGAAACCTCTGGACAAGGCATCGTTCTATACATGCATTTTTATTTACTCATTAATAATTAATATGTCACTGTATTATGGCGCGTAGCCAAGGTAGATTACAGACTCTGATTCAGGTTTCTTCCTGCAGAATGTCAGTCTAGAATATACTTTTCCTGATTCTAAGAAGTCGAGCTGTTTGCCAAATCACCTACATCGTACGAGTAATTATTTTCTTTTTAATGTCACGCTTTAAATAATACCAAATCTGCAATGGTGCCAAGATTTATATTATTCGGGATTGATGGATGTAATTCTTTGAATAACAAATCTCTTATTTGCAATGTTCTGTAGAAATGTCCTGTAACGAGCACAAAATAGCACAAACACAATGTGTTGAAATGTGTCTGTGCCCATCTGTCACAGCAGTTACATAAAATGTTACTGAGCGTCTTGGGGGCAGCTATGTATAAGATATACAAATATGTTTCCATTGCTTTGTTCTTCTAAGAAGTGCGCCAAAGTTAGTAACAGTCGCAGTGGGGACCAGGGAAGAAGAAGAAGGAATTAGGGTGGTGTTGGGAGACAGCAGAACAATGCTGAGATATCATCACCACCCCCACCTCTGCAGCGCAGCCCCACACGTTGGAATCTGAAACTCCTCTGAAAATCTGACTTTTTATGGAGAAAAAAATGATAGACTGACATGTTTTAAATGTTTCTTATGTAAGCTGAGGGAATGCATGCCAGCTTGGTACAAAACAAGGCACTGTCAGCCTAGTCAGCCCTTAATCGGGTAGTGTCCCTTCTCCGAGGCCTCTATTTTCAACACTAAATAAGGGTAAATATTAAATAATATGAATTCTTTGCCAACACATTTCTAGATTTCAAAGTAGATTTAGTTAGTGGTTTGTTAGTATTGTAAAACTAGGTTGTTGGTTTTGGGGTGAGGTTTAGTGGTTCTTGTATTTTATTTTTTTATGGGACTCTGCAATAATACAACAATACACTATTTATTTTGCTTATGAATACCAGTTTTGTTTACAGTGGTGGAAATGATTTTTCACTTTATATTCAAACAAGGGGTCAGAAGAGGAGGTCAACGTATAAAGCCTTAACAAGCAATAATGTGGAGAGTGAGAAAGTACCAGCCAATCAGCTGCCATGTTACAGGCTGTGTTTGAGAAACGAGAGGAGCTGATTGGCTGGTACTTTATCAATCTACACTTTATCATTTGTTAAGGCTTAATACTGTACATTTGGCCCTATAGCTTGTATTTACCAAGATTTATCTGGTCATAAAAAAAATAAAAACAGATTATGTAACTTTCCCTTAGGTCTGTTCAGTTCTGAATCTGCATCTGTTTATAATCTATTCTGACATTGACCACTTTGTTTGGCTGTATAATGGGGCCTACACACGGAGCGATTTCAGGGCATTTTCTATGCGACCTGACTAGATCACTTAGAAAATCCCTCTACATCGACCCCGTGCATCACTGTTGCCCAGCGATTAATATCCAGATGAATCTAGTAAGATCGCTTGTCAGGGCCAATGTTCTTACCAGAGAACTCTGGTCCTGACAGATCACTCAGCACACAGCGCTACACTGAACAATCTTTATTTATTTATTTACAGTTTATTTTATAGCGCAGCAGATTCCGTTGCGCTTTACAATAGTAGCTAAATCTTGCTAAACGATGTGAGCGATATAACATCACTAGCACTTCCGCGGCTATTTCAAATGTCGTGCTGGCTCTGGAGCCATTTGGAGCTCGCGGCCGGCAGCTAATCATACAGTGGTGGTTCCTGATTGGCTGCCATACTGTAAGCTCTGAGCCAGCGTGACATTTGATAAAGTCACGGACCGGCATTGAGCCTCTGATACAGCTGGGTTTTCCTCTGCTCTGTCCTGCTGTTACAGCGAGCGAACAGCTCTGAGCCTGGTTGAACATTGTAATCCCCTGTGACAATTAGCACTGTAATCACCCATGGCAATGAGCATTTTAATCCCCTATGGCAGCGAGTATGTAATTCCTCCATGGCAATAAGCTTTGTAATCCAGTATTGTAATCCCCGTGGCATTGAGCATGAAACCCCTGGCTTTGAACATGAAGCCGCTTGCAATGAGCATGTAATCCCAGGCATTGAGCATGAAACCCCTAGCAATGAGCATGTAGGTAAACTGCAAATACATATATATAGTGCAAGTGGTATTACAGTGTATTGGGGGGGGGTTGCTGAAACTATTTTGGCTTGGGGAGTAAAATTTGAGCAGATCTCCCATTGTCATAATGGGACAGATGAACTAATATCTATCCACTTAATCACTTTCCAATGCTTTGTACATCTCCCCCTATAGCTGTGTTAAGGCCCATACACACTAGAAGTTATTGTTATCAATATCACTCAGAAAGGGGCTTATGAGCAATATTGATAACAATATCGGCTAGTGTGTATGCTTAATATCATTTACGATGCGCGACCGCCCCCATTGTTAACGAGCATCGCTATCTTCCAGACATGCAGCTCGATTTGGACAATATTGCTCATGTCGCTTGTGCACATTGTTCAGTGTGTGGCAGTGACAAATGACATACGCAATATTGACCTGTAGCCGCTGCCCGGTCCAGTGTCTCTGGTGGAGATTGTGCTCCAGGAGCACGGGTGGAGAGAGGGCGCCCCACAGACCTGGCGCCAGGGAGAACTGCAGTGGCGCCGGGTTGAGGAAGAACTTCAGCGGTGGTCAGTGACACCTGTAGCGGCTTTTGTGGAGAGAACAACTTGAGTTGCGGATGGGAAGAGCACAACTGTAGCAGCGGTCGGAGCAGTGGAGACCTGCAGCGACACCGGGGAGATGGATACATATGGCTGCGCCTGGCGCTTGGAAATGGAAACTCAAAGGAGAGAGTCATCTGCAGGAGAGCCATGTCCCGTTGAACGGGGGGGGGGTGCCTCTCCTCTCCCCTCCCCCCATCACCTCATCCCCTTTTGCACTGTCACCTAACCCCCTTGCCCCATCACTTCACCCCATCACCTTACACCCTCTCACCTCCCCTCTCTTACATGCCATCACCTACCCTCCTCTCATCCTCCACACCTCCCACCTCTCGCCCACCGTCACCTCACCCCCTTAGTAAGGTTCCAAAATCGCACATTATTGCATTTTTCAAAATCACATTTTTCTGGAAGAATTCTACCATTTAATGAGATGCGAATTCGCGGCATAAAAAGCAATATGGTGCAATTGTTTGTGATGAAAAGGTGCGAATTTTAGGACATGTGCGATTTTAGAGACATAGTAATGTGCATTTTATTTAAAAAAAAAAGTAAAACGCATGAGGTCCCTCCTCCTGAGCTGGTTCCAAAAATACGTTGGACAAAAAGCGTAGGGGTCCCTCGTATTTCTGAAACCAGCCCAGGACTCTTGGACCGTGGCTGGTCACATTCACATCCCATTAAATCTCACCCATAATCTTCTAGTGTGTATGGGCCTTTAAGTAAGTAAGTAAGTAAGTTTAATTTATATAGCGCACTTTCTCCAACAGGACTCAAGGCGCTTTACATACATTAAAAAACAATGCACATAATACTTTAAGGTCCTACTTTCTCTTCCTCCTCTCTTCCTCATTCTCTATATTCTGCATGTGTACATTGCTCCAGAATATGTTGGCACCATATAGAGTTCCCCCATTCTCATCCTAATCATTTATGTTCCAATGATTCCTAAATGTAAATAAAAAAATGGAAAAGTTTTAGAATTGTGTCCTAAGTATCAACCCAACATAGCCACATTTATATAATTATACACTTGGATTATAGCAATTTACGCCTCAGTGGACATGGGTTATGGGATTAGTTTCCATCTGCACTCCCAACTTTAAAGATATTGCAATAATCAGCCACAATAGCAAATGTTCCGGTCTGTTATTGTACAGCAACATCCATAATAAAACCATGGAATAGATTAATTGCAGCATGCAGAACGTTTGGGAATAATTACTTTGCTGCTGGGTCTGTTAATAGTACAATTTGGAGCCTTATAATGAAATGGAAAGAACAGAGTATTAGGCAGGATCATGTTGTCTTTTGTTGTTGCTTTAAAAGTATGTGACTGTGAATAAGGAATCCATAGAAACACCATATATATATATATATATATATATATATATATATATATATATGTGTGTGTGTGTGTGTGTGTGTGTGTGTGTGTATATATATATATATATATATATATAATATATATATATACATACACATATAATATATATATGGTCCCAGAGACGGAGAAACGTGTCAAACGCGTCAAATAATTTGCAGATCAATACAGTGCGCTCTGACTTTTGTCTAGTTTTTTCATGTTGTTTCAAATTTTTTGGGAGCAGCATAATAATTCCTTTATGCTGTGGTATTTTAATTAATAGTTAATTCACAACTCAAATTTAATATTTTTTTCCTTTGTGCCTAATATACTATATATTAGAATTACTATTAGAATTTGTTTTGAATCACTAATGTTCGGACATCCTATTGGTGGTGGAGTTACGGGATAGGAGTGCACTCTGTTTCTTTCTTGTTTTTTCTTTTCCCACTTCCCCCACTAACAGGGGGGAATAACAGAGTTGCCGCTCAAGTTCTATTAGTATAGCGCATTGAAGGGGTACCTCTCTTTTGTCCATATGTCCATATATATATATAGAGAGAGAGAGAGGCAAATAGAGTGCGCCTTCACTGATGTTACCACCACCAGACTTAATATAAGAGCAGTGACTGTCACTGTTACAAATAACTTAAAAATAATTTGTATAAATTTAATAAAATAAAGCAAAAAATCAGTAAAGTATTCTCAATTCATTTGATATGATGGTACAGTCCACTAATGCAGAAATCAACACCCCCTGCATGGTGGTTAACATCTATTTGCCTCAATCTCTCTTCCATTTTTTCCTCCGCTAACAGGGGAGACATATAGAGTTGCTGCCAATATATGATTGGTGCATTGAAGGGGTCTCTCTATATATCATGGAAACCCCCCATTACAAATCCTGTGTTTGCCCCTGTATGCCACTATTATCCGTGCCCAGGGCTATTTTTCTGCAGGCTCCAGCAGGAACTGTGGCCCTTATTCTAGTTCACTCTTTCTGACAAAATATTTCTCAGATGGACAAAACCATGTGCACTGCAGGTGAGGCAGGTGTAAAACCCCACCCAAATCTAATTATCTCTGCACAAGTAACACCTGCCTCACCTGCAGTGCACATGGTTTTGTCCATCTAAGAAATATTTTGTCAGAAAGAGTGAACTAGAATAAGGGCCACAGTTCCTGCTGGAGCCTGCAGAAAAATAGCCCTGTCCGTGCCCACCATGCATATCACATGATATGGCAAATTGCTTGATCCGTACATGCCTCTGCCCACTTACAACGCTGACATGCAAGAAACAATAGTTGCAACCTTGCAGTTTAACAGCCTTCAGTATTCTGTCATTCTTCTTTTGAAAGTATTTATTTTGGACATTGCTACTTGATATATTCAGTTTGTTACAGGGGTAAAGTGAGGATTAGATTTGGTTTATTTTTCCTTTTTTTCCCCACTATTATTATTTTTCTTAATTAGTCCATACCCCCAATAGGTCAGAGCAGACCATGGGAAAATACAAATCTATTTTCATTTTTAAATCCTTTATTTTATTTATTGTGATTGGTCCTGAGTCTTGGCTTATCCACTCCAGGTTAAGCTAAAGCAAACAGATCATCTTAAGATCTTTTTTCTATCAAATACCCAGTAGCTCTCATTGTGACTGAGGATCTCCGATGAGAGGGTATAGCAAGAAATTCTATATGTGATGCCCAGCTTTGCACTGAAGGCTATACAGCTGTGATCATAGGTCCAGGAGCCGTTAATGAAAGCCCAGTTCCAGATGTGTGGCCATCATCTTTACACACTGTGAAAACACAGGGCTTAGAATTAAAGCCTGCTTCTGACTTCTGACAAAACAAAGGGTGCAGACATCTATTGGATATTGTAAGATATATAAACATACAGGCAATAGCACTTTATTTACTTCATTTATCTTCCTAGGGTCTAGGTATGTGGGAAATGTGCATCAGGGGGATCCTGATGTGTGCACAATGGGACCCAACTAACCAGAGTGCTCAGGATAACCCACCTCTAATTAGTAGGGGCTTGCAATATGATTCCTGTATCCAAGGTATTTATACTTTCTTAAACTGTTTAGGGGGGATTCAATCTGTGGTGATGTTTCCGAAAGACAATTTTTTGGGCGAGTTTATACTCGACCTATTTAATCCCGTGCCAATGTTTTGACTGTTAGGGAAATCGGCACAGTCAGAAAACTCATGGATCAGGGAATTACACGCCGATCTATGATTTTTAGTCGAAAACGCGTTCATTTTTGACTGTTTCCCGCAAAGTCGAATCTGTATCAGCAGAAAAGCCAGCAGAAAACTGCTGCATTGAATAGGTATGTCCAGATTTGTCAGATTTCACTCAATTTCCTGGCCCGATCCATCGAAATCAGGTGAAATTGCATAGATGCCAAAATTGCATTGTGTATGGGGGCCTTAAATCAGGCCAGTAAAGCTTCTTTAATGGGCATTTTCCAATTCATATAGTTTTATCTGACTACATTTTTGTAATTGCACATTGCGTTTGTTGTGCAAATACAACGTTTCACTTGGGACACATCTCTCACACAAGTGACCCGGCGCTTGGGACACATCTCTCGTACAAATGACCCGGCGCTTGGGACACATCTCTCGCACAAGTGACCCGGCGCTTGGGACACATCTCTCGCACAAGTGACCTGGTGCTTGGGAGACTTCTCTCACACAATTGACCCGGCGCTTAGGACACATCTCTCGCACAAGTGACCCGGCGCTTGGGACACATCTCTCGCACAAGTGACCCGGCGTTAGGGACACATCTCTCGCACAAGTGACCCGGCGTTTGGGACACATCTCTCGCACAAGTGACCCGGCGCTTGGGACACATCTCTCGCACAAGTGACCCGGCGCTTGGGACACATCTCTCGCACAAGTGACCCAGCACTTGGGACACATCTCTCGCACAAGTGACCTGGTGCTTGGGAGACTTCTCTCACACAAGTGACCCGGCGCTTGGGACACATCTCTCGCACAAGTGACCCGGCGCTTGGGACACATCTCTCGCACAAGTGACCCGGCGTTTGGGACACATCTCTCGCACAAGTGACCCGGCGTTTGGGACACATCTCTTGCACAAGTGACCCAGCGCTTGGGACACATCTCTCGCACAAGTGACCCGGCGCTTGGGACACATCTCTCGCACAAGTGACCCAGCACTTTGGACACATCTCTCGCATAAGTGACCCGGCGCTTGGGACACATCTCTCGCACAAGTGACCCGGCGCATGGGATACATCTCTCGCACAAGTGACTCGGCGCATGGGATACATCTCTCGCACAAGTGACCCGGCGCTTGGGACACATCTCTCGCACAAGTGACCCGGCGCTTTGGACACATCTCTCGCAGAAGTGACCCGGCGCTTGGGACACATCTCTCGCACAAGTGACCCGGCGCTTGGGACACATCTCTCGCACAAGTGACCCGGCGCTTGGGACACATCTCTTGCACAAGTGACCCGGCGCTTGGGACACATCTCTCGCACAAGTGACCCGGGGCTTGGGACACATCTCTCACACAAGTGACCCGGCGCTTGGGACACATCTCTCGCACAAGTGAACCGGCGCTTGGGACACATCTCTCGCACAAGTGACCCAGCACTTGGGACACATCTCTCGCACAAGTGACCTGGTGCTTGGGAGACGTCTCTCACACAAGTGACCCGGCGCTTGGGACACATCTCTCGCACAAGTGACCCAGCACTTGGGACACATCTCTCGCACAAGTGACCTGGTGCTTGGGAGACTTCTCTCACACAAGTGACCCGGCGCTTGGGACACATCTCTCGCACAAGTGACCCGGCGCTTGGGACACATCTCTCGCACAAGTGACCCAGCACTTGGGACACATCTCTCGCACAAGTGACCTGGTGCTTGGGAGACTTCTCTCACACAAGTGACCCAGCGCTTGGGACACATCTCTCGCACAAGTGACCCGGCGCTTGGGACACATCTCTCGCACAAGTGACCCAGCATTTGGGACACATCTCTCGCACAAGTGACCCGGCATTTGGGACACATCTCTCGCACAAGTGACCCGGCGCTTGGGACACATCTCTCGCACAAGTGACCCGGCGCTTGGGACACATCTCTCGCACAAGTGACCCGGCGTTTGGGACACATCTCTCGCACAAGTGACCCGGCGCTTGGGACACATCTCTCGCACAAGTGACCCGGCGCTTGGGACACATCTCTCGCACAAGTGACCCAGCGCTTTGGACACATCTCTCGCATAAGTGACCCGGCGCTTGGGACACATCTCTCGCACAAGTGACCAGGCGCTTGGGACCGGTTTTCTAGACTTTCATTTGTTTTACGTTTCGTAAATCTCTTCATCTGGTTTTCATGTGAGCCAACTGCATAAATTCCGGATGTAAAATGCTAATCCACCAGCGGCTCCTACATTAAACACAAACTCTTACAGCTTCAAACCCCAGCAGCTTTTTAAGGTTTGCACTATCCAAACAGGCAATGATCAAACGCACATAACCTAGAGCCTCAAACTTTTTTCCTTGTTATTCTTCATTTTTCGTAAAGTCCAGCAATTTACTGGCTGCTGATGGAGTCATCGGGTTTCACAATGCGGTAGTATTCCACCAAATTGTCCTGGTATTGCTTCATGTATGGGGCCTGAACAAGTAGCATACGCAGTACAAAAAATGAGTTTGGAACCAGTTTGACAAAACAATGTATTGCTTTGCTGCAGCCTATGTAGCATCTGTGTAATGTGCCTTTTAGTGCCTCAAGTCAAATGAAAAGTTCATGTAGTGAAACATAATACAACTGCTGTCATTGACAGGGGGGACGGAAAATACCCACTGTTGTGAAATCTCCAGAGATGGCCTCACACTATAAAGACAGCAGACAAGTCATGATGTGGATGGTACTGAACAAAGGACTATGGGAGTTATTCTGGTTCACTCGCAAAGGCAAATTCCTTCTCAAATGGACAAAACCATGTGCACTGCAGGTGGGGCAGATGTAACTTGTGCAGAGAGAATTAGATTTGGGTGGTTTTTTTTTCAAAGTGAGATCTATATTGCAGTGTAAAAATAAAGCAGTCAGTATTTTCCCTGCACAGAAACAAAATAACTCCCCCAAATTATGTAACATCTGCCCCACCTGCAGTGCACATGATTTTGCCCATTTTGAGAACCATTTTGTACTGCGAACAGATCCAGACAAGGGGCCTTATTCTGATTCACACCTTCTGGCAAATTCCTTCTTAGATGGACAAAACGTGTACTGCAGGGGGGCAGATGTAAAATGTGCAGAGAGAATTAGATTTGGATGAGTTATTCGCCTATATATATATATATATAGTCACGTTGCTGGTGATTCGGATGATGCACTCTGGGGGTTATTTTGGTTCACTCTTTCTGACAAATTCCTTCTTAGATGGACAAAACCATGTGCACTGCAGGTGGGGCAGATGTTACTTGTGTAGAGAGAATTAGATTTGGGTGAGTTATTTTGTTTCTGTGCAGGGTAAATACTGGCTGCTTTATTTTTACACTGCAATATAGATCTCACTTTAAAGTAAAACCCCACCCAAATCTAATTCTCTCTGCACAAGTAACATCTACCCCACCTGCAGTGCACATGGTTTTGTCCATCTAAGAAGAATTTTGCCAGAAGGAGTGAACCAGAATAAGGCCCTAGGTGCTTAGATTTGGCAGCAGAAAGATATTCCTGGATATTATATGAAAATATTGGTGTATAAGGATCAGTCCAGGTACTTTGTAACTGCCCCTGGGTGATTTTGCTATCCATCTACTATTTATGTATTGGGTGTATAATGTTTTGTGGTCTCTTTTTTTATATAAATGTAGGATGTTTTACTACTGTAAAGGTGCATACACATGATGTGATTTTGGCTTACAATTTTGACAATATTTTAAAAATCATAATTAATGTCAGCCAAAATCGCAGTGTTTGTACTGCTTGCAATCATTATGCGCTGACCGCGCAAGGTCACTATCGCAAGTAAAAATAGAGTGGAAAGCAAGACTACAGCGATAGGCCAAATCGCACATTGGACCTTCTTCAGGTCCATTGGCTAGTGGCGCTTTTTCGCACAGGGACCGATGTTTCTTCTATACGCATGCGGCATGTGCTTGTTGCGTGCCGCCACAAGAAGAGATTGTGGGTGGGGGCAGAGAGGGGTGTGAGGCGACGGGCTGCCCCATTACCATATGGAAACGCCCAGTGTTCTCATGGTAATGAGGCATGACGGACAGGTGGGGGGCGGGCAGCTGACATCACCAGATGTCAGCTGCCCCCCTACTTCCCCCCGAGCAGACACGCATCTGTAAGGTTGCTCTGAGGCAACCTTACATAAGCGTGAGCCTTCGCCATCATTTGATGGCTGTCAATCAGGCAGCATGTGCCCATGCAAATTAAAAATTTGCCGAAGATGCTTGCTGCGGGGGTTTGCACATGCGCATTATCACCTATGCACATGCGCAGACCCCCACCATCGGGGACGAGGATGAATTTGGACAGCTCTCAATTTGCCCCTATGTCAGCTGCAAATGGTATGCCTGGAAAGCGTTGTACATGTTTTTTTTGTCTGCGTGCCCTGCATGTTTATTGATGCACCCTGACTGAACCAAATTTATTTTCCTGTGTGGGACCTCCCGTTACAGTATGGTAGGTGGCCTACTTTATGGCTGTCCTTGTGGCCACCCCCCCCCCCCCCCCCCCCCCCCCCCACGTGCAATGTGTGTTTCATTTGGGGCCTAATTCTAGTTCACTCTTAGAGGAAAATTCCTTCTCAAATGGACAAAACCATGTGCACTGCAGGTGGGGCAGATGTAACTTGTGCAGAGAAAGTTAGATTTGGGTGGGGTTTTTCTTCAAAGTGAGATCTATATTGCAGTGTAAAAATAAAGCAGTCAGTATTTTCCCTGCACAGAAACAAAATAACTCACCCAAATCTAATTCTATCTGCACCTGTTACATCTGCCCTGCAGTGCACATGGTTTTGTCCATCTGAGAAGGAATTTGCCTCTAAGAGTGAACAAGAATAAGGCCCTTGGTCCCATGGACCTCTGCCAATGGGGGAGGGGGGGTGTGGTCGCGGGAGAAGACCAGCATTCTGGGAGGCTTGCCCCTCTTTCCGGGGGGCAGGGAGGGGGACCCGGTTTACGGGACCATCAGTATGGTCAGTCTTTACTGCCCATGTGCTGGAAATGTGTGCAAATCTGAATCTCCCATGGCTGCTTGTGATGAGTTCTGCAGCACGTGCAGTGCCTAAGTACGCAAGATACGCTCCGCAGGAAGGCCTGTGTTCCACTCTACCTGAGCCCCATTGTCATACAGTATTAATCAGTAAGGTGACAGAAAAATATGCTTTGTATATACAGTATTACTTTTGTATCAATGAGTATGCGTATCTTGCAAAGTCATATTGTAACGTTTATTACTTCTAAAAAACATCACCGAACCCCGAAATGGAGAAGAAATAGGTGACTGGCTCCCCTAGATTAGGCAGGTACAAATGAATGGCAGAATCCTGAACAATGTAAATGTAATTATGTTCTGCAGCTGTGATATCTGAGCTCATAATTATCCTGCCACAGTGTCAGAGGCATCAGACTGTGAACGTAATGAAGTCAGCGATTATGATGTCAGAATCATTATAAAAGCCTCTTTCAGGATTACATAAACAGGAGTATACCAAGCGGGGTTTTTTTAATTTGCAAATGTTTTCAGAGGAAAATGTGAGAAAAAGTATATTTTTCCTAGCTGAAAGTGAGCATGGAATTGTGAGGATACTTTGGTACAAGGGTCTTCATTGTGCCGGGTTTAGTAAATCACTGACGAACGAGACTGTTTGCTAATGTAACTATTCAGGCTACACATCTGACTGGATCTTCCCTACACAACAATAGGTGGAGTGCTTTTTATTGAGGTCATTTACAGTATATACTGAGTTTAGTGATTGCACAGTATATCATATGTATGATCAGGTCACTTGTATAAGGTAGGCAGTGGTGTAGCTAGGTTCCACGGTGCCCGGAGCAAGGGCATGTTTCGCGCCCCCCCCCCCTGATTTGTAGTAGGTGGGACCCTTGCGTGGCGAAAAGGGGCACAGCCTAACATTATACCACGCACCGTAATGCCCATTGCACATTTTAGCTAACTTTGTAATACCCATTACACATAAAGACACATGCCATAATGCCCATTACACATAAGGCCACACATGATGCCCATGATTGGTGGTGTGGGTGGGGGAGTGGTGGGTGCCGAGTTACTGCAGTTATCAGAGGGGCAGATGTGGGGTAGGTGCAGGTATGGGAGCATAATACAGACACAGCTGTGGTAATGGAGAGGCTAGAGCAGTGGTCTCCAACTTTATTTGAGTGTGAGCTACTCGAGATAAAAAAAAAAAAAGACAAAAAAAACCCTCCCGGAGAGCTACTAAAATGTATCCAATACTATGCCGCACACCATAATGCCCCTACACAATATGCTGCACAGTGTAATGCCCCTGCACAATATCCTGCACACATTATGCTACACCACAATGCCAACCACAGTAAAACTTCTAATAAATTGCAAATTACCTTCTTAGTGGCAGGGGTCAATACTCGTTGCCCAGGAGTCAATACTCATTGCACAGGGGTTAATGTCCATTGCCAGGGGTTAATGTTCATTGTCAGGGGTTAATGTTCATTGCCAAGGGGTTAATGTTAGTTGCCAAGGGGTTATGTCTGTTGCCAGGGGTTAATGCTTGTTGCCAAGGGGTTATGTCCATTGCCATGCCTCCCCTTCCCAGTCCCCCCAGTGATGGGAGGCTTGCTGACACTAACCGCGTCGGGCTGACACCCAGCCTCTGACACTCACCGCACAGGGATGGCCACTCCAGGCTGCCGGGAGACATTGTACTGCGGCGGTCTGGCCAATACCCAGCCACTGACACTGTGTGGGGCTGGCCGCTCCAGACTGCCGGGAGCTAGTGTGCTGTGGCTGCCAGGAGGATACTCTGCGCGGGGCAGGGTCTGGCTGCTCCATGCCCCCTTCGCCCTCCTCTGTATCTGCGCCTGAGGGAGCACACAGCGCTGCAGTGCTGTGTTTCCTGTCAGACGCTAGAGGTCAAATATGACCTCCAGCGTCTGTCTCCTCGGAAGTGAGGAGTGTGTGTGCACTGTGCAGGGGAAGGCGGCAGGCAACGGACACACAGGAGGGCGGGCGGACGGATGGACACACGGGAGGGCGCAGGAGGGCACAGTGGTAGAAGGCTGCCCTGGGGAGCGGGCGAGCAGGGCGGGGGAGCCGGTGGCAGAGCTCCGGCGCCAGGTGACATGTCTGCGCCCGGAGCATGTGCTCCACCGGCTCCACCCTAGCTACGCCTCTGAAGGTAGGGATGTGCACCGGCTACTTTCGCATTTTGGGTTTTGAGTTCTGATTACCTTCAGGTTTTGAGTTCTAATGGGTTTTGTCAAAACACCCCCTAAACGTTTGGGTTTTAATCGCACAATTTTTTTTTTTTTAGTTGCTCCTACGCTATATTAACCTCAATAACATTCATTTCCACTCATTTCCAGTCTATTCTGAACACCTCACAAAATAGTTTTTAGGGCAAAAGGTTGCACCGAGGTAGCTGGATGACTGTGATAAGCCACACAAGTGTATGGCACAAACACGCGGCTCATCTAGGAGTGGCACTGCAGCTGCAGACAGGATGGCAGTTTAAAAAACCAAGCCCCAAAAAGACCCCTATCTGGCTTAATCGTGTTTACCACCAGCCGAGGAGCAGTGGGAGATTCGTGCAGCAATGCAATAGCTGCACTGCGGAGCTGCAAAGGAGTGGAACCTACTGACCAGATATAACCAGGCGACGACCAGTCAAGGAGCAGTGGGTGATTCGTGCAGCACTGTTGTTCTGCAAGTGTGTATCTGTTTTTGTCAGTTTAATATCCAATAAGACCACTATCTGGCTTGATCTTGTTTACCACCAGCCTAGGAGCAGTGGGCGATTCGTGCAGCAATTAATGATTTTCAGCAGTGGGATTGGTCAGCTCTGTGATTATTACCACTTGAGCGCAAACAGTTGTATGTGATTAAAGACGACTCCACTTATCTCACATATCAATGACTCTCAGCAGTGGGATTAATGAATGGTAATGCAAGATGGAATTGTCCTTGGGCCCTCCCA
The DNA here is from genome assembly GCF_055691185.1 of Crinia signifera. Classification (NCBI taxonomy): domain Eukaryota; kingdom Metazoa; phylum Chordata; class Amphibia; order Anura; family Myobatrachidae; genus Crinia; species Crinia signifera. The sequence goes on along the minus strand of NC_139222.1, from coordinate 240,618,180 downwards.
CCCACCCTTATGTTGCGGAAATAGGACATGCCCACTTTAACAAACCAAACATTTCAGCGACAGCACCTACAAAACTGTGGCTGAAATGATTGGTTTGTTTGGGCCCCCAGACAAAAAAAAAATTCATATGTCCCTGTATAAACTGGCTCTACAGAGACAAGATGTCATCATCACTCGTCATCCTCCTCCTCTGATTTCTCGCCCCCCTTCAGTGTGTACTTCCTCATCCTCACAGATTATCAATTCGCTGGACTCCACAATCACAGGTCCCATTATAATCTCTGGAGGCAATTCCTGGTCTTCATTGAATAATTGATCATTCATTTTTATAAACATCATCTTCTCCACATTTTGTGGAAGCAACCTCCTTTGCCGCTCACTGATCCGGTTCCCCGCTGCACTAAAAACTCTTTCTGAGTACACACTGGAGGGGGGACAACTCAGGTAAAATAGAGCCAGTTTGTACAGGGGCTTCCAAACTGCCTTTTTTCCTGCCACTACAGATAAGGACTGTCTGACATCTCTACTTGGATGCTGTCAGCAAAGTAATCCCCCACCATTTTTTCAATGGTGACAGCATCCAATGCAGCAACAGTAGATATGTCAGCAATCGTTGGCAGGTCCTTTAGTCAGGACCAGATGTCCAAACTCCCTCCTGCCTGCCCTGCATCCCCGCCAACGAGTTGTGGGGGAAATCGCAGCTGTTTCCTCGCAGCCACATTTGTAGGAGAAAATGAAGGAGGAGCTGTGGCGGTGTCACAGTCCCCTTTAGATGACAATCTCCTGACCAACAGGTCTTTGCACCTTTGTAGACTTGTGTCCGCCGGAAACAGCGACACAACATACACTTTAAACCGAGGATCGAGCACGGTGGCCACAATGTATTCCTCTGACTTTAACAGACTGACCACCCTCGTGTCCTGGCAAAGCGTATGGAGGGCTTCATCCACAAGAGCTACATGCTTTGCGGAATCGCAGTGCTTTAGCTCCTCCTTCACTTTCTCCAGCTGCTTCTGCAACATCCTGATCAGGGGAATCACCTGACTCAAGCTGGCAGTGTCGGAACTGACTTCACGTGTGGCAAGTTCAAATGGCTGGAGAATCTTGCACAACATGGATATCAGCCACCACAGCCGCTCCTCTGCCTATGTTGTAGGTGGCCGTGTAGGCTTGAATTACCTTTTGCTGCTCCTCCATCCTCTGCAGCATATAGAGGGTGGAGTTCCAGTGCATCACCACCTCTTGTTTAAGCTGATGGCAGGGCAGGTTGAGGAGTTTTTGCTGCCACTCCAGCCTTCGGCAGGCAGTGGCAGAATGCCGAAAGTGTACGGAAATTTTGCAGCCACATGCATCTCCTGCACACTCCTGTCACTTCTGATTAAATGCTGGACCACCAAATTTATTGTGTGGGCAAAACATGGCACGTGCTGGAAATTGCCCATGTGTAATGCCCGCACAATGTTACTGGTGTAGTCCGACACCACAAATCCCCAGGAGAGTCTACTGGGGGGGAGGGGGGGTGGGTGGTAAGCCACTGGGAGATGATTTCCCTCAGTTTCTCAAAGAGGTTGTTGGCATTGTGCCTTTGCCTGAAACCGGTGATACACAGCGTAGCTTGCCTTGGAAAGAGCTGGCGTGCAGGAGATGCTGCTGCGGAAGGCGATGCATCTAACCAGTGGGCTGTCACAGTCATATAGTCCTTAGTTTCCTCTGATCCCCTTGTACACAAGTGGACAGTGGGTACAGTCGCATTTTTCAGGGCACTGAGGACACTTTTTCTGACATCTCTGTATCGGGTATCGCCTGCCTAGTGAAGTGGAATCCAGAGGGGATTTGGTACCGGGGACACAATACCTCCATCAACCATCTAAATCCCACTCCACTGATGGCGGACACCGGACGCAGGTCTAACACCAACATAACTGTCAAGGCCGCAGTTATCGACTTTGCCATAGGATGACTGCTGTCGTATTTCGTCCTCATGGCAAGCGACTGTTGGATGGTCAATTGCTTAGTGAAAGACGTAGCGGTCTTACGACGTCCCATCTGGGATGATGACCGACTCCCAGCAGCAACAGCAGCAGCAGCAGTAGTAGGGTTAGCGTTGCAGGATCCTCCGGAGGAATCCCTGATAGAAGAGGAGTCACTCATGCAGGTGACATGGCCTGCAGCACTCCCCCCAATCCGGATCGAGGAGGAAATTGATGAGGAGGGAGGGTTGGCTTCCTCTGTATGGGTGGAAAGGGGGAAGGGTCCACAGACCTTTTGTTGTCCAGGGCCCCCACAGACCTTAATCCGGCCCTGCTGCATATACTTATCCCTGTTTTGATGAATGTGTATATTTGCGCATAAGACAGAACATGACTGACTGTATGTTTGCTACCAGTCCTCGGGTGGGATGCTCTAACATCCGCCGCCCCTTACTGCCCCCCCCCCCTGCCGGCTACCGCTTCGACGCTTATTGCATATGCGATTAGTAAAGCAAAGGACAGCTTCTTGCATTAAGACCTGTCCTTTGCAATGCGGTGCCGTCCCTGGACTTCCAGGTCTGTGCATTTGCAGAGTAACAATGCCGGCTGCGGGGCATGCTAGGAGGGATCTGTATTGTATCCCTCACACAGCGCTGCGGAGAGAAGCCCATAGGCTTCTATAGGGTATGAGCTGGCAATATCCTCCGCATTGCTGACTTGGCGTGCGGGAATTAGAGCATGCAAAAATGTGGGAAAACTCAGTTAATGGGGTTTTTACTGCATTTTTGCTTTAGAGCATCTTCCCCTTATTAGCGGTGAGCAGATCCGGAAACAAGGTCAGGCAAAGGGGACACCCAATGCACCAAATTGCCATATCCCCACCCATCTGCCCATCCGCCTGGATTCCTGGCAGGGAACCTACTCTAAAACACTCGGGTAACCCCCCTGGGCCCCGTCATCTGTCTGGCTAGCCATACTAATGAGTTTAGTGACATCACACAACACAGCGAACCACATATTGCACAATGCTGAGCCCTCCTATCTGCCATACCCTATTATATTGCATACTGAATATTACCTGTTTTATGTTTTTATAATAATAAATTACACATTCAATATGCAATGTAATAAAAAATCATCTGGTCAAGGGGGCCCCAGAGATATCAGTGGGTCACAAGCTTTCTGTTACTGCCGCTGGCTGTGAGTACATGCACCAATCTGATACTAGTGTATGTCCAAATATATACGCGTCCATATAGGGGGCTATTAATATAAACATACAATTTGATGGGTGATAAAAAGCACTGAGCTAGATTGTCTGCCCATTTTGTGATCGTATAATAATCTAAAAACCTATTTGTGGTCTCATGCATGTTTACATTGCTCTTTTCCATTGTATTAGCATCTACCACCTCTGCTGAGAGGCTTTTCCCCTTGTCCACTACTCTTTTACTGTAAAGTGATTTTCCTCAATTTTCCCCTCAGCACATGTCCTCTTGTTCTAATACTTCTCTTCCTTTGAAGAATGCTTCCTTCCTGGATCTCGTTAAAACCTTTGATATATTGGAATTTTCTATCATGTCCTCAAGGCATGCATTACCCGCACTGAACTTGCCTACATGCCCCCTTTGCACCCCAATTCTATTTCTTTGGTAGTAAGTGTGGTAGTAACTAATATGAGTATCCAGTCAACTAATGCAGAGGTTCATGTGGGTGAAAGCGGAAGCCTGTGCTGGCCCTTGATTTTACGCCAGCCACAGACAAATCTGCCCTTGCACCATCCTCATGCTACCATAGGTGCGTTCTGTATTATCATAGTCGCTAGGAATACAAGGGGAGATGTAGGAACCATAGATAAAAGAGTGAAGAAGAGCCGGTGCAGAAGACCATGGCAACCAATCAACTCTAAAGTAACATTTATCAATTCCATTCTATAAAATTCTACGTAGCAGCTGATTGGTTGCCTGGACAACTTCTCCACTGGTTAGCATCTCCTCTTGTCACTGCTTCATACATCTCCCCCTCAGTGAACAAATTGCCTGACATTATTTATCTGGATATATCCATCTGAATAAACCAAGCTAATAATTTGACAAACTGAAAAACCGCTCATCATAAATCAATGAAACAAAGTGCAGTATTGTGGATGATTTTGATAATTAGAACTTTATCCTGAATAAAATGTTATTTAAGCTATTACATTTGGTAGTGGTACCCTGTATACATTTTCCATCTCTGCGGATGAGATGATAAAAGGGCACCTGCAACCTAGACACTCTTGTAAGACTGATATAATTGGGTAGTGGGCTACACAACTGCACTTATGTCTGAATAACCGACACCTCACAATGTACAAAGCAGCCCATCCAGGCTGGAGCTGTCCCTTCCTGGCAGGACCCCCATCTTTCATGTCCAATCTCTGCGGTTCCCAGGGAGAGAGGGAGAGGATTAATTGTGTATTGTCTTGGTCCTGATGGCGTAATCCTGTGTGTGTGTGTACAGAGGCGGGAGGATAGGCCTGGAACAAAGGAATGGTTGGGACGGTTTTAGAGCCTCTCAGCGCTGCCTGGGAGATGCTTTGCGTTAAAGCTTCTATCAAGAAAAACACTTTGGCACACGAAATGTCAATGCTGTGAGGCTGGAGCCAGAGCCACAGAAACCTTGAGAACATCCGTTCAAGCACAATATAACTAACCCGTCCTGAAAGAAAAGCTGTTCTCTCTGAATTGCATTCACCCTTCCACTGCCAGAGGGCCCAGCGGAGAAGTGATACTTTCAGAACCCCCTGGCAGGGGGAAAATTACGCTCATCCAACACTTATCACCTCCAGGCACACCGTGTGTTTCTTCAAAGAGGACCCTATAAAATAAACCAATGGCTGTAATTACTTAAATCAATTAATGCTGTAATTGCAGGGAGAGGAAATAAAATAACAGACCCCCATTCATAAGTATTCTAATTTTGTTAAACAGTAAATAAGCGTAGACATTTTTCAAGTCATTTTTAAACATGACTTGTTCCAATATTATTTTTGTGCGTTTGATCCTCACGAAGTATAAACTGCAATATTTTAAATAAGTTTCAGAATCGGATTGGTTGCTATAGACAACTCCTCCGCATGTCTTAGAATCTTTAGTAAATCTCCCTCTTTATGTGTTCTTGTCACCGAGATACAAAGGAGGCAGCAATTTGGGGGATGAGCCAGTTTTCAGCCCATCTAGTCACCATGGTGGTAGCAATTTTCGTGGATGAGCCAGTAAACAACCATCTATTCAGCAGGAATTTATGAAAACACTATTATATTATATAATACATGTTGCTACTGTATTACTAGGCATAACTGTGCATGACAATTACATCTGAATTACATACATAATAAAAGAAGTACAAATATAAATATTAACCCCTTCCTGACAGAGCTAGTTTTTGCGTTCCTGACAGAGCCATTTTTTTCAAATCTGACATGTCTCACTTAAGTGGGGATAACTTTTTTTTGCTTTTACTTATCCCAGTGATTTTGAGATTGTTTTTTCGTGACACATTGTACTTCAAATTAGTGGTAAATTTGGGTCGATACAGTCTGTGTTTTTTTGTGAAAAATACCAAAATGTCGTGAAAAAATGGAAAATTTAGCGATTTGCAAAATGTTAAATTTTCTGCTTGTGAGACAAATAATCATACCACTCAAAATAGTTAATAACTAACATAGACCATATGTCTACTTTATGTTTCCATCATTATTTCAACTTCCTTTTAATTTTTTGGGACACTAGGAGGCTTACAATATGAATAGCAAATTCTCAAATTTTCAAGAAAATTTCAAACACTGATTTTTTTAGGGACCAGTTCAGTTCTGATGTGACTTTGAGGGACTTGTATGTGAGACACCCCCATAAATGATGCCATTTCAAAAACTGCACCCCTCACAGTATTCAAAACAGCATTTTGGAAGTTTGTTAACCCTTTAGGTGTTTCACAGGAATTAAAACAAAGTGTAGGTGAAATTTCAAAATTTCATTTTTTTTGCAGATTTGCAATTTTAATACATTTTTCTAAGGAACACAGTACATTTTACTAGAGAAATGTGACTAAAAATTGATTCCCCCAATTCTTTTGTTTTCAAAAATATCCTATATGTGGCCCTAGTGTGCACGTTGACCAAACCACAGGCTTCATAATAGAAGGAGCACCTACTTGATTTTGGAGCCTCCTTTTTATGAGATTATTTTTTAGGCACCATGTAGGTTTCTAGGCACCATAAGATGCTAAAATTTAGGAACCCCCCCACAAGTTACCCCATTTTGCAAACTACACCCCTCAGGGAATTCATCTAGGGGTATAGTGTACATTTCAAACCCCCAGGGGTTTCACCAATTGTGGTACAACTGGGCAGTGAAAATGAAAAATTACATTTTTTACACAAAAATGCAGTTCTGGCTCAAAATTTTTCATTTTCACAAGGAATGAAGGAGACAAAGCACCCCAAAATCTGTGCCCCAATTTCTCCCGAGTACGGCAATGCCTCACATGTGACCAAAAAATACCAGTTGGGTGCATGGCAGGACTCAGAAGGGAAGGAGTGATTTTTGGATTTTGCAGCTCAGATTCTGGTGGAATTTTGGTGGGTGCTATGTCGCATTAGCAAGACCCCCCAAGCACCAATACAGTGGAACCCCCCCACAAGTGACCCCATTTTGCAAACTACACCCCTCAGGGAATTCATCTAGGGGTATAGTGTACATTTCAAACCCCCAGGGGTTTCACCAATTTTGATACAAGTGGGCAGTGAACATGAAAAATTACATTTTTTTACACAAAAATGCAGTTCTGGCTCAAAATTTTTCATTTTCAGAAGGTATGAAGGAGAAAAAGCACCCCAAAATCTGTGCCCCAATTTCTCCCGAGTACGGCAATGCCTCACATGTGAACAAAAAATACCAGTTGGGTGCATGGCAGGACTCAGAAGGGAAGGAGTGATTTTTGGATTTTGCAGCACAGATTTTGGTGGAATGAATGGTGGGTGCTATGTTGCACCAATACAGTGGAACCCCCCCACAAGTGACCCCATTTTGCAAACTACACCCCTCAGGGAATTCATCTAGGGGTATAGTGTACATTTCAAACCCCCAGGGGTTTCACCAATTTTGATACAAGTGGGCAGTGAACATGAAAAATTACATTTTTTTACACAAAAATGCAGTTCTGGCTCAAAATTTTTCATTTTCAGAAGGTATGAAGGAGAAAAAGCACCCCAAAATCTGTGCCCCAATTTCTCCCGAGTACGGCAATGCCTCACATGTGACCAAAAAATACCAGTTGGGTGCATGGCAGGACTCAGAAGGGAAGGAGTGATTTTTGGATTTTGCAGCTCAGATTCTGGTGGAATTTTGGTGGGTGCTATGTCGCATTAGCAAGACCCCCAAAGCACCAATACAGTGGAACCCCCCCACAAGTGACCCCATTTTGCAAACTACACCCCTCAGGGAATTCATCTAGGGGTATAGTGTACATTTCAAACCCCCAGGGGTTTCACCAATTTTGATACAAGTGGGCAGTGAACATGAAAAATTACATTTTTTTACACAAAAATGCAGTTCTGGCTCAAAATTTTTCATTTTCAGAAGGTATGAAGGAGAAAAAGCACCCCAAAATCTGTGCCCCAATTTCTCCCGAGTACGGCAATGCCTCACATGTGAACAAAAAATACCAGTTGGGTGCATGGCAGGACTCAGAAGGGAAGGAGTGATTTTTGGATTTTGCAGCACAGATTTTGGTGGAATGAATGGTGGGTGCTATGTTGCACCAATACAGTGGAACCCCCCCACAAGTCACCCCATTTTGCAAACTACACCCCTCAGGGAATTCATCTAGGGGTATAGTGTACATTTCAAACCCCCAGGGGTTTCACCAATTGTGGTACAACTGGGCAGTGAAAATGAAAAATTACATTTTTTACACAAAAATGCAGTTCTGGCTCAAAATTTTTCATTTTCACAAGGAATGAAGGAGACAAAGCACCCCAAAATCTGTGCCCCAATTTCTCCCGAGTACGGCAATGCCTCACATGTGACCAAAAAATACCAGTTGGGTGCATGGCAGGACTCAGAAGGGAAGGAGTGATTTTTGGATTTTGCAGCTCAGATTCTGGTGGAATTTTGGTGGGTGCTATGTCGCATTAGCAAGACCCCCCAAGCACCAATACAGTGGAACCCCCCCACAAGTGACCCCATTTTGCAAACTACACCCCTCAGGGAATTCATCTAGGGGTATAGTGTACATTTCAAACCCCCAGGGGTTTCACCAATTTTGATACAAGTGGGCAGTGAACATGAAAAATTACATTTTTTTACACAAAAATGCAGTTCTGGCTCAAAATTTTTCATTTTCAGAAGGTATGAAGGAGAAAAAGCACCCCAAAATCTGTGCCCCAATTTCTCCCGAGTACGGCAATGCCTCACATGTGAACAAAAAATACCAGTTGGGTGCATGGCAGGACTCAGAAGGGAAGGAGTGATTTTTGGATTTTGCAGCACAGATTTTGGTGGAATGAATGGTGGGTGCTATGTTGCACCAATACAGTGGAACCCCCCCACAAGTGACCCCATTTTGCAAACTACACCCCTCAGGGAATTCATCTAGGGGTATAGTGTACATTTCAAACCCCCAGGGGTTTCACCAATTTTGATACAAGTGGGCAGTGAACATGAAAAATTACATTTTTTTACACAAAAATGCAGTTCTGGCTCAAAATTTTTCATTTTCAGAAGGTATGAAGGAGAAAAAGCACCCCAAAATCTGTGCCCCAATTTCTCCCGAGTACGGCAATGCCTCACATGTGACCAAAAAATACCAGTTGGGTGCATGGCAGGACTCAGAAGGGAAGGAGTGATTTTTGGATTTTGCAGCTCAGATTCTGGTGGAATTTTGGTGGGTGCTATGTCGCATTAGCAAGACCCCCAAAGCACCAATACAGTGGAACCCCCCCACAAGTGACCCCATTTTGCAAACTACACCCCTCAGGGAATTCATCTAGGGGTATAGTGTACATTTCAAACCCCCAGGGGTTTCACCAATTTTGATACAAGTGGGCAGTGAACATGAAAAATTACATTTTTTTACACAAAAATGCAGTTCTGGCTCAAAATATTTCATTTTCAGAAGGTATGAAGGAGAAAAAGCACCCCAAAATCTGTGCCCCAATTTCTCCCGAGTACGGCAATGCCTCACATGTGACCAAAAAATACCAGTTGGGTGCATGGCAGGACTCAGAAGGGAAGGAGTGATTTTTGGATTTTGCAGCTCAGATTCTGGTGGAATTTTGGTGGGTGCTATGTCGCATTAGCAAGACCCCCCAAGCACCAATACAGTGGAACCCCCCCACAAGTGACCCCATTTTGCAAACTACACCCCTCAGGGAATTCATCTAGGGGTATAGTGTACATTTCAAACCCCCAGGGGTTTCACCAATTTTGATACAAGTGGGCAGTGAACATGAAAAATTACATTTTTTTACACAAAAATGCAGTTCTGGCTCAAAATTTTTCATTTTCAGAAGGTATGAAGGAGAAAAAGCACCCCAAAATCTGTGCCCCAATTTCTCCCGAGTACGGCAATGCCTCACATGTGACCAAAAAATACCAGTTGGGTGCATGGCAGGACTCAGAAGGGAAGGAGTGATTTTTGGATTTTGCAGCTCAGATTCTGGTGGAATTTTGGTGGGTGCTATGTCGCATTAGCAAGACCCCCAAAGCACCAATACAGTGGAACCCCCCCACAAGTGACCCCATTTTGCAAACTACACCCCTCAGGGAATTCATCTAGGGGTATAGTGTACATTTCAAACCCCCAGGGGTTTCACCAATTTTGATACAAGTGGGCAGTGAACATGAAAAATTACATTTTTTTACACAAAAATGCAGTTCTGGCTCAAAATATTTCATTTTCAGAAGGTATGAAGGAGAAAAAGCACCCCAAAATCTGTGCCCCAATTTCTCCCGAGTACGGCAATGCCTCACATGTGACCAAAAAATACCAGTTGGGTGCATGGCAGGACTCAGAAGGGAAGGAGTGATTTTTGGATTTTGCAGCTCAGATTCTGGTGGAATTTTGGTGGGTGCTATGTCGCATTAGCAAGACCCCCAAAGCACCAATACAGTGGAACCCCCCCACAAGTGACCCCATTTTGCAAACTACACCCCTCAGGGAATTCATCTAGGGGTATAGTGTACATTTCAAACCCCCAGGGGTTTCACCAATTTTGATACAAGTGGGCAGTGAACATGAAAAATTAAATTATTTTACACAAAAATGCAGTTCTGGCTCAAAATTTTTCATTTTCAGAAGGTATGAAGGAGAAAAAGCACCCCAAAATCTGTGCCCCAATTTCTCCCGAGTACGGCAATGCCTCACATGTGACCAAAAAATACCAGTTGGGTGCATGGCAGGACTCAGAAGGGAAGGAGTGATTTTTGGATTTTGCAGCTCAGATTTTGGTGGAATGAATGGTGGGTGCTATGTTGCACCAATACAGTGGAACCCCCCCACAAGTCACCCCATTTTGCAAAGTACACCCCTCAGGGAATTCATCTAGGGGTATAGTGTACATTTCAAACCCCCAGGGGTTTCACCAATTTTGATACAAGTGGGCAGTGAAAATGAAAAATTACATTTTTTTACACAAAAATGCAGTTCTGGCTCAAAATTTTTCATTTTCAGAAGGAATGAAGGAGACAAAGCACCCCAAAATCTGTGCCCCAATTTCTCCCGAGTACGGCAATGCCTCATGTGTGACCAAAAAGTGGCAGGACTCAGAAGGGAAGGAGTGATATTTGGATTTTGCAGCACAAATTCTGGTGGAATGATGGTGGGTGCTATGTCGCATTAGCAAGACCCCCAAAGCACCAATACAGTGGAACCCCCCCACATGTGACCCCATTTTGCAAACTACACCCCTCAGGGAATTCATCTAGGGGTATAGTGTACATTTCAAACCCCCAGGGGTTTCACCAATTTTGATAAAACTGGGCAGTGAACATGAAAAATTACATTTTTTTACACAAAAATGCAGTTCTGGCTCAAAATTTTTCATTTTCACAAGTAATGAAGGAGACAAAGCACCCCAAAATCTGTGCCCCAATTTCTCCCGAGTACGGCAATGCCTCACATGTGACCAAAAAATACCAGTTGGGTGCATGGCAGGACTCAGAAGGGAAGGAGTGATTTTTGGATTTTGCGGCTCAGATTCTGGTGGAATGAATGGTGGGTGCTATGTGGCATTAGCAAGACCCCCGAAGCACGGTGAAATTATGAACCTAATATTCCATAGATGTGTGGTATATTTTAAAACACTCCTTTATACATAGGCCGGGTTTGTCGGGGCAAGTGTCACACTGGAAAATAGTTTGCTTTCTTATTCCCTTTTTATAGCAAACTTTGCACCTTTTTTGTGTCCTGCCCTTTTTTCCAGTGGAGGGGATTTCATCAGGAAAATGCTGCCCTGGTACAATACGGGGGCCAGTACTAGAAGTACTGGGGCCCTCTGCCTGCTGGTTCCCAAATATTAGGCCCTTTATGACTTCCTCTTGAAAGTGCATAAATGTCCCCCTCTGGCCGGTAGAACGGAATAGCACGTAAGCGTTATACAGTGCCATCTGGATGATATACACGGCCACCTTCTTGTACCAGATTTTTGTTTTCCGCAGGGCACTGTACGGCTTCAGTACCTGATCTGAAAGATCCACTCCGCCCATGTACCTATTGTAATCCAGGATACAATTAGGTTTTGAGGTGTGGGTACTGGTACCTCGTACAGGGACGGAGGTGGTACTGTCTCCGTGAATTGTTGTCAGTATAAGGACATCCCTCTTGTCCTTATATTTGACCAACAACATATTTTCGTTGCATATTCCCCTGCTTTCACCCCTTCTCATTACTTGGGCAATGTGCGTTTTTGGGAGGCCTCTTTGGTTCTTGCGCACAGTACCGCAAGCTGCTGTACCTCTTGAACCAAGGGCCTTAAACAGGGGGATGCTAGTGTAAAAGTTATCCACATAGAGGTGATAACCTTTATCCAGGAAGGGGTGCACTAAATCCCAGACAATTTTCCCACTAACACCTACGAGGGAGGGGGGGCATTCTGGCGGTTCAATTCTTGAATCCTTCCCTTCATAAACCCTAAACCTGTGGGTGTACCCTGAGGTGCTTTCACACAGTTTATACATTTTTATGCCATACCTTGCCCTCTTACTGGGAAGGTACTGGCGGAATTTAACCCTTCCTTTAAAATGTATAAGGGACTCGTCGATACAAATAAATTTTTCAGGGATGTACACCTCTTCAAATTTGGCACTGAAATGATCAATGACCGGCCTGACTTTGAATAGCCGGTCAAAGGTGGGATCATCTCTGGGTGGGCACTGTGCATTATCGGTGTAATGTATAAATTTAAGAATTGTCTCAAATCGAGTCCGGGTCATGGCCATACGGTAAAATGGAGTACTGTACAGAACATCTGTACTCCAATATTGCCTAATTTCTGGCTTTTTTACTATGCCCATATGAAACACCAGACCCCAAAACGTCATCATCTCTACTGCATCTACAGGGGTCCACCTAGCAAATGATGACGTGGGGTTTTGAGCAATAAACTGCTGGGCATATAAATTAGTTTGGTCCACCATTAAATTTACAAAATCATCAGAGAAAAATAATTTGAAAAAGTCAATTTCTCTGAGACCTGTGGAATCAAATTGGATTCCTGGCATGGCCAAAAACTCAGGAACCTGGGGCTCAAAATTGTCTGGTGGTGGGGTCCATACGAGATCAATTGTTGGGGGGGGGGGTCTCAGCTGCTCTACGGGGGCGTCTTTGAGGGGGTCCCTCATCATCAGAGGAGGAAGAGGAGCTTAAGGCGAATCCTTCAAATTCCCCGCTTGCATCACTGGCTGTGTCAGAGTCAGAAGCAAGCAGGGCATATGCCTCCTCCGCTGAATACATTCTTCTGGATGACTGGGATGACATTTGGGAGGACATTTGGGAGGACATTTGGGATGCCATTTTTATTTTTGTGTTACTGGTAGTGAAATGTTTCAACACGTGTATAGTGTAGGGGGGGGTACAAACTTTATTTCAACCCGGGGGATATGTAGTGTGTATGTAGTGCAGAAAAAAAAAAAATACTTTATACCAATAAAAAAAAATAAAAAATGAAGGGGTTAAAAATAAAAAATTGAAGGGGTTAAAAAAAAAAAAAAAAAAAGGTCCTGCGCCAAAAATTGAGCACAGATGTTGGTCAGTAACGTCTGTCACTGAACAGCGCTCAAAGGCAACAGGAATTTGATCAAAAAAAAAAAAAAAATAGATCAACCCTGTGCCGAAAAAGCTGATCAGTGATGTACGTCACTGATCAGCGCACAGTGGCCACAGGACACCCACAAAATCACAGTGTGTGTAAAAAAAAAATTAAAAAAAGACCCCACAGCACTCACAAAAAAAAAAAAAGGTGATCAGTGATGCGACACTGATTACCAGTGAGGTGCAGCAGGTGCACAACCTTTGGTGCAACTGACAGTGCAACTGACAGGTATATATAAAAAAAAAAAAACCTCTGCACCCCCAAAAAAGTTGCTGATCACCTCAGATATAGTGATCAGCACAAAAGGCGGGGGCAGCAGACACAAAATTTAGCACTCTCTGTCACTCTCTATCACTCTCTGTCACTCTCTGTCACTCTCTGTCACTATCTCTCACTATCTCTCACTATCTCTCACTATCTCTCACTATCTCTCACTATCTATCACTCTAGGACACTAAAAAACCTGCACCCCCAAAAAGGGGGGGTAGCAGACACAAAATATACACTCTCTATCACTCTCTGTCACTATCTCTCTCTATCTCTCACTATCTCTCACTATCTATCACTATCTATCACTATCTATCACTCTATGACACTACAGCAGCAGCACTGACAGGTATATCTATATATAAAAAAAAACCTGCGCCCCCAAAAAGTTGCTGATCAGTTAATTTATACTGATCAGCACAAAAGGAGGGGGCAGCAGTCAGTTATATAAAAAATATATAGCACAATCTGTCACTATCTCTCTCTATCTCTCTCTCTCTATCTCTCTATAACTATCACACTGCAGCAGCACAAAATATAGCACTCTGTCACTAGGCCTCTCTATCTATCTCTCTCTCTCTATCTCTCTCTATCTCTCTATCTCTCTCTCTCTATCTATAACTATATCACACTGCAGCAGCACAAAATATAGCACTCTCTGACACTATCTCTCTCTCTATCTCTCTCTATCTCTCTCTATCTCTCTATCTCTCTCTATCTATCTCTCTATCTAGCTATTACACTGCAGCAGCACAATTTCACAGCACAGGAAGGCACAAGTAGCAACAGGATCCAGGAAGCATCCAGCACACTACTAGGCACAGATCAAGCAGTGATCAAGCAGTGATGAAGCAGTGATCAGGTAAGTATGGAGCAAGGATCAGGTCAGTATATGGCGGCAGGTGGGCACGGTGACCGCACTGCACGCTATTCCAGACCGGAATGGCGTCTGCAGTGCAGTCACCGTTAGTTTAAACCCCCCTCCATGGCTGTGATTGGTCCGTCGGTCCGACTGACCAATCACGGCCTTTGGGGGCGGGCGGGGTGAGGTGGGGTGACACCAGTGTCACCCTTACACCCCGCGGTGATTGGTGCTGTACTTTACAGCACCAATCACCTCCGATCCCGTGTCACCGGCGAACGTTATTCGCCGGTGACACAGGAAAACGCTGTAATTGGCTGTTCACACTGAACAGCCAATCACAGCGATCGCCGACGGGGGGGCGGCATCGCAGCCCCCCCTGGGCATGCACGGACATGTCTGCTGTCAGGGACAGCAGACATGTTGAAACTGTCACCGCGTCTATAGACGCGGTGACAGTTTAAATCCATGACGTACATTTACGCCATGTGTCGGGAAGTGCTTCCCGACCATGACGTAAATGTACGTCAAATGTCGGAAAGGGGTTAACTGGTTTATAACATGAGATTAGCAAAGTGTGTTAGCTATTTTGGCCCAACTTTTACCTCTTTGCAAGCTTGCAGTAAGTATGGGTAAGGCTGGAACCACTCACTGCGCCACTTCACCAGTTTATGGAATTAACTTTTCTCACAGACACAGGTATTACTGGATTGCCAAGTGTTGTCGTGTAATCTTTACTGTAGGAAAAAAAAACCCTCTTCTTATAGGATCCGGACTATTTGTCTACAGCAAAAAGATAGACAACCATTAGGTCGAGACCATTAGTTCGACAAGCAAAAAGGTCGACATGCAAACAGGTCGACATGCAAAAAGGTCGACAGTGTCTAGGTTGACAGTCAAAAGGTCGACATGGTTTTGTTTTAGCCGACATGTGCCGACAGGCGGTATTTCACGCCCTACCATCCACTAGGGCATGGTGGGAGAATAAAATAGTGTGCCGAGCGCAGCGAGGCGCCGTGCCCGAAGCATTGCGAGCAATGCGGTTAACTTCAAACTGTGTCCATGACAACTGTGTTGACATTTGGGTAAAAAAACAGTGAAAAACCCCATGTCGACCTTTTCACTGTCGACCTAATGGTAGTGTCGACCTTTTTGCATGTCAACCTTTTTCCATGTTGACCTTTTTCTATGTCGACCTTTTTACACGTTGACCTTTTTGCTTGTCGACCTAGTGGTTGTCTATGTTTTTGCTGTAGATCTCTTGTCCCGCTTCCCTTCTTATATGGGAATAAGAAAACTGTGGTGAAGACATGGGCTGGGGACCTTATTCAGGTCCGTTCGCTGTGGTTGCTTGTTCGCACGGGGACCGATGTTTTGTTATTGCACATGCGCAGAAATGTATGTGCATGCGCCAGATGTGTGCGTCCATGGTGAACAATCTGTTCGCTGGGTGCACGCATCCATCCTTGCATGTGGAGGGGGGGGGGGACTGGGCCATTAGCATATGGGAACACCCAGCGTTTCATGGGTGTTCTCATGCTAATAGCTGGTGACGTGGGTGCAGGGGGCGGGCAGCTGACATCACCAGGCGCATGGATTGGCTGGAATTAATCACGTGACCGGCAGAACCGGCTTAAAAGGGAACTCAGAAGAACTTAGCGGTATGTCTTGAGAAAGGAATTTTTAATTAAAAACTCATAGCGCCTGGATACAAATAACCCCCTAGTTTTTGTATCACCAGATGTCAGCTGCCGCCCACTTCCCCCCGAGCGTCCACGCATATAATAAGTGTCTTTAGAGTCATTTTTATATTGTGTGCGCCTTCGCCATCATTCGATGGTCGACGACCATCGAATGATGGGGGTGGATACCGCAAGGATGCGAATGGATGTTACTGTGTAACATCCGTTCGCAAGCCCTGCGTGCGAATCCACCTTGAAAATGGGTGGCTGTCGGCCACCATTCGCAAGGCAGAGTTTGGTTGACTCGCAAGGGTGCGAATTCGCATCCAAACGAGATCTACCATAATAACCCCCCTAGATGTAGTCAACACTCTCAGGAGGGTGATGCCCTAACATTGCCGGGTACCTCCTTCTTTATAATAATGCACAAACATATGTGACTATTAATGCGATAACAGCTGTCCTTTGTGATGTGGCTCCGTCGTGGGTGGGATCCGTGACCCATAGGCCTCTCCCCCCCGGAGCAGGACCCCGGCGTGTTGGCATTAGTGGATGCTGTAAAAATCCTGAAAACTGGGTTTTTACGGCATTTTCGCTTTAGTGCATCCCACTATATTTGCACTGTTAATATTAGAAGCCCGACATATAGGGGGAAATTTACTAAAGGAAATTTGTAAAAAATAGGTGTAAAAATAGGTGTATTTGTATCCAGAAATACACTTATTTTTGACATTTTCTATCCCGAAAATACGGCAATTTGTAGTCGTATTGATGTGCTATCTATACGAATACGAATTGCCGTATTTTCGGGATAGTAAATTTCAAAAATAAGAAAAAAAATTCTGGATACAAATACACCTATTTTTTACAAATTTCCTTTAGTAAATTTCCCCCATAGTGACATCATAGCAGTTGGTGAAAGTGCAGCTATGACCTACACAGTGCACACTATTTTGTGAATGCAGCCAAGCAATCCTTTAACTACTGTAGGAACCAGTATGAACAAGTTGTCCCAAAGCTTTTGTTCAAACCAAATTAGAGCTAATCTCATCCCGAAGTACAGTCATGAGCTTCATGCTGAAAACATGCTTTGCAATATTTGAAAAACAGCAAACTAATGGTGCAGGTAAAGTGTTTACAACACTGTATTGTGTTATTTTATGATCAGAGGCGTAACTAGAACTTTGTGGGCCCCATAGCAGAATTTATAATGGGGCCCCCCCCCTGCCCACATTATGCGACCCACCTCAGTGCCCGCCATTACACAACACAACGCAATGCCCATTACGCAACACAACGCAGTGGCCATTACACATTTTTGCGACACACTGCAACGCCCATTACACAATATGCAACACACCGTAATGCCCATTACGCAACACAACGCAGTGGCCATTACACATTATGTGACCCACCACAGTGCCCGACCCGCCATTACACATTATGCGACCCACATATGCAGAAAAATACAGTAATAAAATATATTGCCCAGTTCACCAGATATATTAGATGATGTTTTTTTAGGGGTCCTCACTCCGGATGATGGATCTAGACTCCAGATCCCTTTGCACGTGCGTCCACAGGCCCACTCCAGGCAGCAGGCAAAGGCAGTGTCCCTGACTCCCCCCTCCTGAGTCTCTCCCTAGCGCAGCCAGTGGTGTAGCTAGGTGCCACGGCGCCCGGAGCAAGGGCATGTTTCGCGCCCCCCCAATTTGTAGTAGGTGAGGCTCCTGCTCCGTGAAAAGTGGGCATGGCCCAACATTATACCACACACCGTAATGCCCATTGCACATTTTAGCGAACTTTGTAATACCCATTACACATAATGCCACAGCCATAACGCCAATTACACATAAGGCCACACATGATGCCAATTGCATACTATAGAACACACCATAATGCCCGTCGCATACTAACACACCGTAATGCCCATCGCATACTAACACACCGCAATGCCCATTGCACACTATTTAACAAACCGTAATGCCCATTACACATTTAACACATAAGTGCCACTTACCTACATGCTTGATGCCAGGGGCTTCATGCTTAATGCCAAGGGGAACTGAAATTGATCGTTGCCAAGGGGGACTGAAATTGAGCGTTGCCAAGGGGGACTGAAATTGAGCGTTGCCAAGGGGGACTGAAATGTGCTTGCAGGGAGGGAAGGTGTGAGTAAATGATAGTGCAGAACAGGGTGGGTGAGATAGTGCAGGGTGGCTGGGTGGGACACACACACTAGTGCACAGCAGGGTGGGTGGGTGGGTGGGACACACACTAGTGCACAGCAGGGTGGGTGGGACACACTAGTGCACAGCAGGGTGGGTGGGACACACACACTAGTGCACAGCAGGGTGGGTGGGACACACACACTAGTGCACAGCAGGGTGGGTGGGACACACACTAGTGCAGGGTGGGTGGGACACACACTAGTGCAGGGTGGGTGGGGGACACACACTAGTGCAGGGTGGGTGGGGGACACACACTAGTGCTGGGTGGGTGGGGGACACACACTAGTGCTGGGTGGGTGGGGGACACACACTAGTGCTGGGTGGGTGGGGGACACACACTAGTGCTGGGTGGGTGGGGGACACACACTAGTGCTGGGTGGGTGGGTGGGGGACACACACTAGTTCAGGGTGGGTGGGGGACACACACTAGTGCAGGGTGGGTGGGACACACACACTAGTGCAGGGTGGGTGGGACACACACACTAGTGCAGGGTGGGTGGGACACACACACTAGTGCAGGGTGGGTGGGACACACACACTAGTGCAGGGTGGGTGGGACACACACACTAGTGCAGGGTGGGTGGGACACACACACTAGTGCAGGGTGGGTGGGACACACACACTAGTGCAGGGTGGGTGGGACACACACACTAGTGCAGGGTGGGTGGGTGGGACACACACACTAGTGCAGGGTGGGTGGGTGGGACACACACACTAGTGCAGGGTGGGTGGGACACACACACTAGTGCAGGGTGGGTGGGACACACACACTAGTGCAGGGTGGGTGGGTGGGACACACACTAGTGCAGGGTGGGTGGGTGGGACACACACACTAGTGCAGGGTGGGTGGGACACACACACTAGTGCAGGGTGGGTGGGTGGGTGGGTGGGACACACACACTAGTGCAGGGTGGGTGGGTGGGTGGGACACACACACTAGTGCTGGGTGGGTGGGACACACACACTAGTGCAGGGTGGGTGGGTGGGTGGGACACACACACTAGTGCAGGGTGGGTGGGTGGGTGGGACACACACTAGTGCAGGGTGGATGGGTGGGACACACACACTAGTGCAGGGTGGGTGGGTGGGACACACACACTAGTGCAGGGTGGGTGGGACACACACACTAGTGCAGGGTGGGTGGGACACACTAATGCAGAGATTATTAGCAGCAGCAGCAGCGGCGGTGCATTCCGCGAACCCGCTCCCAGCTCCCCACTGTGCACGGTCAGGTGCTGCTATTTAAGTCACATCTCCCCCTGGACCGCGCTAGCCAATAGGTGCTCGCGGTCCAGCAGCCAATCAACTGGTGGCTGCTGGACCGCGAGTGTCTATTGGCTAGCGCGGTCCAGCGGGAGATGTGACTTTTAAATATACCACGTCTCCTGGACGCCAGCAGCAGCAGCAGACCCGCGGGATGATGACGCTACATCTCGCGGGTCAAAGTGCACGGCGGCGACGGCGGCGTCGTCCTCCCCCCTGCCTGCCTTCTCAAGTTCTCCCCCGGCCAGCCCAGCATAGAGCAGCACACTGCACAGGCAAGCCCAGGGGGGGCCTGCTTAATGGCGGCTCTGTATATTGGCGGTCACGGTGTGCAGGGGAGTGCTTGCTTGCTGTCCATGGGGCCCGGGCCCCCCCACCCGCCGGGCCCCATAGCAGCTGCACCCCCTGCACCCACGGTAGTTCCGCCACTGTTTATGATCCTGCCCTAATTGTCTAGTGACAGTGTTCTATAACCTAATGTGATCGTATTATCACACATAATTACAGGGCTTTTGCATTTGTTTGTAATTCATCTGAAACCTAACTATGGGCAGCCATCTGGGAATAGGCAGGCAGTGTTCCATTGACATGCTAATGAATTGCATTTGCACTACTCTATTAATTCAAGAGCAAAAAGAGCCTGTGGAAAAAAGGTGGGTGTATTACATGTCTGTTTTTCTCGTCTTACACTCTACTAGTCATATCTGTTATCAAAGTAGGGATGGTCATATTTTGGATTGTTATAGGAACGCCAAATTTCAACTTCTAAAAATATTTGGCAAATAATGGGTCTGATGTAAGTTCGCAATCAAAGCAAAAAAACATGCAACTGTGCAACATCTGGCAATCTGGGCAATCTTGCTGCGCGGAGATGCTGAAGCATCCTAAAGGCCCCCATACATTTGTCTGACTTGTCCTAAGGACTAGTTGGACCTGATTGTCCTGGCAGCTCCCCGGGAGGGGTCACACGCGATTAGGCACTTCATGTGGGGCAGTACAGACGGTGTAATGGTTAGCATTACTGCATCACAGCGCTGAGGTCATGGGTTCGATTCTCTAACTGTGCAGAGTTTGTATATTCTCCCCGTACTTGCGTGGGTTTCCGCCGGGTACTCCGGTTCCTTCCCACAATCCCAAAATATACTGGTAGGTTATTTGGCTCCTAACAAAATTAACCCTAGAATGACTGTGTGTGCGTGTACATGTCGTAGGGAATATAGATTGTAAGCTCCACTGGGGCAGGGACTGATGTGAATGTTCAACTATACTCTGTAAAGCGCTGCGGAATATGTATGTGCTATATAAGAAACTGTTAATAAATAAATAAATGTGCCATGTTTTGCATGTGATTTATCACATGCAACTACTGGGGAGCTGCAGGCGGAGGGAGCAGGGGAGCGGTGGATGCTGGCGATGGGACCAGTGAGCGGGGGACGTCAGCGGACAGCACAATGGGAGCAGCTCTGATGAGTAGCCAAATAAATGGTGGCACACCGCCACCAGGGACCGGTCCACCATCCAATGTCCACCGCATGTGCTGAAAGCCATTTCCAGACGCTGTCAAAGAAATCAGGTTTGTGGTACCCTCCTCCATCACAATAATATAGAATAGAATAGAATTCCTTTATTCGTCTCACAATGGAGAAATTTACAATTGTTACAGCAAGGTTCAAGTACAGATAAGGGTGAAAATAGCAAATAAGATAAGAAGTCCAAACAATATAAATCTAGAATCTAAAGGTGCCCACACACTAGAAAGATCTGCGATCATAAGATGTGCGCATAAATTAGCCTTCAAATCTTTTGTCCGATCTGGACAAAAGATTTCAGGCAAGCGCACATCTTTACCAAAGATTTTTCTAGATCCCGTGTGCGTTCCTATGGATCTTTTGTTAAATCTTCTGATCTTTTGTGCAGCACGTAAGATTAGAAGATTTAGCAAAAGATCCACGGGAGCGAGCATCGGCCGATTTTCAACCGATTTTCGACCGATTATTGGTAAATATCGGCCGATATATCGGCCGATTTATCGAAAATCGGCCCAAAAATCGTTCTAGTGTGTGGGCACCTTAAGAACATGTAGGTCTCTACAGACCATGACAGTTGTACATTCTGATTGCAGCAGGTAGAAAAGACCTGCGGTACCTCTCCATTGAGCATCGAGGGTGAAGCAACCTATCACTGAAAGTGCTACACAGATCCGTCAAAATATTTTTGAGAGGGTGTGAAGCATTATCCAATAATGATGTTATCTTGCTGATCATTCTCCTCTCACCCACAATCTCTACAGAATCCAAAGGCATTCCTAGGACAGAACTGGCCTTCCTTACCAGCTTGTTAAGTCTCTTATTGTCGGCTGTTGAAACACTGCTGCCCCAGCAGACCACTCCGTAGAATATGGCTGATGCCACTACACAGTCAAAGAAGGTCTTCAGGAGCGCTCCCTGTACTCCAAAGGACCTCAGTCTCCTCAACAGATAAAGTCTACTCTGCCCTTTCCTATACAAAGCAGCAGAATTATCAGACCAGTCCAGTTTATTGTTAAGGTGAAAACCCAGATACTTGTAAGTTCTTACGATCTCAAGATCCATTCCCTGAATACTCACAGGAGTTGGGGGGGTATGCTGACGTTTCCTGAAATCAACTACCAACTCCCTAGTCTTCCTCGTATTGAGTTGAAGATGGTTCCCCTGACACCAAGTAGCAAAGTTCTGCACAAGTTCTCTGTACTCCCTATCTTCGTCATCTACAATAAGGCCCACAATAGCAGAGTCATCAGAGAACTTTTGTAGATGACAGGTTGATGAATTATATGTGAAATCTGCAGTGTAGAGGGTAAAGAGAAATGGTGCCAAAACCGTTCCTTGAGGTGCCCCTGTACTACAAATAATAGTATCAGAATGGCACTCGCTGGTCCTCACATACTGTGGGCGGTTAGTAAGGTAATCCAGGATCTAGGTGGTTAGATGATGATCCACCCCAGAGTTGACCAGTTTTTCCCCCAGAAGCATGGGCTGGATGGTGTTAAAAGCACTGGAGAAGTCAAAGAACATTATTCTCACGGTGGCCCCAGCCCTCTCCAGATGAGGTAGGGATCTCTGCATTAAATATATGACAGCGTCATCCACACCAATTCCCGGCTGATAAGCAAACTGCAATGGGTCCATAGAAGTTCTCACCAGGGGTCGAAGATAGCCTAGGACCAACCTCTCCAGGGACTTTATCAGCTGAGATGTCAGCGCAACCGGCCTATAGTCATTGAAGTCCTTGGAACGTGATGACTTTGGCACAGGTACCACACATGAGGTTTTCCACAGCTTTGGTACTCTCCTTTGCTCCAGACTTAGATTAAAGAGGGTTGCCACTATCCCACACAGCTGCCCAGCACAGGACTTAAGTGCTCGTGAACTGATACCATCTGGACCCTCAGCCTTCCTTACATTACACCTACTTAGTTCTCTCCTCACCTGATTTGTTGTAAAGGACAGGGTGGAGGCGATAGGGATAGTAGAGCTATGCCCTGGCTTGGGTGATTGAGGACACCGCTGTTGATGATGACAGTTAACCGGGGTTGAAGTGACAGCCTGATCAAATCTGTTAAAAAAATTGTTCAGATCATTCACCCACTTGAAATCCTCCTTAGGCTGGGATACCACATCTTTGAACCCGGAAATGGTTTTTAGATCACTCCATACTCCCCTAACATTCTTAAGCTGGAGCTGCTCCTCCATCCTCCTTCTATAGCTCACCTTACCCTCCCTAATCTTCCCCCTCAATTCCCTCTGCACAGATCTCAGCTCCTCCTTATTGCCTGACTTAAAAGCCCTCTTTTTATCTTTGAGAAGAGCCTTTATACCAGGGTTAATCCAGGGTTTATTATTAGAGTAGCACCGTACTGTTTTTACCGGCACAGTGTTTTCCACGCAAAAGTTAATATAGCCTGTAACACAATCCGTTAGACCATTGATGTCCTCCCCATGGGAGTCAATGAACACATCCCATGCAGTAGAATCAAAACAGTCCTTCAGGGCCTCCTCTGACTCCTCAGACCATCTTTTCACAGTACGTGTAGACACTGGCTGCCTGTTAACAATAGGCACATACACCGGTTGGATGTGTACCATGTTGTGATCAGATCTACCCAGTGGAGGAAGAGATGATTAACTGTATGCCTCCTTAATGTTGGCATATAGTAAGTCCAAAATTTTATTGTCCCTGGTGTTACAAGTGACGTACTGAGTAAATGTTGGCAAAGTGGCGGCAAGAGAGGCATGATTAAAGTCCCCCGAGATCAGAAGAAGGGCATTTGGGTACTGAGTCTGCAACTTGCTTACAGTAGTATTAATCACGTCACATAGGGTGAAGGCATCCAGGAGCTTGATCATCTTCTGTACAGTCCAGACCTGTCACCTGGGACTTCTTTGTGTCTCAGAAATCAGGTTCAAGATGCATGAGATTCATTTTAAGTCACCGCAAGCTGCAGTGGAGAACTCATCCAGCACGTAGAAGACATACTTGTTTGGGACTGGTCCACCTGCTTCACCAAGTGGTTGAACTGATGTAACTTTGCAAAGACTCTTTTGGTGAATACGCTGAAAAAAATATAATGTTCCCTTTTCATGTCAATAAAATGATTTTGGTGAAGCTGGATACTTATTGCACACCCCTGGTATAGTAATGTGGCTGCTGCAATTTATTCACATTACTAAAGGTATATCAGCACTTCAGTCAGTACACAGTAATAAACAGCCATCAATTAAGGCCCCCATACACTATGCGATTTGGTCCCGATTTCACCCGATTCAGATGGATCGGGCAGTGAAATCGGGCCAAATCGCAGGTATAAACACCTGGTCCGACCCAATGCGTGGTCCCATGCGCATTCAGTCAGAGTCGGGAGGTCGGACCGGCTGCACATAAGATTTGCTAAATCTTATGTGCAGCCGGGCAGGGGACACAGAGGCGGCGGATGCTGGCGAGGGAAATGGGCAGGGGGAACCGGAGCAGGGAGCTGTCAATGCTCCGTCCGGTGGAGGGAACAGGGGGGGCGGGGGACACTTCTAGTAGCGCAGAGGCAGCTGACGCTGCGGGGGACACAGGCGGCAGCAACGTAGAGGCGGGCAGGGGGAGCCGGGAGCTGTCAGCGCTGGAGAAAAAAAAAAGCCCATACAATGAATGGGCAGACTGTGATTAACTGAAGGCCCCCATACACTATACGATTTGGGCACGATTTCACCCGATTCGGATGAATCGGGCCATGAAATCGGCCCAAATCGCATGGTTTGACAGCCCCCCCGATCCGATGCGCGGTCCCGTGCGCATCGGATCGGAGTCGGGCAGTCGGACCGGCTGCACATAAGATTTCCTAAATCTTATGTGCAGCCTCCGGGCGGGGGACGCCAGAGCCAGGCAGGGGGAGAGCGGGCAGCGTCAGCGGTGACAGACGCTGGGGAGGGCGATGCTGGAGAGCCGGGCTGGGGACACAGGCAGCAGCGGGCGGGGGTGGACGCCGGTGAACGGAGCTGGCCGGGCGCAGCATGACCGGGGACGGGGAGAACGCTGCAAGAAAAAAAAAAAAAACCATTACAAATGAATTGGAAGCCAGTGATTGGCTGAGAGAGCTCTCTCAGCCAATCAGCAATTGGCTGAGAGAGCTCTCAGCCAATCACTGGCTTCCAATTCATTTGTAATGTTTTTTTTTTTACTTGCAGCGTTCTCCCCGTCCCCGGTCATGCTGCGCCCGGCCAGCTCCGTTCACCGGCGTCCACCCCCGCCCGCTGCTGCCTGGGTCCCCAGCCCGGCTCTCCAGCGCTTCCCCCCCCCCCCACCGCCCGCTGCCTATTTGACAGCTACAATGCCCGGCTCCCCCCTGTTGCTCCCCAGTGTCCCTCACCCCGCTCTCCCCCTGCAGCTCCCCGGGAGTTTTATATGATAAATCGCATGGCGATTTATCATATGCACAACTTGGCACATCAAGTGCCTTATCATGATGGAAACCTCCCGGGGAGCTGCCGGGGAAATCGGGTCCGACTTGTCCCTAGGACAAGTCGGGCTAATGTATGGGGGGCCTGAGCGCTCTCTCAGCCAGTCAGCAATTGGCTGAGAGAGCGCTCAGCCAATCACAGGCCGCCCATTCATTGTATGGGCTTTTTTTTTTCCAGCGCTGACAGCTCCCGCTCCCCCTGCCCACCTCTATGTTACTGCCCCCTCTGTGTCACTGTCCCCCGCAGCGTCCGCTGCCTCTGGGCTACTAGCAGCGCCCCCCAGCCACCTCGCAGCGTCCTCCACCCGCCAACTGGATGTCCCTTGCCCCCCTGCTCCCTCCACATTGCAGCTCCCCGGGAATTGCAAATGATACATCGCATGCGATGTATCATTTGCAAAACATGGCACATCAGTGCCTAATCGTGTGTCCCCCTCCCGGGGAGCTGCAGGGGGAAATCAGGTCCGACTTGTCCTTAGGACAAGTCGGACTAATGTATGGGGCCTTTAGAGCTTTTAAAGTGAAAGGCAATCATTGTGCATCAGCTTGTTTTAAAGGTGCATACACACTGTACAATTTTTTTGACCAATTTCGTTCATTTCAGCCATTAGATCTTGAATAAAAAACTTACTTTGACAAGGTGAATGCACAATGGCCCTTATGCTGGTTGACTCGCAAAGTAGCGGTATGTCATTTGCAAACTTGTGCAAATGCCCCCTGATCGCCCCCCCCCCCCCCCCAAGCGCCTCGGATGCTATGCAAGGATCCAAAGGTGCCCGCATAGAAGCCCTGCACATGCGCATAAGCGAAGTGCAGAGCTTCACCATCTAACTCCCCGTACGAACGTAGGGATGAGTTTGCTAATCAGAATCAGGGCCAATGTTCTTCAACACTAAAAGTAGACCACGGGAAGGGCTAGGTACTTGTGCATTTTCTGAATTGTAAATATGCATCACCAATAGTATAAAAAAATGTGTTCCCAAAACCATTGAGGAGGTGCACACTAATTGGTCAATAATGTCCGCAGTGTGTCATTTTTTTCTACTGACCTGACCTTATGGCAAGCGTACTGATCATGTATAGCATGAGAATGTAAATTGAGATGACTAGGTTACTGCAGTTTAAATAGTGGTACATTGTTAACTGCTGAGGTATCAAACCTGCCAATCACTCAGTATTTAACGTCATGCCACATTACAGGACACGACTTTTATGAAAACAGTTATTTGGCGTGAGCCGATAACGACCCCTTACCCAGGCTTGCATTTATAAAGAAACCCTTTACTTTTCCCATGAATGCTTTGGCAGCACTGAACTGTGTGCTGCCATGCCAATAAAGATTATCTGGATTTAAAATAAAAGCATTTAACAAAAATGGCTATTGACAAAATGTTGCTGCTGTCACATTTGGGGCCAACAGCATTTTTTCACTGACTAGAAATGTCATCCTGGTTTTGCTTGACAGTAAACAAATGCAGTCAGTTTCAGCTGGGGCTTGTATCTTTCATAATTGATATGATTAGACTAAGTGCAAATATAATCCGTGCAATATGATGGTTCACTCCCAAACTGCAGAGTAAGTTTTGTTAGGCCTTTAGAACTCCCACCCGAGTGATGGACAAATACTCACTTGTAGCCCCCAGCTCCCCAGTATTTTTTTTATTTTTTTGTAGCACAATGCCCCCCCCCCCCCTCCCCCCATAACTTCTTCAATGGAAGAGAAAAAGGCTAACATTAAGTGCTAACATTAGCCCGAAGCAGCCACCAACTTCCCCATCGCATGACCTCTTCCACAAGAAAAAGAGGTCATGCAGCGCCTGATATTAGTGGTAGAGGAACAGGAAGCCAGTACCATGAGGTCTCCCTTAGTTATTATTATTATTATTTTATTTATAAGGCGCCACAAGTGTTTCGCAGCGCCGTACAGAGGAACAGTACAGGGAGACAAAACTTTGCATAACATTGAATAAATAACAAAAGTAGAGTACAAATAAAGAGCACCACAGTTCAATACACATTACAGCTTAAATATAAGTAGTGAGGACTCAATTAACATACAACTAGAGGCTTGAGGCCAATGATGGAGATGAGTATGCAGACGAAGATGGTCACAGAGTGTTTGGGTATAGGAGAGTTGTGAGTGACATGGGAAGAGAAGTGGGCTTTGTCAACAGGAGGGAAGAGGGCCCTGCTCGGAGGAGCTTACAATCTAGTAGGAAGGGGAGACAGACAGATTACAAGAGGTGCAAGCAAGTGGGTGGTGGCTAGATAGCAGGATGTAAACAGGCAAGGGGTAGGAGAACCAGCTAGTTTATGCAGGACTAGTTTATGCAGTGGAAGGGTACGCTTTGATGAATAGGGGAGTTTTCAGTGCCCGTTTGAACCTTTGCAAGGTCGAGGAGAGTCTAATGGAGCGAGGGAGTGCGTTCCACTGAAGGGGTGCAGCACGGGCAAAGTCCTGTACTCTAGCATGGGAAGCAGTGATCAGGGTGGAGGAAAGACGACGTCGGCCAACCGTAGAGGCCGGGAGGGTGTATGAATGGAGATGAGGTTAGAGATATATGGAGCAATGGAATTAGAGATGGCCCCCTTAGATGACTCTCCACCGCTGTGTGCAACAACAAAAAAAGCACAATACTCAGCAAAACCATTTTGCACTGCAGGTGGAGCTGATGTAACATGCTCAGAGACATTTACATTTGGGTGGCGTATATTTTTTCTGTGCAGGGTAAATACTGGCTGCTTTATTTTTACACTGCAATTTAGATTTTTTTTAACTCACCCAACACAAATCTAAATCTCTCTGCACATGTTTTGCCCAGTTGTGTTTTTTGCTTTGCTAAAAAGCCTGAATTAGGCCCTGTGATTCCTCCTCGCAGTTTTCACTTTTGCCCAAAATTGGCCACACGTTGTGTTGTTCAGATCAGTAACCCATTTGGCCAGTTCAGGACTACAGTAAAGCACTGTTCGTAGATGGTTACATAGGCAAACTCGGGGGGAGGTTCTGGTTGTCTGGAAACCCCCCTCTATTTGGCTTATGCGATAAATTATGACAATAGCACTGGTATATAATATCATCAGTAGAGCTGCCGCCACAGCATGCAGTGTAAGGGACAGAGCAGAGCTGCTGCACATGCCTAGTGTACCAGCTTCTTCTACCACATTTACTGTATTTGTGGATCTGAACTCTCAAACATCGCAATGGACCAGAGAGCAGCTGCCAGGAGGAAGAGACAGGAGCCTTACCATGAAGTGGGAGATTGTGAGCATATAAAGTGCAGTACTGGTTCTGTTATGTTTATGTATTTATTTATTATGATGTTTAACCTTTTCCAGACCACTTATGTTATTTAAATGTTGGAAACAGCTTATAATATAGACCATTTGTACTGTCAAATATTAATACTGTACTCCATACAGTATACAGTGTATAAAAGACCAATTTTCTGAGCTGTTACCGCTCCCTCAGACTCACGTACTTACTCCAATGTGCTGCATAGTGGGAGATTTTGGATTCCATTTGGAAACCCCCCTCTAAAAATCCTGTGTTTGCCACTGGGTTATACAGAGGCAAGGTAGTAAAGAATCCAAATGTTTAGTATAAAATAATATTAGCGCACGTGCATGTTTTGGGGTCTAAGCAGTGCACTCAGTTTGGTATTGAAGTATGCGCACACAGTAACCCTTTCATTGTATTCATTCTACAAGTATTTATTTGTTAGCCCATGCTGAAGTGACAGGACTGAAATTGTAAATTAAATGACATTAAATCTAGCTATTAGGTTCTAGTATTTGATAATAAAAAAGCGGTTGGGCCAATTACTGAAATCACAGGGTCCATGTATACAGCCAGTTAATGACCGTAGACATATACTGTTGCATTCATTTTTCAGACAGCCTGATCAAAATCCAATCAATCCCCAAAGGATTTTGACCAGGCAAAAGGACTTTCTGAGCAGCTTAACGCCCTGTCTGTCTCGCATGCAGTCTCTGACTGTGAAGATAACTGGCTTTAGACACTGCCGTTTCAGACATCTGCCGTGGAGCCTTTAATCTTCTCATACTGAGCATATCATAATGTACATGGTCTGCTGTGATTTGCAGCTGCTCCGCTCTGTATGCAAACCTATACTTTATACCGTTATGATACAGCGGAAGAACTTACAGGTTCTACTTGCCAGAATATAAATTAGGGTCTGCGTGACCTCACAGCACAACTTGTATAAAACAGTGAAAATGTAACCAACGCCAAATGAATGCTTCCTTGTAGTAACAGGCAGAGGGGACATACATTCTGATATCTCATATCCACTGGGTATGGTTAAAAACTGGACAGGACAATACCCCCGGACCGAACATCAAACTCTGCATTTCGGAGCTTGTAGTGTCCGGTCCAGGGCGTGTCCTGTCCGGGGGGGGCTGCCTGTGACACCTGTCACTAGACAGAGGAGGAGGGAGAGAATAAAGCCTCCCTGTATGGTCCGGGAATTTAGCAAAATCCGGACGGTCCAGACCACACGGGGAGACTGTAATCTCCCCTTCCCCATGTCCCTGTTTAAAGCTATCACATGGACCCCCCCCAGACAGGGCACCACAAGCTCCGGACTGCAGAATTTGATGTCCAGTCTGGCGGTCCGGGGTCTTGTCCGGGTCCGGTTTTTACATAGTGCCATATCATATCACTGTCTCTGAGCACCTCTGGGAAGGGTGCAGCAATATACAGCGGGATCCATAATAAATAACAGGTAAAGCAGTAATAATGCAGAAGAAATTAGCTGAATAATAAATATTACATAACTCATATATCAACATATCTCAAATTCTTGGGGTAAAAACCGGACCCGGACAAAACCCCGGAATGCTGAACTGGACATCAAACTCTGCATTCCAGAGCTTCTAGTGTCGGGTCCGGGGGGGTAGGGGGGGGGGGAGGTGTCCTGTCTGGGGGTGTCCTGTCCAGGGGGCTGCCTGTGACAGCTGTCACCAGGGAGGGGAGAAGGGGTATAATAATAAATCCTTCCTGTATGGTCCGGGCATGTAGCAAAAACCGGAATGGTCCAGACCACATGAGGAGGCTTCCCTTTCCCCATGTCCCTTGTGAAAGCTATCACAGGCATCCCCCCCGGACAAGACACCCCCCAGGCCAGGGGCGCTGGAACGTTTTTAGGTTGGGGGGGGCAAGATATAATCTCATTTTGGCGCCCCCTAAATTGCTATATGTTACCCCCGGGCACTATACACACTGGCAGCGGCATATACACGTGGGCATTATACACAGGGCAGCGGCATATATGCATGGGCATTATACACAGGGCAGCGGCATATATGCGTGGGCATTATACACAAGGCAGCGGCATTTACGTATGGGCATTATACACAGGGCAGCGGCATATACACGTGGGCATTATACATCGGGCAGAGGCATATACATGTGGCCAGAGACACCAGGACTGACATTAATCCAGGGGTTGTCATTTACTCGGAAAAAGTGGAAAAAGTGGCAGTGTCACCCCCAAACAGATTTATGTGATTATGTCTGATTATGATAATCAGACATAATTACATAAACCTGTCTGGGTGTGAATCCAGGGGTAAATGACAACCCCTGGATCTGTCAGTCACTGGGGAAGGGAGGGTGAGAGGAGCTGCTTCAAGGGCTTGTCCTGAAGCTGCTTCAAGGCAGTGGCGTAACTTGAATTTTTGCACCCCCAGCCAAAAAAGTCTCTGACTTGGGGTGGGTGGGGGGGGAGTCCTATATTGCACACATATACATAGCACATCACACACACATACACAACTCACCAGTCACACATACACAACTCACAAGTCCCACATACATAGTGCAGTATATCACACACGCATAAATGATAAATAATCCTCCATACAGACCTTTGTCATTTGAAAAAATGAATGCAGCCGAACACAGCCCCCGCACTTACAGTACGTCCTGACTCCTGCTCACCTCGCACTCTGAGACACTCGGCGGCAGCTGTCAGTCAAGGCTCCGGGTCCATGCGCTGCTGCTGCATGCGGTTCCTTCCCGCCTATGTGGATGTGGCTCCGGCACCCCCTGCTCTGTGTATGCCTCACCTCAGTCACATTCGGCGCCTGGGTCATGCAACGTGGAGGGGAAGGATAGCTCTTTCCTTACAGGAGCCGGGGTGTCAGGGTGCGGGCGCTCTGCCTCACACTCCCGGCTGCCGCGGGGGCTGCGACATGATTGTTAAGCCACTGCTTCAAGGGCTTCTCCTGCTTTACTCTGCTGGGGGGAGAGCGGAGGAGGCTGGTGGCCTGTTGGGGGAAGGCGCGGTGCGGATGCTCCCTGGGAGCCCTCAACGGCTGCCTGTGACACTCGCCGCGCGGGACTGGGCTGCTGGGAGCTCATACACTGGCACCTGTACTGCACTGGATGCGAGATGAGTCTCCCGGCCGACTCACAATTAACTGACAAGGGGGGCGCCGCGCTGCACTCCGGGAGTTCCGCCACTGATCAGTAATATAGGTGGACGGGCGGGAGGCTGGATCAAGCTTAATCAGCCCACCGCCCGCCCGCCTATATTACTGATTAATCAGCCGCCCGCCCGCACAGCTGCTTTAGCGCCTCAGAAATTTTGGGGGGGGCAAGCTGCCCCCTCGCCCCCCCCGTTCCGGCGCCACTGCCCCAGGCGGAACACACACACTACAAGATCCGCAATGCAGAGCTTGATGTCCGGTCCGGCATTCCCGGGTCTTGTCCAGGTCCAGTTTTTACTAATGTGGGGTACACACCAGGACAATTTGGCCCAAAATGAGCCAATTTAGATACAATCTCGACCGATTTTATGCATATTGCCCATGTTTTGGGCCATTTCACTGCCGTTCTGATGCGATCCCGATCTGATGCACGGCCCCTGCAGCAGGTAGGATCTGAGAAACGACCATTGAAGTGGGTGCGGGTCGCGATCGGATCACGATCATATCAGATGCAGTTTCTAAACGGGACGCGGAATAAGAGCCCGAAGCGTGGCGAGCGGCCGCGGAATACTTGTAAAGTAATCCGTGTGCGCTCGCCACGCTTCGGGCTCGGTGGCTCGCCACACTATCTAAAATCAACTCCACGCCGACGTGGATTGTGGGGGTATGAAAAGGTCGGAGGAGGCGTACCGCCGCCCCTCGCGGGCTCGCCGCGCTTCGGGTTGGCGTTGATAGTGGGGGTGGCGTTGACAATGGGGGTGCACTTATCATTGTAAGCACCCATTAGGGTGCTTGTACAATGAAAAATCGCATCGCATGCCGCTATATTGCATGCGATGCAATTGCATAAGATGCACTGCGATCAAAATCGGGGGCGCCGTGCTAGGAAACCCACTAGTACCCACTGTTGACATAACGAGTGCATTCCTTTTTTGGCTACGGGAGACACAACCTGTATTTATTATTGTGTCGAAACTTATACCAAGTAAATAATACCTGTAACCATTTAATAAATCCTGCTAGTATGTATAATATATATATATGTTACTACAGGTCCATACACACTGGGTGATTTTTGCACCCCTGACCATCCATCTGATCTATAAGCAGGTGCATCCATACTGTCCACTGTGCACTAGTTTGCCACTTTCTCATATTGAAATCAGCACATACATGATGCATATGTACAGGCTGGTGTATGTCATACAGCCCAATGCAGACGCTGAAGGGATCTTTTGTACCAGTCTGCTCTGTATTCACAACCAAGCTGTACATCACTGTTGAACACAATGTCTACTGTCACCCCGATAATGTAAACAGGTCTGTAGGGGAGATCACAGTGCATATTGTGTCTAGAAACATCCTTGGTTCCATCCCAAGATAAATAAACTGTGTGGGGATCATCTCCCGTGCTATTTCCGCCACTGTATTTGTGGGCGCCCTATACGTCTCCCCACAGCTTCACTTCCTGTGTTTATTATTGGTAAAGTGGTTCTAAATGTTCTTTGTGCAAATGATATAAATATGTCTCTCTTGTGGGATAAAGCTGCAGCTTTTTCTGTGCTTCAGCCTATAATACTAGAATAACTAAGGAGCAGACGGTCGTTTATTTGAAATATTTAGTTGCAAACAGCGTTGCCAAAGAGTAATGAAAGAAAATGTTTGCATTATTCTAGGTGTTGGACAGGGAATATAATATTTCAGTGACTGCAGATAGGAGTAACTGTAGATCTGTAGGGTGGCAGCAATTGGGATTATTTTACCGTCTTGACAGTAAACACTTATTCGATTAGCAGTAATAGAGATCATAGTAACAGATAAGGATCTTGTGTAACAATAAGTAGGTCAGTGGGGACCTGGAGGCGAGGCGCTCTCCTGCTGATTAGCGCTAGATGCATCTCTGAATATTAACCAGAAGTAAGTGCTAAGACGTGTCAGAACAATGGTGGTTTTATTTCATCTGTACTCCCTGCACTTTAGCAGAAGAATAAAGGACAATGATTTGACGTAAGAGTGTGTTGCATCATTTACACTTATAGTATTTGTAGTATCCCTTATTAATTGTTCTATAGGCACATTATTTGTGACCGGTATGGGGCTTACTATAAAAAATGGGTGTGACTGTAATACAGAAAACGGGTTTTCCTGTATAATTATACATGCCTATAATTTACTAAACTGTATATAAAAAAAGTGTTCTAAACCTTCCATATACTACTACTACTAGTAGTAGTGCTCCTCATAGTGCCTGTAATGGTAGATTAACAATCATAGCTGTGTGTACTGTCATTGGCTACACTTTTTACATACACATTAAAGCAGTACTGTATGTCCATATCTAGGATTTGTAATAAGAAAAAATAAGTTATATCAGGATATTCCAGTTTCCAATATATGTGTACAATTCACTGGGACATATTACTATACTAATGGACAGGTCTGCATTATCTGCAACAAACCCCAAAGCACATACAGGTTGAGTATCCCTTATCCAAAATGCTCAGGACCAGGAGAATTTTGGATAGCGGATTATTCCGTATTTCGGAATATTTTAATATTTCAATGATGTATTTTGAGGTATCTTGCATTTATGCTGTAAAAACACAACAAACACATGAAATACACACAAATAAATATTATTTGTTCAAAAAACAAGGTTTCAAAACATGAAACAAAGTTTATGTACTATCTCAGGCACTGAATTTAAATGTCAAGCAATGACTGTCTTGCACATATATAGTGCCAGTTACATATCATGTCCTCAGTAGTGCCAGTTACATACTTTATCATGTCCTCAGTAGTGCCAGTTACATATCATGTCCTCAGTAGTGCCAGTTACATACTTTATCATGTCCTCAGTAGTGCCAGTTACATACTTTATCATGTCCTCAGTAGTGCCAGTTACATATCATGTCCTCAGTAGTGCTGTTACAGATGTCCCAGTAGTGCCAGTTACATATCATGTCCTCAGTAGTGCTGTTACAGATGTCCCAGTAGTGCCAGTTACATATCATGTCCTCAGTACTGCTGTTACAGATGTCCCAGTAGTGCCAGTTACATATCATGTCCTCAGTACTGCTGTTACAGATGTCCCAGTAGTGCCAGTTACATATCATGTCCTCAGTAGTGCCAGTTACATACTTTATCATGTCCTCAGTAGTGCCAGTTACATATCATGTCCTCAGTAATGCTGTTACAGATGTCCCCAGTAGTGGCAGTTACATATCATGTCCTCGGTAGTGCCGTTACAGATGTCCCCAGTAGTGGCAGTTACATATCATGTCCTCGGTAGTGCTGTTACAGATGGCCCCCGTAGTGGCAGTTACATATCATGTCCTCGGTAGAGCTGTTACAGATGTCCCCAGTAGTGGCAGTTACATATCATGTCCTCAGTAGTGCTGTTACAGATGTCCTCAGTAGTGCTGTTACAGATGTCCCCAGTAGTGCCAGTTACATATCATGTCCTCAGTAGTGCTGTTACAGATGTCCCAGTAGTGCCAGTTACATATCATGTCCTCAGTAATGCTGTTACAGATGTCCCCAGTAGTGCCAGTTACATATCATGTCCTCGGTAGTGCTGTTACAGATGTCCCCAGTAGTGCCAGTTACATATCATGTCCTCAGTAGTGCTGTTACAGATGTCCCAGTAGTGCCAGTTACATATCATGTCCTCAGTAATGCTGTTACAGATGTCCCCAGTAGTGCCAG
Source organism: Crinia signifera (assembly GCF_055691185.1). Lineage (NCBI taxonomy): Eukaryota > Metazoa > Chordata > Amphibia > Anura > Myobatrachidae > Crinia > Crinia signifera. The sequence continues at coordinate 240,582,408 of NC_139222.1, read as the reverse complement.
TTACATATCATGTCCTCGGTAGTGCTGTTACAGATGTCCCCAGTAGTGCCAGTTACATATCATGTCCTCGGTAGTGCTGTTACAGATGTCCCCAGTAGTGGCAGTTACATATCATGTCCTCGGTAGAGCTGTTACAGATGTCCCCAGTAGTGGCAGTTACATATTATGTCCTCAGTAGTGCTGTTACAGATGTCCCCAGTAGTGGCTGTTACATATCATGTCCTCAGTAGTGCTGTTACAGATGTCCTCAGTAGTGCTGTTACAGATGTCCCCAGTAGTGGCAGTTACATATCATGTCCTCAGTAGTGCTGTTACAGATGTCCCCAGTAGTGACAGTTACATATCATGTCCTCAGTAGTGCTGTTACAGATGTCCCCAGTAGTGGTAGTTACATATCATGTCCTCAGTAGTGCTGTTACAGATGTCCTCAGTAGTGCTGTTACAGATGTCCCCAGTAGTGCCAGTTACATATCATGTCCTCAGTAGTGCCAGTTACATATCATGTCCCCAGTAGTGCCAGTTACAGATGTCCCCAGTAGTGCCAGTTACATATCATGTCCTCAGTAATGCTCTTACAGATGTCCCCAGTAGTGCTGTTACAGATGTCCCCAGTAGTGCCAGTTACATATCATGTCCCCAGTAGTGCTGTTACAGATGTCCTCAGTAGTGCCAGTTACAGATGTCCACAGTAGTGCTGTTACAGATGTCCCCAGTAGTGCTAGTTACATATCATGTCCTCAGTAGTGCCAGATACATATCATGTCCTCAGTAGTGCCAGTTACATATCATGTCCTCAGTAGTGCTGTTACAGATGTCCTCAGTAGTGCTGTTACAGATGTCCCCAGTAGTGGCAGTTACATATCATGTCCTCAGTAGTGCCAGTTACATATCATGTCCCCAGTAGTGCCAGTTACAGATGTCCCCAGTAGTGCCAGTTACATATCATGTCCTCAGTAATGCTGTTACAGATGTCCCCAGTAGTGCTGTTACAGATGTCCCCAGTAGTGCCAGTTACATATCATGTCCCCAGTAGTGCTGTTACAGATGTCCTCAGTAGTGCCAGTTACAGGTGTACACAGTAGTGCTGTTACAGATGTCCCCAGTAGTGCCAGTTACATATCATGTCCTCAGTAGTGCCAGATACATATCATGTCCTCGGTAGTGCCAGTTACATATCATGTCCTCAGTAGTGCCAGATACATATCATGTCCTCAGTAGTGCCAGTTACATATCATGTCCTCAGTAGTGCTGTTACAGATGTCCTCAGTAGTGCTGTTACAGATGTCCCCAGTAGTGGCAGTTACATATCATGTCCTCAGTAGTGCCAGTTACATATCATGTCCCCAGTAGTGCCAGTTACAGATGTCCCCAGTAGTGCCAGTTACATATCATGTCCTCAGTAATGCTCTTACAGATGTCCCCAGTAGTGCCAGTTACATATCATGTCCTCAGTAATGCTCTTACAGATGTCCCCAGTAGTGCTGTTACAGATGTCCTCAGTAGTGCCAGTTACAGATGTCCACAGTAGTGCTGTTACAGATGTCCCCAGTAGTGCTAGTTACATATCATGTCCTCAGTAGTGCCAGATACATATCATGTCCTCAGTAGTGCCAGTTACATATCATGTCCTCAGTAGTGCTGTTACAGATGTCCTCAGTAGTGCTGTTACAGATGTCCCCAGTAGTGGCAGTTACATATCATGTCCTCAGTAGTGCCAGTTACATATCATGTCCCCAGTAGTGCCAGTTACAGATGTCCCCAGTAGTGCCAGTTACATATCATGTCCTCAGTAATGCTCTTACAGATGTCCCCAGTAGTGCTGTTACAGATGTCCCCAGTAGTGGCAGTTACATATCATGTCCTCAGTAGTGCCAGTTACATATCATGTCCCCAGTAGTGCCAGTTACAGATGTCCCCAGTAGTGCCAGTTACATATCATGTCCTCAGTAATGCTCTTACAGATGTCCCCAGTAGTGCTGTTACAGATGTCCCCAGTAGTGCCAGTTACATATCATGTCCCCAGTAGTGCTGTTACAGATGTCCTCAGTAGTGCCAGTTACAGGTGTACACAGTAGTGCTGTTACAGATGTCCCCAGTAGTGCCAGTTACATATCATGTCCTCAGTAGTGCCAGATACATATCATGTCCTCGGTAGTGCCAGTTACATATCATGTCCTCAGTAGTGCTGGTACAGATGTCCACAGTAAGTTTTTAGCAAAAATATAATATATTTTTTTTTTCACTTTCTGGAATGTATGGTTTTCAGAATACTTTGGATAACGGATATTCGGATAAGGGATACTCAACCTGTAGTAACAAAGTTGTTGAGGTTGAAAAAAGACATAAGTCCATCAAGTTTAACCTATAAGATGGTGTAAATGACCTGGAAGAGGTCATATTATAACAGATACCCAATGACCCATAATGGTTATCCTATTTACAGCTGAGTAAAAAAAACAAACGTGACATATTTCAACCTGATAATAAGCCACCCTCTTTGCACTCAATAAGTAGGCAAGTGATAATAAAAGGACATGGCAGGTATTGGCTATCCTGACGTCACTGGTGACATCAGCATCCTTTACCTACAGCTAGCTTATACCTTCCTCACATGCAGAGTGCAGGGGGAGCTGGAGGAAAGAGACGGAGAGAGAGAGCCAGAGCGCACATAGCATAGTAATTCCAATACAAACACCCCATCTCTCTCCTCTATGCGCTGCTGTGAGCCAAACCCTGCCGCTGGGAGGGGAGCAGGGAACCGGCCACGGGAGGGGAGGGGGGGAGGCCGCTGCTTGTGAAATGCAGAGGACAGGAGATGCAATTGGACAAGGGGAGGACTAGAAGTTCAGGTTTCAGACAGAGGGGAGTGCCCAGGGAGGAGGCAGGGGCTGGGAGTAAGGGGGGAGGGAAGAAGTCAGATACACTTTCCATTGCTTTCTATACAGGGGACTGCACTGCTTGCACCTAATGTTCACTTGGAGACCTCTCTGTCTGTGTGTCCCTGCTGGAGATCTAGTACTCAGTGCATTACTGCTGCTGCTGCTCTGAGGATGCTGCTTGGACTGTGGGTGACTGAGCATTAGAAGTTTGGATTGTTACAGAACAGAGACATCCACAGGGAGAGAACACAGGACTCCTGTAGACTTCACTTATTCACTGTGGATGGGGGTGATCTGGCTGCTTCCCCTCTTGTGCCCCACACTCCCCGGCTGCTGCTGCTGATGGGCCCTGGTGTAGGAGGATTGCGCACACCGGGCTGCTCTTCCCTTCTGTCCGTGTACTGGAGGTGCTGAGAGACGGGATTACTGCTGGAGACTGCTGGAACTGAACTTGGGAATCTGTCCCCAGAGGGTTACTGAGACCTCTGTGTTGTGTCCTGCCAGGCACACGCCTGCTGCAAGACAGGGGGATCCTCTTACAGCACAGGCTTTCCAGGTAATGCGCATCTGCGCCTCCCATGTGCGCAATTACCCCATCAGCGGGGAGCTGCGGTGCGCAACTTCTCTGCTGCTAGTGGCTTCATGCCATTGATTCAGCATGTATGTGTCCAAGGGTGGTAGGACCTTACCTGCTTTAATACAATCTCAGATCTTCATAATGACCTGTTTTAGGGACTCCACTGGTTTATGCGGGGCAATAGGGTACCGTTTATAGAATTTATTTTGGTACATTTCATTGTATTTCTCCCGTGTATGAGGCTGGGCAGTGACAGTCCTACGTGGCTGTGGCTTGTTCCCTACCTGTGCGTAATCTGCATCTGTCTGGTACACGTGGGTGATAGAAGTGTAATTGCTGAATAGTGGAACAATGGCAAAGGGAGGTCCTGCAATGTCCTACTACTAATAGGACTCCACTTTTGTGCTCATGGTTTGTCTTTTGTGTATTGTTATCCTATGGCTGCAAGTGTTTCTGTTATGGGATTACCTATAAAACCATCAACAACGTTTACCAGGAAGGGTGCTGCTGCAGCACCTCTTGGGTTTTCCTCCTCCCATCACCAGTTCTTATGTTATGAGATGTCACTCTATAAATTATATCAATTGTCCTATAGAAATTCCAACTTTTTTTTTTTTCTTTTTTTCTTTTATTGGTTTTGTGATCCGGTTTCTCAGGTGTGATCATTCCTCACCTACCTGTGTGCATGGTTAGGGAATGTCAGTGCTGGAATGTGGCCCTGGCTCCCACCAGTTCTGGACTTCTTGTGCAAGGGGTTAACCGCTGTAAGGCGCCCCAGCTATTGCATTCTTCATTTCAAAGATTTCTTGTTCTGAATAGGTTAGACGAACTGGTTATAAAACTGTCTTAACCAGTGACAGATTTACGCAGTCTGGGGTGAGTATGGGAGAACTGCAGGATTTCACTCCAGTCTGGGGCCTGCTAGGAATGTTGCATCCCTGTGTAGTGTAAACCTATTTTCTCCCTCGGAGGCCTTTTTATGTTCTTCATTATAACAAAGGAGCTCAGTTTTTTTGTTAACCATTTACTCACCCAGAAAAATCTATTGCCCAAAAGTAGAAAGAGGGTTGCATAGGCACATAAGGAATTAAAAAAGCATTGTGTGAAATCTATTTATACTAGGGAGTCGTATCCATGCCTATTACCCTATAGATGTAAGCTTGCGAGCAGGGCCCTCATACCGTTTTGATTGTCTCTATCTACCCAGTTTGTTTTATCACTGTTTCCAATTGTAAAGCGCAATGGAATTTGATGCGCTAGATAAGAACCTGTTAATAAATTTAAATATATAAAACCTTGGAGAGAAATAAACTACAACCAATCTGCTCCCAACTGTCATTTTTTTTAAAATACAGCCTTTAAAGTGACAGGTGATTGGTTGATACTGCTACCTTTCAGTACTTTTGAACTCATAACTATTTACAGAAACCAGAGAAAAAAAGGTGACTTCTTGGAAATAAATTAAAATTAGCATCTGAAAACTTGTCCAGAGTATCCGATAACTCGTGTATCATGTTGCATCTTTAAATGGTTACGGGTATCTTTTTATGTTTTCATAGAAAAAAAAAATTATGCTAGAAATATTTGTTCTACAACGGTATTTGGCTGCCAGGCATTCAACTACAACTCCCATCATCCTCAAGTAGCCACAGTATGGCAGGGGAGCAATATATTTGGAAAAGAGCTACAAAAACTAAAAGCCACAGGTTGCCTACCTGTAATCTAAACACTGGTGTGAGTTCATTAGAATGCGCCTCAGGAGTTGAGTAACATATGCCAACTGCCACAGTTCTAGTGTGTTCTATGTTTGGATTCCTACAGTGTTCTAAATGGTTCTTTCAAGTGTTTGGGGAAAAAGTGCTACCTAATTAAAGTAATTATCACTATTCTCCAAGCCGTAAGTCCCAGAGTGTTTTGCTGGAAAGGAAAAAATCTGGAAGCTTTTTGTATGAAATCCGTATTGTGCCGAAGCTGCTGAATGTACATTGTGTTCTGGCATCTGGGGACTGCAGTGGTACATTTGTGTGAAATTTTGCATTCTTAACTTGCGTAGTGAAGTGAACGTAATGGCTGTAGTTCCCTTCAGATGGCATTGTAACTTTTAATGGGGGTTGCAAAAGATCCTTGATTGGTAAGTAGTGAGTGACTGAGAAGAGGCAGCCTTACTTCCCGGGAATGCCAATTAAAATGTAGATTAGAGGTATTTTGTGATCTCTGCAAAGCTTTAGAAATAAAATCTATGGTGGGGTGTTGAGGGAGGAGGCCTGATCTTCTTGGAACCAAAATGAGAAATTCTATATGGGATTTGCAAGCACAATTTAAAGATGATGAGGGCACTTTGCCTTCTAGGGATTTAGCAGGATCGGAGGAGCGAGGGGGTGAACCCTTTTTTTTTTTAAATGGAGGTTTGGGAATAGCTATGTTAAAGAGGACCAGGTTGCATAAGAAGATGTTGTTCTATTGAGAAGGGATGCACTTAGAATTCTGACCACAGAAAGCGACTGGCTGAAGTGCTTACAATGGGACAAGCACTCAGGACGGAATGGGACTGTTCACTGTGATAGTGACAGATGTTCTCTTAAAGGATGTACTGTACTCACTGCTGCATCTCTTTCCAGGAGACCTTTTGACCATGTTGGTAGTGGCACCATTATTAGCATATCCTTGGACAGCTAGGGTGCACTCTTACATGTGGTACTGCTGGAACACTTCAGTTTGATTAGGCTTGACCTAGCTTTTTTTGGAGTCTATGATTTTGTAAGCTTTGGAAGTATTACAGGATTTTGACACCCCAAGACTCTTGCCAATGTAATTGGGACACAAGTGTGTGTGTGTGTAATATCTTAACATTAGCACACGTGGTGTTACTCTTAGCAACCAATCAAATGTTAGCGCTTAATCATGTACAGTCAGGGATGTGTCTATCCAGATCACTAGATGAGGCGACAAATTAAATCTCTCCATATTTATATAGGAGCATTGTGAACATTAGAGGACAACTAGCCACCAGGTAAATACAAACAATTTGGGGGCAGATGCACTACTTGGAGAGAGATAAAGTACCGGCCAATCAGCTGTTTGGCTGCTACTTTATTACCCCCCCCCCCCCCCCCCAAGGCTTAGTACATCTGCCCCTTATAGACTTTATTTTTATTTTATAATAGATTCACGTTTTCCTTTACCCTTACACATTTTTCTGTATACATCATTGTAGAATTTTAACTTGTCTGTCTGGTGTAAAGGGGTTTGATATATTTAATATTACATATTGACTAGTATTCTCCACCCTGAAATGGACAGATGTAATGTAGACACTTGCAGAGAGGGTCACTACACGGTTGGGGAATGTTTTTGTTCAAGTGACACTTCTTGTGCTAATCTCATTAGTTAAAGAAAACAATGCATTATCAGGGGTGGACTGCCCTTGTTTTGTTTTCTCTAAACGCATTAATGAACACAGTTTAATTGTATTAATCCTTTTTTTTTTTTTTCTTCCTCATTAACTACAGTCTCTCCAAAAACCTACTTTTGCTCTAGATATTTGTACTAGCATCAATGTAGCTGTTTTATAAAGTTTGGTTCACGTGCAATACAGTTATTCTGGGCTGCCCAGGACAAGGCTGGGATACTGTTGTACTTCTATCATTCTCCTGGGACATAAGCTGACCATACATCAGAGCGAACAGCTTGCCATTCGGAGCGTACACAACTTCCCTTGTACCTCTCTGGCATCTCCCCGGACTCAGGATAGAACTTATGTGGGTAATTTCACATAAGATCTTCTAACGTACAATCTGCAGCTTTAGCATACTGGTCGTCCGCAGCATCTTTAGATCTTACGTGCAGCACATAAGATCCACCTCCCAACCTGCTCGCTTACGCATTGTATTGTGATTGCACCGAAAAAGGCCTTACGATATGCATATAACTGATCATAAAATCGTGCATTCGTACCTCAAATCGTTGTGATGTATGGTCATCTGTAGTCTAATCTAATGGCCATTTAAACTCCCTTTTAATTGTATGACAAGTAGTTGGTTAATATGGCAAAGAATCCTGCCCCGAGCACGTGCTTATATGCCCCAAATACCTGGAATGTTAGGTTCTCCAGTATGTGCTCTGCAGCTTATTGATGTCCTCTCTAAATAGCTCATTGGATGCATGAACTTTGTTTAATTAATCAAATGTATCGTATTGCAGATTAGATCTATCTATCTAACGCACACACACGCGTGCCTTTTTGAAGCAACTTGCTTGCTTGATTCCTTTAAATGCATCTTGCAAACCACTGTCCTCAGGAATGATTGTGTAATGCAGTGGTTCCCAAACTTTTTTGATTCACGGCGCCCTAGAGCATCAAAATATTTTCAAGGCACCCCTAGGCCAAATGCTTCTAATTGAGAAATTCAGATTATTATTTTTTTTTTAAATGAGGTGCATTGTGTTTATATGTCACAGTTATGTGGTGAGGGACAGGATTTGCTTCTGTTTGTCCACATATATTATGATTGGCAGCCACCAGCACTGGTTTTGCCTGGTACATTGACCAGAAATAATATGAATTGATCCTGGTCCACCAACCCAAGGCACCCCTGCAAGTGTCCTGAGGCACCCAGTTTGGGAACCACTGATCTAATGTACTCATGAATTATGTAATAAACCTCCTTGCAACTCTGAGATGTTCTATACACTCATAGCATTTATTATCAATAATGTTTTGGAGTTTTCAGGTAACTGATTCCCCTGTAAATTCCTTTTGTTGGGTCTAAAATCCACTAAAAATATATTTAAAGTGACCACACTTAGCGTGCCGTCCCGGTCCCCACCTTACGTCTCTAGCGGAGCTCCTCACAGTGCAGCTAAGCACACACTGATGTTTGTTTATTGCGAGTAAGAAGGCATATAAAACACTGCGGTTGTGTGTTTTGGATGTGTATAAAATGTATTCTATTTGACTGTTAACAAATGACATGTGGAGAAGCATAGGTAAATGTCCCTTACCTGCATCTACATCGCACACTTACTGTGTTTATCAAGTGTGGAAAAAATCCACTTAAGCACACAATCCAAATTAAATTCATTTCTAAATATAATCTTTTACAAAGATATTAATTGTCACATCTGTGTGTGGCACAATTGTTGGGAGAAATGGGGCCTGCATACAGCACTGCACAGCGATGTGTCAGTGTGTGCTGAGCGATCTGTCAGGGTCTGTGTTCTCCTGTGAGAATACTGGCCCTGGGTGGGATGTACTAAGCCCAAAATGCAGTAAAACCCCTGTATCGCATTTTCAAATTGACCAAAACCCGACCGCACCGTCTTCAGCAGGCAGGGTATCGCCACCTTTGGGTGGCGATACCCTATAGAAGCCTATGGGCTTCTTATCACTGCCTCTGCCGACCGACCCCCCCCCCCCTCTCCCCCTCCCTCTGGCTTACCTTGCTGCAGGTCCTCCTGGACACGGAAGGTAAACATCTCCCTGGCATGAGGGGAGGAGGAGGCACCCATGGAAGTGACTGAGACCCCCCCCCCCCCCCGCACACCACATTACAGGTATTGCGGCGGGCCACCATCACCGCAGTGCGATGCTAGCCGCATATGTTAGTACGCGGCAGCCGGGCGGCGATGTGTATGAACACATCCCAACCCCTAACTGGCAATCTGAGTAGATTTATGCTGCATGCAGGATCTTAATCCTTAATCTTAATCACCCAGCAATAGTGACGCACCATACAGAGAGCGATGTAGGGTCATTTTGTAAGTGATCTAATCAGATTGCTTAGAAAATGGGCTGAAATTTCCCCGTGTGTAGGCCCCAAAAGACTTGTTTTTGGATGCAATTAGCCACCTATTGCCACCTGGGGCAATTCAATTGCACGGCGCAAGAAGCCCACAGACTGCACTTAATACAGATTTCTGTTTGAGCCATTCAGAGGCTCTTTCATAGATCAGTGGTAAGTACAGTCGGTCTATCTGCCGCCATCACGGTGCTGCAGAGATGTTAACCCATGGCTCCGGTCACTTATCCCCGGATCTATGGGTTAATGCATGTAAGCACGCATGAGGAAAAGGGCTTCTAATTTAATAGCTCCAGGTGTAAAAGTCTGAGGCTGCAAACACTTTTCCTTGCACGGGTAATTGAATCTGGCTCCTTGTGGTGATTATGTCTCTATGACCAAACAGCTGCGATAAATTACCTTTTAACTCTGCATATAGTTCTAGATAAGAGGTTTCTTATTGTGTATATAATGTATGTATGTATGCGGGCTCCCCCCAAAAACTCATCATCTATAGGTTATTCAACATGTGGTACTGCACCTTCCAACTGGCCATGCCACAATTTTACTACTAGGACATGCTAAAACTGTGGCAGGGCATGCTGGGATATGTAGTTCCCGATCAGCTGGAGTTTCCATCTTGAATAGCCCGTGCTGTATAAACTGCACAAACAAATGTCAGTTATCCAACACGCGAGCGTGGAAACCTAATGCTTTTAGTGGATTTGTCAGTGATTCTGTAAAGATGGATTTTGTTTAGCCTTAGGTGTTCGGCGCTATGTCCCATTAAGGGAAGGATGTGTTTGCATGAAATCTAAGTCATTCTGTTTATATTTCTAAGCTGATTTGAGATTCCTTGAATCACTAAATGTACCCTGCCCCCTCCCTTTTCTCTGCCAGAGCCATTCTTAGCGGCCAGACTCTGAGGTGTGATGGATGGGCTAGTGACTGGGATGTGTAAATTCCTCTGGTCCCTTTAAGTTGTCCCCTGAAAGTGAAAATAAAACAAACAGATATACAGTAATGATCTCCAGGTGCTAGAAGCCCCACTTGCAGTATATAAATGAGTTAAGTAATGCAATCACATTCTGTGTGCAGACAATTGGCGTTTACATTGTATATAGGCCGTTCCTTTATGTGCTGCGGGCTAATGTGGAACATTAGGATGTCAATAAGGGCAAGCAGGAGCAGGTTAGAAACTTTGGAGGTCATTCGGATTGACTGGCCAGGCTGCGGATTTCGCAGCCTGGTGAGTCCACCAGACGCTGCCCGCCTCCCCCCATCACACGCCACGATCCGCTGTGCGGCTGCGAATGGATGTTTAGCATAAACATCCATTCGGAGCCTTGGGTGCCGGGGAGAAATCAATCGATGGTCGGCAACCATCAAATGATTTCTCCAGCGCTCGCCGATCTGAGGTGGTGTCCCAGATCTGCTGCGCCCTGTGCCGGAAGTGGGCGGGCAGCTAACGTCAGCTGCCTGCCCCCTGCACCCACATCAGAGAATTATCATGAGAATGTCCAGCACTTTCATGGGTATGCTCCCCTGGCCCACCACCCCACGCCCCCGGCCGCACTGTTGTGTAAGACCGCCTGGACTCTCACACACAGCAACTATGCACATGTGCAGTTGCTGAAATTCGCTCCCCTGCGAGTAAACCAGAATAGGGTCCTTCTGTATAGCAATGGTTTATTTTCTCCATGTACTTTTCTCTTTCTACATATTTGTCATTACTCTATGTTCCTGCAATATTAAGATCCTTTCCTGCAGCGGGCATGTTCTAGATAAAATGTTGGTAAAGGGAAATGCATTCATTAAAGAAAGAGGAATCAAACAAAGATAACGATTGATGAGTAATTAAATATTTTGTGTGAAAGAGCTTTCCATCTAGAAAAACATATAGCCGGGGTGCTGACATTGCATGGGGGCGGGGCAGAGCAGCGGTGCATCATCGGGGGGGGGGGGGGGGGGGCAGAGGAGGAGGGGGGGGGGGCGGCAGAGGAGGAGTCAACACTTGGAGCTGACAGCTCTGCCTCCTCCATAATGTGAATGGCACCTGGGTGGCTCAACCTAAGTTGCCCATTCACACTGTACCTTGACCCAGGTCAGAGCTGTGTTCAATCCAGGGTTGAAATGCCTGGTAGCTCGACCTGGGTTTGTGACTTAACAACCCAGCTAAGGGGTATGAGGCAATATGAAGCATGGTAGTGTTCATTCTAGCAAAAACCCATGTAGTTCCTCTTGCCTGCCTGGGGTGTCGCTGTCTGCTGTGGTGTTTCTAGCACAGGTCTGGTTTGCATATCAGTGCTGATATACAGACCACACTGTGCTAGAAGAACTACAGAAGACAGTGACACCCCAGGCAGGGAAGAGGAACTGCATGGGTTTTCAAAGATAGCGGGTGCTAGAATTAACACTACATGGTAAGCTTACGTGGTACACTGATTGAGGGTCCATGTCAACATTGACCATAAAAAACAAACAAACCTCATGTCGACATTTTCATGTGTCAACCTTTTACAGTTTGACCTTTTTTGGCTGTTGACCTAGTGCATGTTGACCTGTTGACCTTATGATGCACACACAAAGATCATATTGATGGCCAGATGCACTAAGCTTCCAAAGTGATAAAATGGCGAGTGATAAACAGCCAGCCAATCAGCTCCTACCTGACATTTTTCAAACACAGTCTTTAACGTGGCAGGTAGCAGCTGATTGGTTGTTTATCACTCTCCATTGTAACACGTTTGAAGCTTAGTGCATCTGGCCCTTATTCTACAACATATGATCAATATGGTTTCTAAAAATACAGTTAGACTGTATAACATTGAAGGAAACATGGGTTAAAGAAGAATATAACCTTTTTATGAAATAATATTGAGAAGGCTAGCAAGTAACAATGGATCCAGTGTGTCTCACACTTGGAGTGGGTGTTATTTTATGTGGGGAACTTAATGTTTTGCTAATAAAGTTATTGTTGTTTCTGCTGAAGTGCTAACATGGACGTTAGTAACAAGGGAGGGTATTGAGTAACTTTATGACCGGCATAATATGAACGTATTGTTATTCGTGGACCACCACCACGCCGGGGCCATAGTGTCACTTTGTTTTGCTGGAAGGAAGGTATTTGGCTATTTTCCCTGCCAAATCTCATTGGTCTCATTTCTTCACTTCAGCCAAGTCCTTCTGGCATGGTCCACTGTGTGCATAGCGCACAGTGAGATGGAGAGAAAACAGGGAGTTGGTGACTGGGACTGTGGGCCCTGGCCTGAGTTAAGCAACCTGTATTTGGATGTAATTAATCACTGGCAGGTTGACAGTTTCACACTGGAGCTCTGGTCTGTGGTAGACATGGAACTGGCATTTGGGGAGGACATAAAACAGATCCTGATCTGACTGAGAAAAGATTTTGCAATTAGAGCAGTTGGAGGCTGAGGCAGGTTTAAGGTAGCGGTAATAGACTCTTTCTAGCAAGTTAATAAAATAAAAAAATCCAAACCTACCTCCTTTTACTAAGTGGTTCATATTGGCTGTAGTGGATGGGAAACTGCTACTGTCCCAGAATCCCTAGGCCCTGGGGGACGGCCACAGTGGGAGGTAAAGTATCTGCCTCATAGCACCTAAATTCCATAAGCACTAGGAGAACTCTTTTTGCATATGTCTCATTGGACCAGTCAATGAGGGATCGTGTGACACTAGTGAATCTACACAGTCTGGTGCTAACATAGGTGCAGATGTATCAAACCTTCTAAAGACTGGAGAAGTTGCTCAACCAATCAGCTTTTACCTATCAGGTTTTAGAGCACTGGTTCCCAACCTGGGGTACAAGTACCCCTGAGGGTACACTGCAGACCGGTTGGGGGTACTTAAAATTAATAATAGTAATGGCGGAAGGAAAGTCTTCCGTTGCTGTGGAGATGAACCATTTTACATCACTTCCTGTTCTCTCTGCAGCGTCATCAGCGTCTCCTCATGCTTTTGCCCAACCAGCAATCTACTGGGAGGCTACACACGCTGCCCTCAGACATCACCGATTATCTGGCACCTCTGGAGGAAGCAGTGCCATTAATTCACCTTAGCGGGAACCCCGGAGACAGTACGCAGCCATAGGCCATACACAAAGGGACCCAATTCCTGACTGCACATTACTCCTCCAATACTCCTAAAATAAAGACACGCCTAAGGATACGGGTACCACTCACTTCCACTCCAGTCATAAGTACTGTACTGTGAATATTTCCAATTGAGAGGAGGGCGTAATCATAAATGAAAAGCCTCATCAAGGGGTAAGGGAGAGAAAATAGGTTGGGAACTGCTGATGTAGAGCACAGGTTCTCCAACTTTGTTCTCAGGACCCTACACAGTTCAGGTTTTCCAGTTCACCTGTGGATTTTGGGGTAGGTAAGAATTTGTATGTTAAGTGTGTCACTGGTTATCCACTGTATATTGCAGCTATAAGCAATGTATTTTTGGGGATGTTTATTAAGTCTCTTGCCAGGACAGATATGAACTATTCCTGGTGTAGAGGGAAAAGTAAAGCGACTGCTTGCCTTTTATATTATTATTATAATTATTAACAGTTTCTTATGTATCGCACACATATTAGGCAGTGCTTTACAGAGATTATTCGACCATGCATAGGGGGTTATGAAGATCCCTCTCCAGCAAAAAAAAGAAGAAGAGGAAACCAATAAGATTATATGAACCAAGCTCAGAAAACATAAATGCGTGAATAACTTGCCGTTTTGCTGCCCACATAGAAAACAGTGGTGACAGCGGTTCATGTGGGCACCTGGTGGTACTTCAGTTAAAGCCTGAAGTATTTGTCCTATCTACGTTATTAGTGTCTTCATAGTGAAACCAAGTTTATATATAAACGGGATATCCTTAAAACCTGCACTGTAATGGCGGAGTATTGGAAACTCTGCATTAATGGGTTAAAAAGAGTGCACCATTCACATTAAGCGATATTCTCATGTTAATTTATGATGGGACCATATTGCGGGGGGTTGTGGGGGGGGGGGGGGGTATTATGGAAATCCCGGATCCTCTTTTGTCAATGCTGCCAATGATCAGCCCAGAAAATGTAGGATGAGCGTGTCCAGGGAGTCACTCTGTAACATCCGCATCAGGCAGGTCGTAAAGATGTATCATTTGTAGTTGGTAGAATACACTATGCAATTTGCTTCTGGTCATTGGTGACCTTTTCAAAATTAATTTGCATGTACAGAGGACGTCGCTAATGAGCTGCATTGCATTGCGATTATTAATGGTCCTTTTCAGCAAATTTGTTTAATATCAGTCCACCATCGGACGCACATTGCCTCCTTGAACAGTCCCTAGCTGGCCCAAAGTTTCCCGTGTGACGGTCATGTTGAAACATGTTCTTGATACCAACTCTTTGTGTGGCTTTAGGCCAGAAGTTCACACCCTGGGGTGCCACAGGACACTTGCAGGGGTGCCTTGTTTTGGTAGTCCAGGACCAACTCAAATTATTTATGGGCAAAACCAGTGTTTGTGGCTTCCAACCATAATTTTAGTGGACAAACAGGAGTGAATCCTGTCCCTTATTACATAATTAAACTTCTGAATGACATAAACACATTATTCATTTTTAATATTTTTTTCCCCAAATAAAAAAACAACAAACCCACAACTTTGGCCAAAAATTGGAATCTCTACGGTGCCGTGACTCGGAAAACTTTTAAAACCATTGCTTTAGGCCTCTTCCCGGACTCCACCCAGAAGAGCCCAGGAATTACAAATGCTGGTTCAAGTAATACCGATGTTGTACACACTGTGTACACCACCAAAATTGCTGTAGCAAAATTTAAAAAAAGCTAAACTGTAATCTACTACAAAATGAATTGTTGAGGCTTTAGTAAGCAAGCTAACAGCTTAAATAATATGTTTATGGGCAGAATGCAGTAACATCCGAAGCCCCTCTCTGCCACACGACGCCGGCTACCGCATAGATAATAATGGAATATGCACTGACATGCGACTTCTATAAAGAAAGTGTAAATAAATATAAGAAAACTACATCTGTTTTCCCGCTTCCCTTTATACAGTTATTTACAAACCATGCACCTACTTTTCCTGAGTGGTAAATACTACGCTGCTCTCTAGAGTGTTTGCAATCTTTCTGTATTAATAGAACAATGAAAACATATCAGTAACTACAGCCAATAGAACCTGTTGATATGTTATCAGAACTTGGAGCTAGTACCTGTGTGTAAAGTGCTTATGACCTTCATTTAGTAGCATTTATTAGTTGGGCAGTCCCGCAGTGCAATTTATGTTGTTACTGGCGTTAATGAGAGCTAATAGGCCAAGACACAAGCTGTCTGTGGTGTAAATCGGATTGGGAGTAGACTCTGTGTATTCTGTGCATGGTACAGTATGAAGCGCATCCCTGTGCTCTTCTTTGCTGTGGCTCCTGCCAGCACATTGATGTGGGTATGTTTATGCCGTGTGTCCCAGACTGCCCCAGCAGATGTTACATATGGAGTATAGAAGTTCTGTCTTCACTTGGAGCCATCTGAGGAATTGGCTTGCTCAGCCTTGAAAGGTTTTGTAAAACATTTAGGAATCATTTCCATGTGAGTCGAACAATAGTCCAAAAAACACAGCAGCCTATTTACCAGTTATGGCCGTTTTGATTTGGTGTAGTTAATTAAAGGTTTACAGCTGCTTTTGCGATCTTGAATGATGTGGTAATAAAGAGCCAGATTTATAATTGGGTACATTTGGCATTCGCTTCCAGCCGCATAGGAGAGGAACATGCCTTCTTTCCGACCGCTCTGTCTTTTATTTATTGTGATTTGGCCGTTTAATACCCCATTTATTTCAGTTTTAAGGGGTGTATTCAATCCAGCATTCCGACTGTCTAAACGTCCCAACTATCAGAACCGCAATCCGACAGCACATTGACAGTCGGAATTCAATGTTCCTGCGGTTGAGTCTCGATAAGTCCATGGAGCGGCGAAAACTGACGCGGATTGTCAAAAAACAGCCGTGAATTGGACAATCCACGGCAGTTTACGGCAAAACAGATCTGGCTTTTAAAAAAAAGTTGGATCTGACGCCCTTCAAAGCGGTCATTAACGGCCGAATTGTATAGGTGAGTGCTCAGATTGAATACCCCATATGGGGTAGATTGACTAAAACAATTGAAAATTGAGAAGTTAAGCTGTTGACTAGCAACCAACTGGATTTTAGTTTCATTTTTCTAGGAAATAACAGGGGGTTCTATTTACTAAATGTGGATTTATAGATGTGGAGATGTGTCCAACCAGATTGTAGCTATTATCTTCTAGAATGTTCTAGATCAGGCATGTCCAAACTATGGCCCTTCAGCTGTTGTGAAACTAATGCATTCCCTAATAGCAAAACTGTGGCAAGGCATGATGGGACTTGTAGTATCACAACAGCTGGAGCATGATAGTTTGGACATGCCTGTTCTAGATAAATAAGTAGAATCTTATTGGTTCCTATGGGAAACCTGAACACTTCTATAAACCAGCACTAGAGTATATACCCCTAGACTCTGATTGCTATGGACAATGCAATACCTCCTGTGAGACATCCTTATGGTCGCCATGGCCTATATACAAATGCAAACTGGTATTTTGTTGGCTTATCCATTTGATAGGAACTGGTGACCACACCGTTGCCTCTATGAAGCTTGTTACACACTGGAACAATGTGTACCTGAACGATATGGTGTCCAACATAACATACTGTGCGTACACATCAGAATGATGTATTGACGGGTGGAACTATCCCACATTCTGTACTTCCATTATTTGGTTGGCTGTGAAGCATGGCCAAATGGAAAATATTACGAACGACCACAGAAGTGCGCAGCTTGGCCATATGCACTTAATGATCTGCCTAATAGGTTGTACCGATTTGGCCAAAAACGTCACATTGAGGCAAGATCGCACCAGTGTGTACCTAGCTTAAGTAAAAACAGGCCCACTTTAAAGCTTTTAGTTATGCAAGGATCTAGGAGAAGGGGTCATTGTTTTGTTTGATATAGAGACTTCAATTATTAGAAAACTTTTGACAATGCGCTGGTCATAGCCGTAGAGTAGAAGAAAGAAGTAATCCTTTTAAGCCTATTAGAAATTAAGATAAATTTACTAGAATGCAGATTACACATTATCGGATATAAAAATAAAAGCCTGGTATAAAGGATATCTTTCACTCTTCGGCTTGAATCTCCTGGATAGAACGGACTCGCCCAGCTTGGGTTCTCCGGAACAGGTCCGTGTTCCTAGATATTATGTAAATATTAATCCACATCTGCAGGCCTGGTACAAAACAACCTTTTCAACCTAGAGTAGAGATTCGGTAACCTGTCTCTTGCAGCTATGTGCAGAGGCGGGGGTCATGTTTCACATAGCCTCAGCAATCAAGTAACATAGTTACAATTCCTGAACAGGAAAACATGTACCATCGTCAAACTTACATGATTGCATGTTTTTGTGTTTGTGGGCTAAATTTAGTTCTCAGAAAAACTCCTTTGTAGGAATAAAGTGGACACCAGTGGGGGGAATCTCATTGAGGTCTGAACCAGAACTGAGTGTATCAATGAAACACTGTTTATAGTGAGGCATCGTATGGAAGTTGTGTAGGACAACTTTTAGTTTTTTTTGTTTGTTGTTGTTGTGTTAATCATACACAGGTGAGTTTAATTGATTGTTGGGTCAGTTATTATACCACCTGTTTTTTTACGAAAATAAATCCTGAGAACATGACCTGTTGAGGGCACTTAAGGACTGGAGTTGAGAACCACGGCTTCATGTTCTGTACCGTTCAGGTATTTTTGGTGCTGTATTAGACTAAATCACTGTATGTTGTACAAAATCCTTCATTAGTGTGACTCTTGAGCAGGTACAGTACTAGACCCTGTAGATAGTGTCTATTCGTCATGCTGATATGTAGGGGTGAAGTTTCTCCCTCCAGGGTAGAGGGAGAGGCCGCAGATTGACACTTACAAGGGTGCAATCACATGATGGAATTTAGAACTTTTGGATAAGTGTTGAAATATATTTGTGATGAATGAACAAAGAACATTGCTTACAGAGTTATTACAGTGGAAATATAGACTTTCATGAAAATTTGACTTTTGAGAACCAACAGAAAATGTGATCATATCTCTAGATATATCCACTGACAGCTTTATATATAGTTCAGTCCAGGGTGTATCTCCCTCTTCTTCTTTTTTTGGCTTACTTTTATATCTAAACTTTTTTTTTTCTTTTTTACTTACTAAGCACATTTTATTAAAGGGCCAAGAAAATGAAAATGCTTTTCTCCTATAAATAAAATAAGTACTAGGTCCCATTATCTGGTACATAAGTAAATGTTTCCATATCTTGATGGAACTAAAGATAGTTGAATTTATATTTACATGTACTGTACTGTGTTGTCTAGTACAGGTACAGGTTTAGTATCCCTTATCCAAAATGCTTGGGACCAGGAGAATTTTGGATAACGGATTATTCCGTATTTCGGAATATTTTAATGAAACATTTTGAAGTATCTTGCATTTATGCTGTATAAACACAAACAAACCCATGAAATACAATAAATATATATAGATATATATATATATATATATATATAGATAGATAGATAGATAGAGATATATATATTTATTGTATTTTATTTGTGCATAAAACAGGGTTTCAAAACATGAAACAAAGTTTGTGTACAATCTCATGCACTGAATTTGAATGCCAAGCAATAATTTTCTTGCAGATATTTAGTGCCAGTTACATATCATGTCCCCAGTAGTACTCTTACAGATGTCCCCAGTTAGTTTTTAGCCCAAAAAAAAATTTTTTTCTCACTTTCTGGAATGTATGGTTTTCGGAATTATTCGGATAACGGATATTCATACTTAACCTGTAGTATATACTATTCTAGTATGCCCGGTTTGATTAAAGGTAACTTAAGCTTTGGTAAGCACAGGCCAATGAGCGTAAGGGCACAATGTCAGACTTGAACCTCTGTATTTATTTAACAGCTTATTTAGCGCAGCAAAATCCGTTGTGTAGTTTTTTTGCTGAATCTGAAAAACCTGGCTACCAATACTAAAGGTGGCCATACACACGCAGATTTAACAAAAACATGGTTATGGATGAGAGCAAATGACAGTTGACCATTTGCTTGGAAATGCTGGAAAACTGACACTGTCACTCATCCATAACCATGTTTTTGTTTCAGCCAGTCAGATCTGAAGATAAATCTTACTAGTGTATGGGCACCTTAAGAGTTAATGGTGCTTTTTGTACTATATATAGTACATTTTGCAGCCAGTTGGGTCCAAAATTAACCAATGCAATGCCAACATTTCAACATGTAGACCCCCATACATCTGATGGAGTGTCGCAATTTCCCGATCTACTGAAACCTGTGTTGGGGATTTGCCAATACGGAAAACCTTTTGATTCCCCGATTCGGACCAAAAATGGTTGGGATCAGCAAATCGGGGATTTTTAATGAGGAATTTTGCTGATTCCATGACAGATCGCTAATCCTGAATGGCCACAGATTGGTGGTTCCTGATTGCATTGGTGATCAAGGAAATGGCAGGCTATAGGGATCTTAAGGGCATAGTTTTTGTTCTGATGGTAGTGGGTTTTTTTTAACTATTTTTTAATTGCAGCATTCTGATGTTTGCCGGCATTAAATAATAAACATTTCTTGGTGTTGCGATAGCCCGCCCCCAGCCAGCCACACTGCAGATGTGTGAGATTTTTTTCTGTTGAATTGTTTTTATGCGATCTTAAGTTACCATCCCATCGAATGTTCTGATGTCAGATGCCCAGCCATCATTTGTTGGGGGCTTCCAATGTCCATCCATACTTTGTGAAAGCCAGACACCCCCTGGAGCTGGGGATGGTGCTGCACTGTTGCTGGTAATACTGCAGAACGCAGCACAAGGGGAGGGGTTATCAAATCTGCCTTACTGAGTGGGCGTGGCTTGATGCAGGAAGTGCTCCAGCGCACAACCAGGAACAGTCAATATGGAAGAGAAGCTAATTATCGAGTCGGGTAAAATACAGGGGAATGTGCTGGTGGCTGCTGGGGATTAGGATAGGGGCACAGAACTGACATACTCCCTTCCTGTGAGCAACATAACCCCCTACCAGCACCAGGCATAGCACCAGCTTGCGATATGCTGGCTCATGTAATCATGATTCTAAAGGCTAAAGTATAGTAACCAGAAAGAAGGGGTTTGGACTATGAGTAAGAACTCTAGAGAACAAAAGGGTAGTATAGTGTATAACTATCTTATGTATAACTTAACAAAGTAAATACTGCTGCACCCTTGTATGATGTCCGGATGAACCATTGGGTAAGTGTGTGTGTGTGTGTGTAAATCCATCTCTAATTCAGTCTAGCACCCTGCACCTTTCAAAACCTGTGCAGTTCCTCTTTCCTGCCTGGGGTGTCGCTATCCTCTTTGGGGCATCTAGTACAGTCTGGTCTGTGTTGAGATGCAGGCTACAGTGTGATAGACACCACTATAGACATAGACACACCAGGCAGGAAAGAGGAACTGCATGGATTTTGAAAGGTGCAGGGTGCTAGAATGAACACTACTCTGATACTAGCCAGGGCCCCCCAGCCGTTAATTCCGAAACTCTATTTCAAACTCATGCTTAGTGTGAAACTACTCTATAAAGCCCAATCTGTCCACTATAAGCGCACACACACTATGTGGCTGTATGCCTGATGACCACACACTGTCAGATCAGTCATCACCAACTGCCTTTTCTGCTAGTCCCAATTGTTGTTGAGACAAGTGGTTGTAATTACCAAATTGGGTTTTCCAAATGACAGTGTGTATTGGCAGCTGTTTCTATCGTCCACAGCAATAGGCCAGATCATTTTTTTTTTTCACCATGTTTAGTTAATTATTCAAAGTGCAATTAAATGTGTTGCGAGGTAGGTTTTCTTCTGCAATGTCTCAGGTGTAACGCTCAAATCCGTGGTTTAATTCGTGGCTGTAAGCGTATAGTCCTTTTTACTGTAAAATTCTGCACTTTTCAGTAAATGGCTCATTACAATTTTAGCATACAGTCATTACCTTGATTGGCTTAATCAAGTAATTGCTATTTAATGGAAGCATTCCAGAGGCATATATGTCATAAGAACTATGCCAACGATAATAAATAAATCCTAAAGGCTGTACTTCTGTACCTTGCAAGGACAGTCCATGCAGTATGTATCTGATGTTCATTGTGTCACTGATGGAATTTTGTTTTTAAAGGTTGACTTAATCATAAAGCAATTAGATGTGTGAGAAAGATGTAGTAATGACTGCTAACGAGGCACACTGGCCCTTATTATCCCTTCGCATTCTTATTCATATCCGTTTGCACGGGGGACTGATGTTGGATGTATGCACATTTCTGCGCATGTGCATGTGGCCACGGCATACAGGCTGCATGCACCCAAGACAGCAGACGGGGGGATGGCGGTGGATAGTCACACCCATGGGGAACACCCAGTGTTTCATGGGCATTCCAACGAAAAGGCTGAAACTTGGCCTGTGACGTGGGTGCCGGGCGGGCAGCTGACCTCACCGGATGAGTAATCTGAGAGTAACCTTAGATGTGTGTGTGGGCCTTCCACATCATTCGTCTGGTGGAATTGCAAGACTGCGAATTCACAGCCTTGCGAATTCACAGCCTTGCGAATCAACCAGAATAAACCCCCCTGTCTCTATCCACTGCTCCAACACCTCTGAGGCTCTGTCCCCCATCCACCCTCCCCCCTCAATGTGAAGACCCATCCCCTTTGATGTCATGTGCACCCCTTCCCATGCTTTTCTCCTCCTGCTAGGTTATGGTCTGTCCCAGCTCACTCTATGCGGCCATCTTGTAAATTGAGCAGTTATTAGATAATTATTTAGATTTGGTATAACTATTATAGTATTATCTGCGCAGTGGGGCATAGTCCCGTTTCTCATTTATCTACATAGATGTAATGATCACTTTAATAAAGGACCATTTTGAATTTTTAAGCAGTATATGAGGGGGCACCCAAAGGAAACTAGTCATGTTCTACAGTGCAGGGCGCTTGAAGTGTCGGTGTTGCGAGGGAAGCTAGCGCTGACTCCAGTGATTCTAATTTTGTGATGGCTGATTCAAACGAACAACGTGCTGCTGTGAAGTTTTGTTTCCTTTTGGGAAAAAATGCGGCAGAAACGGTTGTTACGCTACAAACCACTTTCAAAGAAGCTGCCATGAGTAAAAAGGGAGAAACATTTCTTCTCAAATGGACAAACCCATGTGCACAGTAGTTGGGGCAGATGTAACATGTGCAGAGTTAGATTTGGGTGGGGGTTTTACTTCAACGTGAGATCTAGATTGCAGTGAAAAAATAAAGCAGTCAGTATTTACCCTGCATAGAAACAAAATGACGCCCAAATTTAATTCTCTCTGCACAAGTTAGACCTGCCCCCTACAGTGCACATGGTTTTCTCCATTTTAGAAGGAATTTGCCTTTGTGAGTGTACCAGAATTAGGGCCTAAATGTTTCCCTTAAATCCAGCTATCTGGTTAGTTCTGCAGTATTTCTAAACGTTTGCATTGCCATTTATTTAAATAGCGCACGCACTTTACAGAAAGTATTTGGCCATTCACATCAGTCCCTGCCCCAGTGGAGCTTACAATCAAAGTTTCCTACCACATGTACATACATAATTGCATACCCTCCAACTGTACCGATTTAGCCGGTACAGTACCGTTTTTTAATGGTCTGTACTGGCTAAATCTAACTGTACCGAATGTACCTATTTTTTTTTTTTTTTTGTAGCCAGTGCCTCTGGGAGTTGTAATTTTGGAAACTGTCAGCATCCAATCAGAGTGAGGATGCTACAGTGAGCCACTGAAAGTGCGAGCGACTTGACCAATGAGGGCTGTGCTGGGAAGAGTGATGTGAGCTGCAGCCAATGAAGCGGCTAGTTGTAGGCTGTGTGGGCGCGTGTGAGACTTGGTGACAGTAGCCAAGTCTCGCACACTGTGACTGTGCGCCGGGTGTATCGGTCTGTGCAGGCGAATACGGGACATGGCTGCAGAGCTGGATGAGATGCCAGTGCCCTGCGCCAGCTTCTCCCTGATACCTTGACATACTAGAGGCTTCCTAGTCGGGTGTGAAGGCCGCCCCGCACCTGATGTGTGGTGACCGGGTCTGGGTGCTGGGGAGTCCTCCCCGGGGTTAGGGTGGCATGGTTAGAACATAAAATCATGCTAAGCAGGGGATACGGGGATGGGGCAGCCAGGCAAGGAGCATGGAATAAAAAAAAAATGCACAGTACACATTCGGAAAGGGGGTGTGAACACGCCCACTTCCCCTGTGGCCATGCCTACTTCACACATGGCCACACCCCCTTCCCGAATGTGTACCGATTCCTGCCCTTCAGATGTTGGAGGGTATGTAATTGGTTAATTATGGGTGGTAACCGTAGTACCTGGAGGAAGCCCACATAAACTCCACACAGTTATGGCCAAGCTGGGAATGGAACACATGAACTCGTGCTGTGAGCCATGGCTTTTTAGTGAGAACCGCTTAAGAAATGTATTGATAGTTCCATATATTATATGTAAAATAATGTTGCCAGAGAAACAAACGGATAAACAATGACCTTTAATGATATTGGCGCTATGCAACTCTTTTTTGTTTTTTTATTTAGAGCTTTTTACAAACTACTCTGTTTACCAAGGCAAATGTCATATTAGTCACGAAGCATCTCTCCCGCGTTCCTCAGGAGAAAGCAGGAAGATAGAGTTCTATTTACATATATAGCTTACAAAAGCAGAGTCTCCAGAGACGGTGAACAAACACAGCCACCTGGGCACTTACATTCCCAAACGTTTCTTCCTTTCACCTTCTCACAAAAGAGGCTTTTGACTATTGTAACACACAAGCCTTTGTGCC
Source organism: Crinia signifera (assembly GCF_055691185.1). NCBI lineage: Eukaryota > Metazoa > Chordata > Amphibia > Anura > Myobatrachidae > Crinia > Crinia signifera. Next base: position 240,558,211 of record NC_139222.1, on the reverse strand, counting down.
TTTTGTGGTAGTCTGCTGAAGCATGTTGTGTGTTTGTGGAGGTGTGTGTATGTGTGTGCTTAGCGGTTGGAATGTGGGTAGGTTCTAACAATCAGAATTAATTGACTCTTTTCTCTATGCAGTTAATGTCCGTCCCTTACTGCACGTCTGACATATAAACTTGCACTCACTATATTTGTAACCGAATTGGCAAGGCCCTTTCTAAACTGTGCTGACCAGAGGCTCTGTAGCTAACGGTTGTGTGTGGATATACAGATGGAGCGCTGCTCGTTATTGCAGGCGCTGGTGCTTCCATCGACAGGGTGCGCAGGAGACATGCGTGCTCCGTGATGACTGAGCACCCCGCCCCCATTGCCAGTCCCCCCCCCCCCCCCTCTTTAACCCTGCCAGTCTCCCTGAAGCGGAGACGGGCAGGGCCCCGCCGCCCAGCTGCCGAGAGACTGGGATGCGCGTCCACGTGAGACGCACGCGCATCCCAGTCTGACGGAGTCCCTCTCCGCCGGCGAGAGCCGAGCAAGAATGAGAGGGGCTCCATCTGTATAATAATATAAATATGCACACATTTATAGAACTAATAAATATCAAATAAAATGGGTGACATTTAATAGGATGAGAGATTTGGTAAGAAAGATTTTTTTAAAGCGGCAATAATTTACACTGCAAAATCAAACTGGTGTTGCAGTGTAAATGATTGCCGCTTTAAAAAAAACAACCTGTTAATTTCTAACTAAATCTCTCATCCTATTACATTTCACCCCATGTGTTTTTGTCTTCAATACAATAAGTTGATACGGCTGATTCAGACCTGTTTGCTAGGCTGCGAACAGGTCAGCGATTCCCACATCCACTAGCTATCACGCGAGGTTATGTGTAGGAGATCACACGCCCTCGCATGCAGCCGAAGATGAAAGAAATCGTTTCATGGTCGCCGACCGTAGAATGATTTTTCTCCCCTTCTGCGATAAGTCAGCCTGAACTGACTTTTATTTCCACCGGAAATGGACGAAAAGGGTGCGGGAGATGACGTCATATGGCATCAGCCGCCTGCCCCAAGCAGTCCTCAACCTGTCTGGGCGTTTCCCCTGCTGCCAGTCTGTGCCCACCCCATTCCCTCCCCTACCTGTGCGATCACCTCGGCGCAGGGGTCTGCACATGCGCATGTGGTCCGAATTAGGCCTTAAAGTCATTTTGGTAATAGAAGCGGTATCCGGGTGGCGGGCAGACAATTTTGAGGTTGGCCGTCAACAGGTAGACACCAAATGGTCAACATACACAAGCTTGACACAAGCAAAAGGTTGACATGGGAAAGGGCAACACATGAAAAGAGGTTGACGTGAGATGTTTTTTTTTTCCCCACAACTTTTTATTTATTTTTTTCAAATTTTTGGGACTTTTCTAATTTACCATCCATGTAGGCTATATCTGGTTAAGTGTCATGTGCGTTGGTAGCAGAATTAGGCATCTGGCTGAAACTATGGCAAGTGAAGCAGTACACTAATTGTGGGTCCTAGTGTTAAGGTGTTACCATTGACCCCAACAAATGAAACTCCTGTCAAACTTTTGCTGGTGTCTGCGTTTTGTCAATGTCTATCTTTTTCTGACGACCTCGATGTTGTCTGTGAGCTATACCACACCCAATAGAAGGAAATTAAAAGGAAAAGTATATATAGCTCATATATACCCACTTATTTCTGCCCAAGTGTTTAAAAGCCCACTGCTTTACAGTCCTTTTATAAAATCAGCTCAAACTCCACACCATGTGGAGATTTTTTTTTTCAGTACAAGCCATTATTTATATTAAGGGGTTCGCGGCCCCAGAGAACAGGCAATTTATTGGGGATATCCATGCTGGCTTGCCTTTAGGAATAGTCCCACTAGGGCTAATTGAGCCCCCCCCCCCCCCCCCCCCCCAAAAAAAAAGTTAATCCATAATCAAACGCAACAAAATAACTTTTTTTTTTTATTATTGTCTGTGCATTATTTTAGGGATTTATTTTTTAGCACCTGGGTCCTCTCTACCCCCCTTTTTAACAAATCACTCAGAAAATCCCTGAAAATGCACCAATGTTTATTAAGCCACTGACCACCGATGATTGCACAGCGTCTATTCGGTCAGATTGGGGGGAACTCCCAACTGCCTTGCAGCGGGACACAGACGGCCGCGGGAGGGACGCAGGAACGTCCCCAAATATCGGGACGTTCCTGCGTTGGGAGGTATGTACTCTGTGTTGCCCTTACTCGCATTGCACATTGCAGGTTATCAGTTTGGGCAGCCAGGTGCAAACAGATGTTATCATCCACATTCCTGGAAAATGATTTGTGCAGAAAAACACACAAGAGTGTGACCGAGATGTGCAAACTATTAATGAACTAATGAATTGTAGCTGCATTTAGTTTACAAAATATATAACACCTTGCCAGTCCCTGCATGTAGGCATATAAGATTCCTTAGCAGTTTATAAGATTCTGCACGTTGCTGTGTTACAAAGTACATTTGGTGTCAGCATCCCAATAAAAAAATTCAAAATCGTTTTTTTTCCCTTGTACGTGCCTATACTAGAAGAAGCCGACTCTCTGTATTCCTAGCTGGGGGTGGGGGCTGTTGGGAAACGCAGCTGTAAAAACTCTGCAGTACCGCTGTAGGTTCTGCAAACAACATCTTGCACTGGAATCCCAGCTCTGTTTGCCTGATTCAAGCTTCCAGTCTCCTATTCCCTGATCACACCACTTGATTTAAAATATGGTCACAGGAATTTGAAATAGGGCATAGTACAGTATGTGTGAGTTATCTTTTCATTATCCTACACCATACACCAATATATGTGGCGAGTGGTGATGTCATCATCTATACTTGAGGTGTAGTAGATATGAGTGGAAATATGGACAAATTTGAGGGGGAAATGTCACACTTTCAAAAGGAAAAAAAGTGGAGTTTGTAGCAATCATTCATCTAGCACAGGGATGGCCAAACCGGTCCTCGAAATCTAGCAACGGTCCATGTTTTCTAAATCACCTATCTGGTGTGCAGCTTAGTCATTACTAACTGTCACATTTTCAAACCTGCTGCATTCATTCCTACTATAGATCCACAGGTTGCCTGATATACAAGAACTGTTGGTAGATCTTGAGAACAGGTTTGGCCACCCCTGATCTAGCACATTCCATTGAATGGTGGCTAGAAGCTGATTGGTCATTATGACCAATTTGTTTTACAGTTAGATCTCTGAAAAGGTCACTACATCTCCTCAGTTGTGTGAAGAGTTTTGCAGAACTAGTTTCTGATCTTTGCATTCTGCTTCATTATGCTGCACCATATTGTGCAAATGGAATTCTTCTAAACTCCTAGTCTATTTAGAACTAGAAATACAATTGTCCGTTCTTTCTCCGGTATAGTTGGGTAGGACCAGGAACACTTAAGGTGCAGAATGGTTGTTCAAGTTTCTCTGTAGAGTAGTGATGTCATTCTGGGTAAATAAAACTTCTAGTACAAGAGTAGTGAGGTCACTTGTGTTACCTGGCTTATTGTCATTGTGACAGGGAAAAACACCTGGATGTGACATTCCTCTCCTTCAAGAAAGCACTGCAGAATATGTGTGCGCTATATAAATAACTGATGATAATTATAAAACAAACAACTTATTTTGTTTTAAATTTAAACTCCCCATTATACAACAATTGTTCTATCCTTTTACCCTAAAACAAAAATGCTAGAAGATACCATATATATAATTATACGAATAACTGACCTTTTTAAAACACTGTCTATTTATTTGTCCCCTTATGAACACCGATCACCACAATGAGCTAGGGTCAGTTCACTTAAGATGCGCGCCAACTCGTCTATCAGTAAATGCGGAAATGTGTCGCTCTACTCTAGCGCCATATTTTGTTTGAAGCCCCATAGGGCTGAGTTATAAAATGTGAGAGGGGAGCGCGTTGAAGTGCTGCAGCCGGCAATTTGCCCTGCTCACGCCTAATAAGTTACAGTAGGTCGAAAATTGGTTTATAACTATAAAATAAATAGAAGGAAAATATTTTATACGACTACATTTCTCCTCATTTCCTTTCTGCTTATATGCAGGATGCTCATCCCTGATATAGGGTCAGATGCACGGAGCTTCAAAAGTGATAACATGGAGAGTGATAAACAGCCAGCTAATCAGCTCCTACCTGCCATGTCACAGGCTGTGTTTGAAAAAATGTCAGGCAGGAGCTGATTGGTTGGTTGTTTTTTTTTTTATCACTCTCATTTTATCTCTGTTGAAGCTTAGTGCATCTGGCTCTTATCGCTATGGACACAAAGCTGATGTCTGAGTATCTTTCACCATCTAGTTACATCCCCCCCCCTCCCCCATACATGGTCTGGATTGAACTCCCATGACCGGATCTAGCTATTGTAGTTGACCGTATTAATAGAACTTTCATATGTACTGGCTAGGAAAGGCAAAAAGTTATTTTTTGCTTGTGATGTCATTAGTTTACATACATTTTTTATCTGCAGGATTATAATAGCATCCTACTGCGTAATAGATCTATGCTTTCTCGATGTCCTGTTTCGTTATGAGTCCCTTGTGATCCTTCACACTATAGCTGTCCTTGGATACTCCCATCCCTTTCCGGCACCACATAAGACATTAAAGCAGATGTTCCCCTGAGCATTTAGGAACTGTGCAAGTAATGGCAGATAATGTGACTTAACCACTCTCCTCCTGCCCACTCTCCAAATAGTCTAGTTCCCCCCCCCAACTCGTATATTTAGTAAAGCCGGCCACACTTCGTTCTGAGATGAAAGCCTCTCACCACATCACTGTATTAGAAAGTTGATCTATATTTTTGGAGCAGAGGAATTTTTATCACGGACATGCGGCAAGTTGCTGTTCTGCGTGTGGTTTGTTTGCTTTGCAGAACTACCACCCTAATAAAACTGGATTAAAACCTCTCCACTGTTCATGGAATTTAGGAATGATTTAGGAGATCGGATTATAGTGTTTGGTATCTTAATGTTTAAGTTATGGGTTGGATTATTTTGCTTGCTGCCAAATGTGAGAGGGGGGAGATCAGAGAGGTACAATTTTGTCCAAATTGTTGGATGGAATGAAATAACTTTGTGACTATCTACTTTAGAATCAGCAGCATTAAGGCTAGTGTTCCCTATAAGCTTCTTTTGCACCCTGTCTTTTTTTTAAATCCTTAAAATGCACCCTGCCCTTTTTGTGTGTGGCACTGAGCGCCCTTCCGTTACCCCCCACCTCGATGACTTGCCAATGAAAACTTTTTGGTGTGTGCCATCTTTTGTAATGGGTATTACAGTGTGTGGAATAATGTGTAAAAGGCATTACAGCATGTGCCATAATGTGTAATTGTCATTACGACAGAATATGTAATGGGCATAGCAGAGTATGAAAATATTTAATGGGCGAAATCCTAGTGCAGTGTGTTTGTTTTTTTTTTTTTTGTTTTTTTTTTTTTTATATATGCTTTTGTTTCTAATGTAAAATGTGCCCTGCTCGGTGGTCAGCAAACTGCCCTAAAAAAATCCTAGCGTGAACACTAAAGGTGGCAGGAAATTAAGATGGGCTGAGGTTCAAAGACAGTGGCCTTATGAGCACCTATTACCTACACACAATGGAGATATTAATTATTATATTGGTACTCGTGTATTAGCAGGGCGCCCACTAAGCAAATAGCTTAGTGCCCTATTCTGCGTACTGAGATTGCATGCAATGCGATCCACGGCCAGGGGGTGCTGTGAAATTTAACCATCGCATGCGATCTCTACGCCCACATAGGTAGGCAAATTGGGCGCCCTGCTAATACACAAGTACCATTATATTTATATGATGCCAAATGGGCTCTTAAGTGCCATTCATAGGGGTAAAACAAAATACATAGGTATAAATGCTACTTAGAAAAACAAAATATCCATCCAGTACTCTGACGTAAAATAAATATTCAGAGAATGCAGAATGTCAGATCGCCAGAATTCCTATGCATTGGGGTAGAAATTGTAACCACATTATTATAGATGCCAAAAATTCTTGTCAATATTCTTGTATAATTTAGGAATAATAATAATGTATTTGCTTGTAAATATAGTATGTATGTATGTATGTATGTATGAATGAGCATCAAGGGCACTTAAAACATAATGTACTTATTAATTGTATAATGTGAAGATCCAAGAAGTCATTGTGGAAATAGTATGCCCTAGACCAGACGTTTTTACCTCCATTTCTCAGGTACTCTTAACAGGCCATGTTTTCAGGCTTTCTCTCTGTAGAAACAGGTTGGATAATTGTTGAGCAACTTAACTAAATAACTGACCTGTGCATAATGGAAGAAGCCCTGAAATAATGACCTATTGGGCACTCGGCCAGTTATTTTAGTACTCCCTACAATTGAATTATAGGTGTACAAATGAATGTCACAACAGTAGATCGAGATTCTAACGTTGTTGCTGATCTCTTGCAGGACCTCTCACATGGTATTGGGGACCACGTAGTGGTGCTTGCGTCCCATGCATGCTCACAGCCAGCCGGATGGGGTTGTTCTCGGTGTGGCGCACAGGACAAGCAAGGGGTGGGTACACTGACGGTATGCTGCTGCTCTGCCTGTTTTTGGTCGGCTTTGTGATTGCTCGTCCATCTTACAGTCGAGGGGAGGACACCACTGTGGAACCAGAAGGTAAGAATGAAACCAGTTGTTGTGAATATTCTTATACAAGCTGTGTTACTCTTTACTATAGTTTTATATTATTATTTTACTGTCGCTTCTTTTAGTGCTAATAACCTATGTTGAATAGGTTTGCATTGAGGTTGAACATATAGGGTGCTATTTAATTGTTATAGTGCACCCAAACTCCCCTTTAAAATGACGGGAGATCGTAGGGTGGTATTCAGTTGATCTAGTCCTCATATTGCGCTCATTATCATAAGGTTTAGCAGCGCATTTGTTCACCGCCCCTGGGGATAGCGAGTTGAAATGCTGGTGAAAAACAGTTGAATACCGCCCATAAGGGGCTATTCAATTCTGGATTCCGACCATCGGAATCCCAGGCCCTTTTTGTCCCGCTGGACAGAACCTCGACAATCAGAATTCAATGTTCCGAGTGTTGGCTGGAAAGTGGGCGTGTCAGCGAAAATGGCTGAAGATTGTCGAAATCGTCTGAGAATTCGACAATCTGCAGCCATTTCCAACAAAATAGATCTGATTGGTTTTAAAGTCAGATCTGTTTTGACGGAATCTGCCTTCAATGCTGTCGGAAACATTGAATAGGCAGCGGCCGCTATTTCCACCGTTAGAATTGAATCCCCCCTCGTAGTCTCTACTTCCCTTTCCATGACGGCTCTGGTATATACTGGGAGGTATAGCTAACCTTGTTGTTGGATGATGCAATTTCATTACCTTATCCCAAGTCGCTGGCTGATTTTGAGAATGGAACATGTTAGCAGCTAGATGTGTAACGCTTGTTTAGAACTTTTTATAGCAAAAGAAAATAAACGTTGAACATAAAATACCCATTCATTAGTTTGAGGCATGCATCATTTTTGTCTTTTTAATTTTCTTTTTTTTTTTGGTAGCCTTATTTGCTATTTTGTAGCAGTTTGCTATTTTGGTTTTTAGAACCGCAATTCCACATTTCAGGTAAACTCACTACATTGATGACATACTGTTAGGGGAGGTGTAAATATAATGACGACAATATACCACTATCATGGGAAACCTCCAACCTCCCCAATTATGAGAGAGCACCAAATCTCTAATCATGAGAAATTCCATTGCAGTCTGCCACTTGCAAAATCTGCCTGGGGGGAGGCTCTGATTAGAAAAAAAAAGAATAAGCCGAGGTTGCCCTGCAGGCGACACTTTGAGATAGAAGTGCATCAGAATATAGAGTTATCTGTTCCTCTTTGCATTCCGGGCTGTCAGTCTGTCTGCGATGTGCAGGTATGGTAACAATGTTGCCTGTCCTGTTTTAGCCTCTGCTGAACACACCTGGATCAGTGTATGTATCCCTCCAGTATCTCAGTTCTTGGATGAGCAGGTAATACTCACTGTGCTGTAGTACCAGAGTAAACTTCTGGAAAGCATTAATGAACTTAAAGGAATAACATGATCATAATAAAAAAATATGCTGATCTTCTATCCGTATGTGTTTGGAGAGACATTTTAAGGTGTCAAATTAAATATTTGTTTCTTTGCATATCTTAACAATTGCAGTTTTGTTGTTACAGCCAGGGCCGCCAAGAGGTATGCAGGGCCCCGGTAAAATTTGGGGGCATGGCCTAATCACGGGAGGTGTGGCCACCTCTCGTGATTAGGCTACGCCCCCAAAATGTTCAAGATGGGTGAGCTCTCATGCTGACAGTGAGATGCTCATGCTGTGTCTGCTGTCAGCACAGCACATGCTGTGGGTGTGTGCTGCTGCCAGGGAGAGGGGGAAGGGGGGGGGGGTGGGCGCAGACCAGGGCCCCCGCTGGACCTCTCCAGCAAGCCTGTGCCCGGGTAATTAGTACCCCCCCCCCCCTCTCGGCGGCCCTGGTTACGGCCTCTGTGTATGGGAGCAGAATATTCCAACTGAATTGGCTTCCATCGAGGCATGTACGCACACCTAGAAATACAAATATATACACAGTCCTCCACACACACTGTACTGTCATGTTTTACAGTAAGCCAGGAACAAATAGATAGAATGTCTTACTAATAAGTCACAGCAGAGATGAGAACGTTCTAGATCATTGGTGTATTTGTAGGAGTCTTTTCTAAACAAGCTCCTGCATGGAAGTAACTGCTATGGGGCTAATTGGATAGCCCCGGGTGGTTTAATTAAGCACTTAATTAAATAATTGACACAGTCCGTGTTACCATGGTGCATTAGTGGCTTTTTTCAGCTTTCTTTTATATTTGGAAAGAGTTTCTTCAAAACCAGCCACCCTTCATTACTCCCTCAGGGCCTGGTTCAGAGTTAGGTATTTTTTCATATGCAGGTAAAATACAGGCTGTTTTTGCATGTAATGAAGCAATCCTACTTTCCTACTCTCTCGGAACATCTGAGTCTCCTGAATCTTGGGTGGCTCTCGGAAAGATCTCCCTATTCTAGAACTAGAATCCCTGAGGAGAGCTAGAACAAGTTTCCCGGAAGAGAACGAAAGATTATATGAATTAAGTAAGGCTCTCGTACTCGTTGTGTGAGTGCAGCCATGTTGCAAACAGTATGTGCTTCATATGAGGGGCCAGATGTACTAAGCTTGAGAAGCGATAAAATGGAGAGTGATAAACCACCAACCAATCAGCTCCTACCTGTCATGTTACAGGCTGTGTTTAAAAAATAGAAAAAAATGACAGGTCGGAGTTGATTGGTTGGTGGTTTATCACTCTCCATTTTATCACTTTTCAAGGCTTAGTGCATCTCGCCTGATGTGTTTAAACCCTAGACCAGGGGTTCCCAAACTTTTTCGAATCTCGGTACCCTAGAGCAGGGCTTGACAATTTTTTTTAGAATCAAGGAGCCAGGATGTAAGTGTAGGAGCCAGAGCTAAAGATGCCCATACACAATGTGATGCACACTATGCATTTTTATTTAGATCTAGTTTAAAATGCAAAAAATATATGTAAAATGAAGTAGATTGTGCTTCTTAGGTTCAGTTATGTGGTAAAGGGCAGGATTTGCTTCTGGTTGTACACATATTTTATGATTGGCAGCCACCAGCACTGGTTTTGTCCATAAATAATTGATCATAAATAAGTTGAATTGGTCCTGGACCACCAACCCGTGGCACCCCTGCAAGTGTCCCGAGGCACCCCAGGTAGCCACGGCACACTGTTTGGGAAGCACTGCCCTAGACTGTTGTGAAATTTTGTTTTTAAACCAATTACTTGAGTCGGGAGACAAATCCTTTCACTACTTGTTTTGCATTATTTGTTTTATATGTTTTCTTGCTACATAAAGTAAAAATTTGTTGTCCTGACAAGAAACTTGTAAATGTAAAATCATAATTGTCAATCAAACAAGTTGAAGTGTTCAGTCAGCTGCCTTATAACCCTGTCTGGTGAAGAATTATGTGATTATTGGATTTAAAATCAAATTATACCAGAATCAAAATTAGAGTGAAAATAGCTGTGTAAGTGCTAAGAAATACTTTCCCGCTCTTGTGATGGACAGCTCTTCTACTTCTGACCTCATTGCTACCTGCAGGCGTATATGACATATTTGTATTTTTCTCATACATACCTTTCATGAGATATTTGTTTTTGGTGTTTTTTTCCCCTTAAGTTTCTCATTTCAGTCAAGCAATATTAACTTAAAGTATAAGCCTGGAGCTGTAGCAGACTGGTCTTAAAATCTATTTTCCCTATGCTTTAAGTCCAGAACCACCTAATTGTTAGACTAACGTACAGTGTATTCCTTTATCTCAGCAGCAGCGTAATGATTTTTAGTTTAAAATCTACATCATGTGCACCAAAATTTCCAGCTTAATATGAGTGGTATATGCAATATAGAGTATAGTCTCCTTTTTCATGGACTTACGACCATAGTCAAATTATCTGAGTACAATGTTTGGATAAGTCTAGCTGTATTATTTATTGCATATTTGTCTTAAAACATTTCTTCTAATGGTACTTGTGAGTTATCCGGGCGTCCGATTTTTAAATCGGGTCGGATCGGGACATCGCATCGCATCGCATGCGACCATCGGATGCGATGCGATGCGATGACCCGATTTTTCCATAGGAATCAATGTTAAAATGGACTGAGTCCATTTTAACATGGAATTCAATGGGAAAAAGGGTCCTTTTCATACCCCTACTATCCAAGTGGGCATGGAGTTGGATATAAACCTGTGGCGAGCGTAGCGAGCCACCGAGCCCGAAGCGTGGCGAGCGGACACGGAATACCGTCCCCACGCGGGGCTCGCTTCGCTCGCCACGCTTCGGGCTCGGTGGCTCGCTACGCTCGCCACAGGTTTATATCCAACTCCATGCCCACTTGGATAGTAGGGGTATGAAAAGGACCCCTTTTTCCATAGGAATCATTTTAACATTGATTCCTATGGAAAAATCGGGTCATCGCATCCGATGGTCGCATCCGATGGTCGCATGCGATGCGATGCGATATCGCATTGCATCGCATCTGATTGTATGCCTTAACTTAAGGCATACAATCAAAAAATCGGACGCCCGGATAACTCACAAGTACCCTTCTAATGACTATTTTGGGGAAAAAAAAATTTCAAATATTTTTTTAAATATTTTTATTCACATACTGTGAAAGGTCTAAATTGATTATGTGGACATAGTCAAACTATCTAAAGTAAAGAGGTCAACATGGATGCAATGGTGACATCATACTGACCTTTTTTCCTGTTTTGGGTAGTCAACGGGAAGAGTGGACGGGGAGCACAATAATGGGAATTGCAGGCCCTTTAAAGAGCAGTCAGGGCCAATATGATGGGATTGATGAGAATTTAGTGTTGGCATAACCATGTTGACAGAACGTTTATGTCGATATTCTGGTGTCCATATCAACTGGACATGTTACACCCAATGAGGCATTATAATGGCTGAAAATGCTCCGCCAATGTCATGGCCTACTAGTAAGCTGGGTACGCACCTAAAGATTTATCTGTCCAATCTGTCTGATGGGCATAACGTTCTGTTAATATATGGGAGTATACGACAATCAACCATTTGCATCCAAACAATGGAAAACAGAAACGGTAATTCAGACAAATTGGGTTAAAGCCGTTTTATTTAACAGACTTATCCCAACAATCATTTTTATCCATTTTCAAGCATTTGAGAGCAAATGGTTAATTGTTATTTCCTCCCATATTCTACCAATTTTTTTCTCCCCACCATAAAAATAGTGTCCGTGAGTCTCCGAAACACTGCCATCTGCTGGCAGAGAGTGAAACTATATCTCTTTCCTCTTTCTCACACATGCACAAACACAGAAGGTAGACTAACTTTCAAAGCTTTTGCTTGGAGCGGGCTTACTAGTTGGATAGATAAATTGTTTTATGTGTACCCAGCTTTACAGTCATTATGGGAGAGTAGACACCCTTTTTAAAAACTATTAGTTAAGTAGTATGCAAGGTGTGACTCCCTTATTGTAGAAGTAAATGTCCCAGCATGCCTTGCTATGATAGCTGCTTACAGGACATATTGCAATTTGTAGTTTTATGGCTACTGGTTGCCCAAACTTTGCTTTTTGTAAATCTTGAATTCTACATTTTGCACTCCGAGCAGCCCTTGCCATATTACTTTTAGCTGTCTATCTTCCAAAGCTTTTTAAAATGACTATTGTGTACTGCGGAGAATATAAATAGCATTGGGTATGCTGGCAGATACAAAGTATTTCTGGTGTAATCCTCCAAGAACAGCTGCCATGCAGACACCTTGGTTGTAAAAAAAAAAAAAAAAAATTACCTTTTGCCAAAGTTATGCACACGGAAAAAGCAGTGTAATAAAAAGAATTAATATGCAATGGTAGATCAGACACAGACGCTTAGCTATAATATGGGTAAACCTTTTGGGTAAAAATGAATGTAAACCAGTCTGGAACTATTACAGTACCTGTGTAGCATTTTTGTACCACTTTTTGAAACTTCTCATTGTGAGCATTGACCCAATATTTCCTTATACACTTTATAGGGGAAATACCTGAGGCACTGTGGTGTCACTAATCTCAGTTGATAGGTTGCAGTAACATGACTAAAGATTGTCCCACAAAATGGCCGCCTTTACCATGAGTAGTTTTGCCCTTTGCCCTTTTTTTTTCCTTCTCCGTTATTAAACCTTCTTTCTGTGCTATGTGGCCTTGCTAAAAGTTCTGTCTGTACTTGTAAGCGGGGGCTGTAGTTTAACTAGAGGAGATACAGCACCCAGCCCTGTGTAAACACACTTATGTAAACAGGGAGAGCTTTGCATTGAGAGGAGACCAGCCATGACCAAGTACAGCGTGTACAGGTATTCTCCTGGCATACAAGAAGCCTTAATGTAACTATGTTCCTTAGTTAAGCTTCTATAAGAAAGTTGGGTTGTGGGTGATATGCTGGACATGCAGGCTGCCGGACGATCTCAGTGGTTTTTTTTTAAAAATAAAGCGGTATTCCGCAAAACTAGGCCTTGCAAAGGATTGCCTCTTTTAAAAAAATAAAAAAAATAAAACAACTTTAAAAAACCGAGATCGTCCGGCATCCTGGACCTATGGCAAGATCAGACCCGATTTATATTTCTCCAGTGGTCTTATTACACATTAATAAAGAAAATGTCTACCTCACAAGGTGCTTTTAATGTATGTGCATTCCAAATATGGGGAGAAAATGCTGATTGTTTCTTATAATATATACTATGTTGTGATATATACTATGATGACTTTGATGTATCAAGCATTGAAAGAGGGAAGTGTAAAAATTTGAAAACTTGCACATAGCAACCAATCAACATCTTCTTGGTAAGCATTAGTTGATAATGCTATCTAGAAGCTGATTGGATAATATTGACGACAGCTCCACTCTTTTTCATTGTTTGATACATAAACCTCTAAATCTTGTCATCCACAAGTAACCTGTATAGATACTGTACGTCTGATGAGGAAAAATACGAAGGTTACTTAGACCAAATAAGCGTTCTAAAGTAATTGGACAATTACAGCCAGCATTCTTACTGATAATTATGATCGCTTAATAATGGAATGGCTTAAGTAATTTCTTGTATGACCTAGAAAGTTCTACAGGAACTTTGTCTGCTGGCAACTATGTGTTTTATAGCTAGAATATAAATAATAAAAAAAATATATATTTTATTTATTGGTGAAAAATTATGTACAGCCAGATGTACCAAGCTGTGGAGAGTGATAAAGTGGCAAGAGATACGATACCAGACAATTGGCTCCTAACTGTCACAGCACAGACCGTTTAATAAAAAATTACAGGTAGGAGTTGAGTGGATGGTACCAAGGGGTGTGTGTTCTAAGAGGGCATACACACGGGGTGATTTTGTTTTTTTTCTAAGCAATCTGAACACTTAGAAATTAAGCACAGATCAATCCGTGTGTATGCCCTGTAGCGATGGTGATGCGTGGTCCCATGCTTCGCCATCGCCTGCTAAGCACTGGTTAGCACAGATTGCTCAGCACAAATTGCTGTTGCATAGCATGTGTGTATAGCGTTGTGTGCTAACCTAGATTGCTTAGCACAGCACAAAGAGAGAGCGATAGTAGCATCCAACCAGATCCTTTAATTTTTCAAACCTAGCCTGTAGCAGATGATTGGATGGTACATTGGAGCAGATGTATTACAGCGGTGCTTAGCGTGCTGCTATAATACTTCCTGAAGAGAAGCAGGAAGGGACACTGAGAAGATGTATTGACATCATCTTGTCTGCCGAAGCGGTGGAGCGTAATCGCACCCCTCCAGCGATGTCCCCCTCCTGGAGACAGTGCATCAGTTTAGACTGACGCGCTGTCCCTGGCTGCGTGGCCGGCTTACTGAGCATGCGCGAGATCTCGCTATTATCGTGAGATCTCGAGCACAGCCCAGAGCCAGCAGCAGGGTTAGCGTTGTCGCTGCAGTGGGGATAGGACAGCACTAGCCCTGAGCTGACGAAGTGGCTGGGGCGGACTAATGCCTAGAAGACTTGTTAATACTTCGCCCTGGCCGCTAATTGCTGTGAGGTTTGGAGGGCACAGCCATGCCTAGCGTTACTCGGCGGGCTGTCCCTAGCACATGTTAGGTGCTAGGTTAGCTAGTAATACATTTGAATTTTTTTTATCCCCACCAGTTAATACTGCCCCATAATCTCTCACAAATGCTTAGTGCACATACTGAACTGTTTGGTGCTAGGTTCTTTATAAATTAATACCGTTATGGGAGAGCCTGTCAGTGTGGCACTGCAAGCAGAATAAAGAATATTTGGTATGAGAGAAATGGTTCTTCTACATGCCCCCATATTTTATCTCTACACCCCAGAAAATCACACAACCTTTCTCAAAGCCTTACATTCTCCACACAGCTCACTGCCACGTGTGTCGTGTTTTTACGTTTTCTACACGATAAACCTTGGAACCGTAGATGTTTGCTCATGCATTGTAAATGCAGCTGAGACCTTTTTCTTTTTTTGTTTGGTTCACTTATGTTTTCAGCAAGCTTTTCGTTCGACTCGATCTCCTTCTTTGGGCATGCATGCAAATTGGGAGCACAATTCACTGTTAACTTTAGTGAATTCCAAGGGTATATAGGGAGCTTCTCAAGTGTCAGCTGGAGTTAATTAAAAAGCATCGCAGCTTCTGGCGAAGAAAGGGTTAAGGGTAAAGTGAGAGCTGTAAGTGA
Organism: Crinia signifera; assembly: GCF_055691185.1. Lineage (NCBI taxonomy): Eukaryota > Metazoa > Chordata > Amphibia > Anura > Myobatrachidae > Crinia > Crinia signifera. The sequence continues at coordinate 240,542,879 of NC_139222.1, read as the reverse complement.
AAACCATTTCAGCACACAAATTAACAGCATTGTGCTCAGCGGGCCTCATGGAAAGCGCATCATTCCTGAAGTCCATTTCATTTTGTACTACATGGTAATCCTTACCAGGTTCCTATTACATTGCCCTCATAACCAAGCTAGCTGGTACTTCTTAACTAAAGTGCTTTTGCCGAAGCCTTGAGCCGCGGAACATCTTTTACCCATTAGCACAGAATACTTTCTGCTACCCAAAAAAAAAAAAAAATCCAAATATTTTCTAAAATGAAGTTTCCTTTGCACCATATGAAGTTAACTTACCATCTTTTACAGTTGCCTTATGTATGTGGTCGGTATTACGTTGTGTGTGACACATATATGCGGTTCTGTTTTCAGAACTAGTTACAAGGGTATTTGACGGGGTAGTCTATGTATAATATATATGTATGTATTCTATACTGATCGTTATAATAAATATAAAAATATAGTCACTTAATTGTTAGCTAGGAATCTCGACATGAATAATGAGAATCAGCATTTAGAGTGTTGCCATTGGACATGTCAGCAGCCAGTGTCGACACCTAAAGTAAGCATTAGGGCAGTGATGGATAACCTTGACACTCCAGCTGTTGTTGAACTACACATCCCAGCATGCCCTGCTACAGTTTTACTATTTGGCCATGCTAAAACTGATGCAGGGCATGCTTGGATGTGTAGTTTAACAACGGCTGGAGTGTCGAGGTTAGCCATTACTACATTAGGGTAAGGCTGCTGTTAGGCATGCACTAAAAGTGTATAGGAAATACCATTGTTGACATGCCGACTGCCTGCGTACACAATGTTGAAATTGTGAACGATGGCATTCTCAGTGTTGCAAAACTGAACACGCCCAATCAACAGTTGGATAGCCGAATATGAATGTTAAGCAATTTTGTTTTGTGTGTTTGTTAGATACGACTTGAGCCTCTTGGTGTTGCTACTACCACAGTGCATGACTTGTGTAACCTCACTAATCTCTGCATAGCTTGTATACCAGTAAGTAGGGTCTGCACTGCTTGCTGAGTGGATTTTCTGTGGGTGCTTTACTGACATTTGGTGTCTTTCCTTTCTCTGCTGCTTCCCCTCTATCCTTCCAATGCAGAACCTCCAACCAAATACCAAATCTCCCAGCCGGATGTTTTTACCGTTCTCCCCGGCAAGCCACTTGATCTTCACTGTCCTCACATCGATGCGTCCCTGGTGACTTGGACCAAGGATGGGGTGAAATTAGAATCCGGCAATAGGACGGTGATTGTCCTGAACTACTTGCTGATAAATGAGACGTTCCTCAGGGATTCAGGGCTGTATGCCTGCTCAGTGCATAAAGGCGCCCAGAGCAATACTCATTTCTTCCTTGTGAATGTCACAGGTGAGTGACTGCAGAATAGAAGTGTAACCAATCAGAGCGTAATACATTGCATGTCATCGTCATTGTGTTGCTGACAAAGAGATGACAATTTGTCTCTGCAAGCGAGGTTTCCCAATAAGAGTCAAAGAAATGAGCCATCCAGGTCCTTTTCAGTCCTGAATGTCATGCAAATTTAAATGTGCTTGAATAATTTACCCCAACAATTTCCTTTTACCTTGTGGGATATCCCAGGGTTCCCTTAGGATGGCTGAACGTGTTTGTAGAGAGCGTCAGTATGACTTGCACGGGGCGGCGGTGTACTCCTTGGCTTTCCAGCATTGCACTCGTAGAATTATTTACTGAGAGTGTTGCTGTTTGTTCTATGTCTCCCTGTTCACATTAAGGTTACCGATGCACAATGACGAGCTTGATTTTCTTTTAGAACATTGCTGTTTACTGTGTCTTGTTCCTGTTTCAGAAGCCAGCTCCTCTGGAGATGATGAAGATGACAACGACAACGATGTGGCAGACAGTGTCACCAGTGACAACAATAATATACGTAAGTGTTTCACTACGTGTGCCGCGGTTTTGTCGACAGTCTTTGTTTTCTTTAACCATTTTATGTCTGTCAATCCTAACCGCTAAAGATGGGCATTGTTGCCTTTGCCATGAATGGCAAAAGTGCAACAGTTCATCGATAGTGTAGTACTAGTCAATGGATGACCATCGATGTTTTTACATATAGATGGTCATCCATTTTCTTTGATTGGTCTGTGGGACAATAAAAATATGGGGGCGGTGCTTTGCGGGTATCGGGGGTGGAGCTATGCTCCATGTCCTGGCACCATTTGGGAAAAAGGAAAAACTAAACTATTTGTTTACGCTTGACCTAGATGGTGGGAAACCATCTGGTTCTCCCCGTCAATGGCAAAACTATTTGACATTGGCCATAAATCATCGATTTCTAATCATCGATGGTCAATGGCCATACCTACTAACGGCCTTGTTCATATTGCTTTGACCAATTGTGTGTATTATCTGAAACTTGACCATTCCACTTGAACTCTGAAAACTGAATGAATTTACTGAAGAAGTTTGCAAAATGCATCACTTTTGACCAGAGTTTTAGACACCAGTAGCAAGCAAAAACCAGTAACAAATATGGCTGCTCTTGCTTGTAGGAGCTCCTTATTGGACAAACCCAGAGAAGATGGAGAAGCGGCTTCATGCTGTTCCAGCTGCCAATACAGTGAAGTTGCGCTGCCCGGCTGGGGGATACCCAACCCCTACCATGAGGTGGTTAAAGAACAACAAAGAATTCAAGCAAGAACATCGGTTTGGTGGGTACAAGGTAAGGAGACCATTTTGTAGATTAACACATTTTAACCAGGAAAGTGGTGATTGCTAACGCTGTACAAGTATTGGAAACTTCAGTACTTATTTAATATCTGGGCTCCCATTTTTCTTATGAGACCACGTCCCCTCGCGGGGCTCGCTGTGCTCGCCACGCTTCGGGCACGATGGCTCGCTGCGCTCGCCACACTATATAAAATCAACTCCATGCGTGGTTGGATAGTAGGGGTATGAAAAAATGTGGTGCATTTAACATGGGAGCCCAGATAATACATAAGTACCGAAACTTCTAATGGAACAATGACATGCACGCTAACAATCCGCTTATCGAGGAACTAGAGACACAAATGGGTGTCTAGTACACCATCGATGTGGCTGGTTCCTAGCGTACAAGTACTGCATTCTTGTGAATTCTGGTTCAAAGCCAGAACGGCTTCCGTGGCTGTGTCTGCGGGTGATGGATGTACTAATGTTTACTTTTAACACATACCACCAGACATATGTAACAAACTGAGATTTTCCTATAAAAAACAAATGTATTTGTAACCTAAACAACAGTAGATCGTCAATCTTTTCTTTATAGTGCTTGCTCCGAGAGCAGTCTGCATATATGCTGGTAAATAAAGCTGTAGTGTTTAAAAAAAAAAAAGTGTTGTTTAAAACTATATGCAAGAAAATAACTTGTTACTAATCTAAGAAACGGTCTGGTGGGATGACCGCAACTGTTGTCACGATTAACAGTTCTCCGACTAGATTTTTAGCAGATATGATCTATTCGAATACTGCCTCATTGTGTGGGGACCATAAAAAGCGGCAGGTGCAGGGCAGTTATCAGGACAATATAATCATTACCATGTGCAATAACTCTTAATAACCGCAATAGTTTAGATATGATGCTCTCTTGTTTAGGTGCGTTGGGACCTTGATCGGCAGAGAGTTGTTTTAAAAAGTAAATACTTTTTGTCTATTAGTAGATAAAAAGTGAACAGCCACGAGCCAGCTGTAGTCACGATAACATTAATGGTAACTAAATTTTGGAGAATCGGGATGTCTCCATGGTGTAAAAGAAATCCTGTTCTAAAGTTCTGGAAATGCTCATGACTCCAATCTATTATCACTAGTGCTCAGACACTTGAATGTAGCAACTATGACAGACCCTTTCCCTTGAATGTAGCAAGTATGACCAGCTAGCAGTGGGAGTGGATTCAGTTGAACTTGGGGCTCGGTCACAGCAAAACGAAGCTTAACCCTTTGCGTGCCAAGTGAATTTGCAAAATAGATGTGATAATTACCATGCAAATATTTTAAATCCCCATAACGACCTGTAATGTTTTACCTTATATAGGAAATACTATATATATATATATATATATATATATATATATATATATATATATATATAAATATATATATATATATATATATAAATTTTTTTTTTTTTTTCACACTTTTTATTTGATTTTATATAACAAATGTGAGGGACAATGGCATTTGTAGCGGATGTTTTGAACATTTTTCTTTAACTCCTTGTTCATGAACTTCTGCATGTATTGTATTGCTAAAGTGAATTAATGCATATAGTTTGTACTGCGATCTAAAACTCCCACATCACCTATAATGATTTGGAGGATGATATTCGGAATGACCCCATTAACACTTATACATCGACCTCCTGTTGTGGTCCCTGCAGTGTCAGATTGCTGATCACTGGTCTAACTACTCTACAGCAAGTGGTTATATGCCGGAGTAATTGCATTCTCTTAACCTTTCTTGGCATGTAAATGTAGCAGTTATGCTGATCCTTAAAAGCCCCGCACGGTGATATGTGCCAGAATTGCCAGGGATATGGTCACTGAGCGACCATATTCCCGTGTGTACGGGGTGATAGTCACTGTGAGCGCACTCCCGCGCCCAGCCCTGGGGTGGTCGCTTGTCGCAGAACCTCTGCTCAGCGATCATATTGCTCCGTGTGTATAAGAGTATGGTTTGTATATTCCGTAATGAGAGCTCACTATTGCTTTGTCCTACTTATAACAATGACCATTATCATGAACACAGCAAGAACTACTGCAACTTTCCAAACTATGGCCCCCATTCAGCAGTGTCCGCAGTGCAGCTCTGCTAATGCGATCACTAACTATGCAAATACAGTAGGAGGCATTAAATACTTCCTTACTGCATTTGCAATCCCACAGCTGCAACCTGGCCAATGGTCGTGATATTCCCCGCAAATTGCCAGCTGAGTAAGCCTCGGTTTACGTCGGCTGCCCATTGCTGGGAAACTTGCAAAGCCCAAAAAATCTGCATCTTTAGAACCAGTCCTTGGCCTCGCCACTTATGGTAAAAGGGGGAGTTTCTGGCAATGCTGGCCACACCCCGAATGCAGATGAAGGAGGGCTGCCTGCAATCACACAGTTACCGTTCTGCCCATGCACAAAACAGGGACTGTGCGGGTTCTAGATAATCAGATATATGTACTAGATCCAGAAATCCTTCACAACATAGTCTGTGATCTATGGAAGAACTTTTTATGTTTTTAAGACGTTTTTTTAGCAAAGCATAGAGGAGATAAAGCATTAACCAATCAGCTTCTCATACCCCTTTTACACAGCACCAATAACCCAGGTATTGCTGGGCAGTTACTGGGTCGAGGTGCAGTGTGAAAGCACCAAACTGAATAACCCGGGTTGACCAATTCAACCTGGGTTGTAGGAAGGGTTAAACCTGGGTCGCCCTGTGTATAATGGATGACCTAGGTTCTGTTTGAAAAGACCGGAGATGGGATGTCTGACCTGGATTAGCAATGTAAAAGCGGTAGAACTCGCTTTACAGGCCTTGAAAAATGACAGCTAGGAGCTGATTGGTTAGCGCTTCTTCTCTTGTGGTGGTTTGATAAATATGCCCCTAATACCCCTTTTACTCCAGCCTAAATAGCCTGGGTTTTTGCATGGGAGCGCACAAAGACCCGGGTTTTCTGGTGGTGGCACCAATCAGAATAGCAGTTTGCACCCAACTAGATAAAAAAGGAGAAAAAAAAACCTACCTGTCTATCACGGCATCTTTACATGTTTAAATGTATTGTGAAATGTATCCTAGTGTTTATACAGTGAGAATACAGGATAACGGGCTGCTAACATGACATTGTAGATCTCCTAAATGACGGACCACCCGATCAGAGCAAAAAGCTGTCTCTAGTAAGATTCAAGACTTTATAAACCTTGTTCCTTCTACATAGCCGGAATCTAAATGCTCCACAGTAAAATGTGTGATTGGCCATGTACTGTAGCTCAGACTTTAGTGGCATTGAACAGGTTTTATTATTGCAATAGTACAGCATTTACGACCACGGTCTCCTGTACACTCCTTGAGAACAATACATTTACTAAGCTCATCACTCCGGCATGCTTTTACTGTGCTGTGGGCTGTGTAGTGTTCACATGTGTTTTTCTGTGCCTTTGTTTATGTTCACCCATGAGTTCTTAGGCTGCTGCGTGTTGGTACTTGTGATGATGCCTGTATGTTTTCACTGCACATTTTTATAGCAGTATGTAAGTGCTGAGCCCCCTCCGCAGGCTGGTCTCCCTCGCCGTCTGCAGTGCATATGCAAGTACTCCTGGGTGTGCGCTCGGCAGCTGCTGTGTGTGTTTTCTCCGGTGTAAATTACTGTGTTGGACACACTTTATCCCTTTCTTTGTATTGTGTGCACACTGTGACCTGTCCTTGGTTCTGTTTTATTTACTTTTCATTATGTTTTACTTCTCTGCGTGCCAAGACGTAGCAAACGCTCTGTCCGTTTCTCAGTAGGATAATGCATTTCTTGTCCTGGTACTGTACATCCAGTATAGCGTTGGAAATGGGCACAGTGATACAATTATAGGTGTCCGTGACCTGAAAGCACAGATGGTCCTGATATTTTTTTTTTTCATCTCCACGTTCTAACTTTTTACGCAATGCAGATCATTAAGGAAAAGTTGACCCCCTGTCTCATAAAGGCTGATGGAAATACGTTTTCTATAAAGTGATCCTCATACCTTGGGTTGTGTTTGGTCTTAGATTCTGTTACACATTCCAGTATGATGGTCTTTCAAACAGTGATGTCATGCTGGAAGTGGGAGGGGGGTCTGCTAATTGGGTACATATGGACTGGAAGACGGATTAGGCAAAGTCGATAGATATTTTTTAAAGTCAAACATTTATTTATTGATCTAGAAAACCTTAGGGAAAGCATTTAACCAGTCCGCTTCTAATGCTGGTTACACTGAAATGATACCCGGGTGCGATCAGTGACGCTCTGACTCGTGGACTGCGGGGAAATGTTTTCAGGTTCTCAAAAAAGTTAAAAATGAACAAATGGCATGTGCATTACCCAGTGTATGGGCACCTTTAAACATACAGATGGGTGTCAGTATGTGGATAGTGCATAGAGCTAGATATGTGTAGCGTAGGTAATGCATACAGGTAGGTGTGGTTGTGTCAGTAGTGCATACAGGTAGGTATGAATGTGTGGGTAGTGCATACAGATTGTTGTGTGCACATGGGTTGTGCATACAGGTGGGTGTTAGTGTGCACATGGAAATTGTATACAGGTATGTGTGATTTATATGTGATATAGGTAGATGTGTGCCTGTATAGTGCTTACAGGTAGGTGTGACTGCGTGGATAGTGCATACAGGTAGGTGCGACTGCGTGGGTAGTGCATACAGGTAGGTGTGACTGCGTGGGTAGTGCATACAGGTAGGTGTGACTGCGTGGGTAGTGCATACAGGTAGGTGTGACTGCGTGGGTAGTGCATACAGGTAGGTGTGACTGCGTGGATAGTGCATACAGGTAGGAGTGACTGCGTGAGTAGTGCATACAGGTAGGTGCGACTGTGTGGGTAGTGCATACAGGTAGGAGTGACTGCGTGGATAGTGCATACAGGTAGGTGTGACTGCGTGGGTAGTGCATACAGGTAGGTGTGACTGCGTGGGTAGTGCATACAGGTAGGTGTGACTGCGTGGGTAGTGCATACAGGTAGGAGTGACTGCGTGGATAGTGCATACAGGTAGGTGCGACTGTGTGGGTAGTGCATACAGGTAGGTGTGACTGCGTGGATAGTGCATACAGGTAGGAGTGACTGCGTGAGTAGTGCATACAGGTAGGTGTGACTGCGTGAGTAGTGCATACAGGTAGGTGTGACTGCGTGGGTAGTGCATACAGGTAGGTGTGACTGCGTGGATAGTGCATACAGGTAGGTGTGACTGCTTGGGTAGTGCATACAGGTAGGTGTGACACACTGGGTAGTGCATACAGGTATGCATGTACATGGGTGGTGCGCACAGGTTGGTATCATTGTGTGCATAGTGCATACCAGTAGGTATGAGTGTGTCTGACTGGCGCCCACGGTTATTTTTGCCAGTGTGCAATGAAAAACTGGAGTGCACCTTTGATCGCAAGACCCAACGTTTTCCTTGCCCCTCCCAAAAAGCAAACTTGTTTTATCCGAAGAAAGCAGGTTTAACATTAACAGAATTCTGTTCCCACATCTGCTGTCCCCGATAAGTCATTCCCGCCACAGCCCTTTCTACACAGTCAGGTTAATGTGAGTAAATAGAGGGCTGAGCAAACAGTTTAATCGCTGGGAATTGGCTGTGTACACAGCGCTGATTGTAGGTGCCCTGGAATGAAGGGCAAATGTCCTGGAATTCAGCAGACCCGCTGCAGGCCTAACCATTTCTATGGCCTTGAACCTGCAGACACCTTCTGGCGTATAGTGGAAAGGTATTCATATTTGTATGGCTTGTCCTCCCCTATACTCATAATGATAAGTCGGGATTAAAAGAGATCACTGTTGATTGACAGTGAATGGCTGTAATGCATTTAATGGAAAGACAGGAGCTGGGGTAGGAATTATTACACTTGTCATCTTACTGTTGGGACATGCTGGGCTTCATCCTCCTGGCTGATTTGATTTCTTGATTTTTGCATGCCTGGGCGACACCGGTAGATTATTCCTGAGTGACCCCTTATTTAGGGATTAACAAAGTCTCTGGAATGCAATTTTACTATGGAATATGACTGATGCTCAGGTAAAAGTTTAATCTTTTAATTGGTGCACTTGTGGTAATCTGCAAGGATGCAGAGCCAGGACACTCTGTGGAACTACAAGTTTCAGCACACCCACACAGGAGCCAAGATTTGTGTAATATTGTTCTAGTTCGGGGATGGGAAACCTTCAGCCCTTCAGCTGTTGTAGAACTACACATCCCAGCATGCCCTGCAACAGTTTTTCTATGTGGCCATGCTACAACTAACAAGGCATGCTGGGATGTTTAGTTCCCCAACAGATGGTTGTCCGAAGGTTCCCCATCCCTGCTCAAGTGAAATGCTGGCTGGAGGGAGTATAATGTGCTGATTAAACTAATTATTATTATTATTATTATATAATAATAATAATAATAGTCCTCTTTAGAATAAGGTGATAGGTGTTTGTTTTATAAATATATAGAAATTTGTTCTAAAGCCTAAACCCTTTTTTGAGACTCTCCATTCGCTTCTACAGTATATGCAAAACCTGAAGCAACAATTCCACCTTGGAAAGGACACTTGGAGCCGATGCATAGTCAGGATTCCACCGATCAGAACTGTCCCTCATCACCCTAAAATTATTTCTCAGAATGAGCTGCTGACACAGCAGACGTCTCTGCTGAATAGGACTTTGTGTGCACTGAAAGGCGGCTCGTTATTCCATTAAAATAAAGCGATACCTGTTCTCCCTTCCCCCCACTCCATGGCATCACCAGCTCCACTCCCTCCTCTGCATTCCTTGGGTCTCCCTGCAGTCCTTTCTAATAGATAGAAGTTATTAGACTGTAATTACATTGGGACAAGTATTAGGCAGCGCATGTTTGTGTAGGGTTAATATGTATTGTAGACAGAAAGCAGCAGACAGCGCTATCTCAGGATCATTGTGTAGTAGGGACACATGGCAATCATAGGAGCAGTATGTAGTTTATATCCTATGGAATACGTACAGGCTGTGCAATATATTGTCACAGACACAATACTGCATATAATTATAGCATCAAATCCCCCGTTTTATCCATTCATTGTGTAGAATATTGGTTTAAGATTTCAATAGAGGCAAATATTTTAGGCATATTGGCCCTTATTCTGGTTCACTCGCAAAGGCAAATTCCTTTTCAAACGGATAAAACCATGTGCACTGCAGGGGGGTAGATGTAACACGTGCAGAGAGAAGTAGATTTGGGTGAGATATTTTGTTTCTGTGCAGAGAAAATACTGACTGCTTTATTTTTACACTGCAATATAGATCTAACCCCACCCAAATCTAACACACTCTGCACAAGTAGCATCTACCCCACCTGCAGTGCACATGGTTTTGTCCATTTGAGAAGGAATTTGCCTTTGCGAGTGAACCAGAATAAGGGCCATTGCTTAGGGCAGATCATTTATATTAGACACCATTCATTGGTTTTTCTGTTTTGCTTATTTCAAATTCAAACTTTTTAAATGAGCAGAAGTTTAGTATTTAAAAGTACAACATGTTCCCCTCATTAAAATGTACAGTATTTCAGTCACCGTTTAATTGCCCTAATAGTCTGTTCTTTATTAAGACCGTGAGCGGTTTAAGTCTGGGTCACCATTTTTTTTTTCTGTTAGTTGGAATCCTTAGACCACAGGTTCCCAAACTCGGTCCTCATGACCCAACACAATGCATGTTTTGCAGGTCTCCTCACAGAGGGCGGGATGTACTAAAGGGAAAATGCGGTAAAACAGGGGTTTTACCGCCTTTTCCTATTTACCATTACCCGTCCGCCTCAGAGGGTGGCCTATAGAAGCCTATGGGCTTTTATCGCCGCGAGCCCCATCCCCCCCCCCCCCCCCCCCCTCCCGTCCTCCTGATCTCCTCCTCCCCCAGCAGGTGTCACAGCCGGGAGGACATCCGGCTGCAGGGGGGAGGAGGAGACGCAGGGGGACACTGGCAGCTGCCGGGAGGTGACGGAGACCCCCGCAGACCACATCACAGGTATAGCGGGGGTCTCCGTCACCGCAACCCGATGCTAGCCGCATATGTTAGTACATATGCGGCGGCTGTCAGGCAAAGGGCGGCGATGTATATTATATACATCCCGCCCAGAATCACAAGCGAAATAATTATCTACACCTGTGGATCTTTTAAAATGTGTCAAAGAGTCTCTGTGGCCCTGCCAGGTGACCTGGAAAACGTGAACTGTGTGGACCGAGTTTGAGAACCCCTGCCTTAAGTTTGGGCAGATTAGGAGAAATTTTTTTATATAAGGGTTAATTCTTATCGCAGACAAAGTGGCTGAAGTTCCTGGCCGCTGTGGAAGCCTGCTTTGCTACTTTATGCTAATGCCAGTAGCCATTTGATGAATGCAAGGTATTGTGTGTGTGTGTGTGTGTGTGTGTGTCACCCCTGTCGCCCATTGATTTTACGCCGGCTGTTGCAACGATCATCATTAACATTGGATTTGCACCAGCCCAATGCTAGGAGTAGGAGATCTGTCAGAAACAGACTCCCCTTCCTTGCATGCACAACTGACAATCGGCCAGAGCATTTGACCCATGACACGCATCAGAGTGGTCACGTATGATCACTTTCCTACTGCACAGTTAATTCACTGATGCATCCTCAGTCATGGAAAGACCAATCCAGCCAAGTTCCTCCTGTTTCTAAATAGGACGGGCATACAATATACAATATGTAAACTTGCACGTGCGCTGTGTGCAAAAACACACCGTTTGCTCAAACGAAAACAGATCCATACTACCCAAACTCAGCCACATAGTGCATACTTAAGCTGCTCGAAAGACCCCATAGGTCCACCTAGAATGAAGCACACAACATACACTGCTCATCTGTGATGCTCAACTCTAGTCCTCAAGTATCGAAGACAGGTGGAATCATTCCACCGGTTACCACTGACAGAAATCCTAAAAACATCACCTGCTTCGAATCTTGGAGTTTAAGGTGGACAACCTCTTGTTTAGCAAAAGACGAAGAACTAAAGGTCAATCGTCTTTGAATCAAACTCCACCTTTCATGTGATTGCTCAGATTTCTCTTGTTTTAAAGACTTTGTGAATAATACATTTGACTTGTCCCCATGCAAATTCATCTGTGTAAATGAAGGGATTGGTTAGTTTGCTTTCGGTTATTAATATTGTGTTTTATCATTTCTCCTGGTCTCCCCAGGTACGTAACCAACACTGGAGTTTGATCATGGAAAGCGTTGTCCCATCTGACAAAGGCATGTACACTTGCATTGTAGAAAATGAGCATGGGTCTATCAACCACACTTACAGCCTGGATGTCATAGGTAAGGAATTACCCCCCATCCTCCCAATATTTGCTGTAATTGAGGAGCAATGTATAACTATACGGATGTAGACAATTGAAATGATCAAAATATCAGGGATTGACTTACACAGAAACAAGACAACGACAAATTCTATAATGATAACTTGTACTTAATTTCTATATTGTTTGACAAATTTTGTTTAGAAGAAAGAGAAATTTGTTAAATCCAGTGAATTTCACTAACACGGTGTTACGATGGATCTTTTGTGTCCCAATCCTACACTGCTTATTATGCAGATAAAGGGGGAGATTCTCTAAGAATCTCCGCCGCCCATCGCATTTATAATTATCGCATATGTTGTAACATATGCGATTATTAAGGCAAAGGACAGCTCTTGCGTTAAGAGCTGTCCTTTGCGGTGAGAGTCGCCGGGTCCCAGCAGGTCCCGGCGGTTCCCCCCTCCCTCACACACCCGGCGCTGCTGCTGCTGCGCCGGGCTCTCCTCCTCCCTGCACCCGGAAGAGGATCAGTGCAGGGAGGAGGTCACAGGTCTCCTTCACCGCAACCCGATGCTAGCCGCATATGTTAGTACATATGTGGCAGCATCGCGGCGGCTGCCAGACGAAGGGCGGCGATGTATATTAATACATCCTGCCCATAGTGGGGAAAAGAAGGTGAAATTCCCAAATAAGAGTCTAGAAGAACGAGTAAGTCGTACACTAACTCTCTAAGCTCCTGTATTAGTAGACGGGAAAATAGAACCTGCAGAATATCCAAAATAATTAGGAGACTGAGAACCGTTATCCATCTGCTTGCAATAATTTGGAAATGTAACAAACTGGGTCGCTGATTGCTTTCAAAGACTGACCGAGTAATATAAAAGACAAATGGCTTCTTGTCAAGCCATAATAAAACACAATAACCTGGGATGCCGATTCAGGGTAGGAGGGCAGTCACGCGTCTCTCTGCAGCATCTCGGTGCCATGAATGGAAATCTGTGCCCATCCAAAGTGGGCCATCATCCTGGAATATAGAACAAATCGGTGATGTCAGAATACTTAATGACCACTTTAATCTATGACTTCCAAACTTCAAACCTGACAAACTTTCACAGAGGGCGGCCAGGAGCCGAGGAGGAAAATTCCAAACAAGTCTCCAGGAATCGGCCCCTTTTCCTGCCAACCTGGGCCCAATAGTGCCATGTCTTACACAGTAAATGAGGTTATAGCAGTAAAGCGCTCACATTTCCACAAAGGATTGCTTTGTATGTGGCTATATATCCCTTTTGGTGTTCCTCTGTACCATTTTCAGGTATAGATTTCGCCCAGTTTCATATGTTTGTCCGCTACAGACTCTGTGTTTTGCCATATTTTTGCATTTGATAAACTACACGTTCCACCTACCACATAATGATGTCCTTATGCATCTTTGACGGTGTGATTCTAGTCTTTTCCCACTTATTTGCAAATGTCACCAGGATGAAGTAATCCCACTCAGATTATGGAGATATAATGGTTAGCGGAATATGATGCCAGTAAAGCTGGTGGCTGCTGTTTTTTTTTTTCTTAGTTCGTGCTTTATGGCTTAAGATGCCCATACATGTACCATATACTGTTGCGATCCCCTGATGGTCATGTTGGGGGATCGGGGATATTTAAACTGTTTTTATAATCACAATACCGGATCCTGGCACAGATTGCAGAATCTGCCATTTTTTTAATATGCCCTATTTCCCTCGCTCTTCCAGCGAATCGGCATCATCGATGCCCACCGATTGGCGTATCCTGTCGGAAGATCAGTGCTTTCAGTGGATCGGATGATCACACCCACTGATGTATGGGCATCTTAAGTAGACGAGATTGCTGATATACTATTTTCTTAGCTGAACAGCAAAAATACATTCCTGGTTTCATTAAAGGTTCCAAACCCATCTGTGATCAGTATTTATTTTTAAACTGCCAGGCTCTGTATTCCACCATAACATTTTGGGACCTTCTTGTCTGCTACCAGAGCTGCTGTGATGCCTAGTTCAGTTCTAAGAACAAAGAATCCGCTTCAGGATTACCGATCACTTTTCCATAGAACCCAGTTTGCACTGATAGTGTTCTGGTTCGAGCAGCTTGATACAGTACAGTAGCTTTACCTTCTACCTGCAAGAGTGTCACCACCTGGCACGGAAGAAGACAATCCTGATATAATATAAAAAAATATAACTAAGTCATGGACTTTATTTATGACAGACTTTACTACTTATATATCACCGGGTCGATGCTCCCCAAGGTTTTGGAGATGTTGTCCATGCTCTTGACCATTTAGTGCTTGTGCGGGCCTCTATATCCTTCACTCAGACACACTTGGTGAGGTGTGTAGATATCCGAGGCAGTGAAACCGCTCCGCATGCCGTATAACATAGAAATGCACTTTGTGTAAGGCCAGCTGTGAGGAGAGCCTGTTACCTGGCAGTGCTAACAATGGGAAAGCTCACCTAAACCACCGACCCTCTCCCTTGCATTCCTAGATTTTGCCATGTGGAAGCAAACACAGATGGACACTGTTAACCACCTAATCCAGAAGCAGATTCTCCTCTACCACATGCAAGCAAAACCAGTTCATTTTCAATGATATTTACGGTCATGCTGCTTGCGTCATGCAACCATGAACTAATTAGCCTCCCTAAACTCTGATATTACTACTAAAGCTGTCACACACGTACCTGGCCAAGATCCTAATCTCTGTGCAAGCTACCGCCCAATCTCGTTATTCAACATAGACCTAAAGCTCTTTGCAAAGATTGTGGAAACCAGGTGAAAAACACTCTCTAATGCATCTGTGGGCATCAATCCTCGGGTAACTCTGTAGTCCTTGTAGTGCCCCCAAGATGGCCGCCTGCTCTTGTAGTATGGTTTCCTTTACTGCACTTTCTTTGAGTCCTTTGAGTTCAATGACATCTGGTACGCAGAAAAGACAGTCACGCAGCTGAAAATAAGGGGGCATGACTTTGTGGGAAGGGGGCATGGCCTTGCGGGCCAAACTTTTTCTTCACACCAGGGCAATTTCCAGAATTCCCTGAGATGGCAGGTGACAAGAAAATAATGCAGCATGTACTGTCACAATGCGGCTCTTGGCTCCTTTCACTGTGGAAGAGCTGGCATTCCGCAGCCCCCAGTGACACTGCTGATGCATGTGTTTTCAGCGGACTAGATCTTTCACTGAAATAATTCAGTTAGGTGAATGAGATTCATTGTAAGGCCCAAACAAGTTACATTGGCTTATAAATTCAGTTGTTCGTAGTAGTGGTAGTAATTTAATGTAAGAAGCCATATACTCCAGCTTGAGATGAAAAGTGTTTTTGATAGCTGTGTTTTATACCCTTGATTGGCGTTTTCATTAGCCAGTGATGAGGGCTGTATTAGAACATACAGCCCTGGCATGGCAGAAGCATATGAGCAGAGCCAGTTGGCACAATAATGCACTGTATGATATCGTGCAGCGTGTAATAATGGATCAGCCAGGTGTATGCCTGTGGTTCGCTTGCCAACCTGAAGCTTATGTTAAAGCCTTTCCTGATTTCAATGCAGACAAAGAGATACAGGATACAATCTAAATCCTGCTTTACTACATGATAGCAGGAAGGAAGCGGAGAGTGAAATGCTCAGCAGATTTCTGTGCATTAAGGATGCCCACCTCTACCGGACAGTGTTCCAATAAAAGCAAAAAGTGTACCATTCCGAATACTGTTATTTATATAGCGCTGTTCTCCCAGTAGGACACAAAGGGTCAGATGTATGCCTCAACAAGTGCTAAAGTGGAGGTTGATAAAGATGTATAAAGTACCAGCCAGTCAGCTCCACTGCCATGCTACATGCTGGGAATGGAAAATGACAGTTAAGAGCTGATTGGTTCTTTATCTCTCTTTAAGAACACAAGATACAAACTAAGCTGTACAGAGAAGAGAACTAGTAAGCCCTTGGGTTGTGTTGTTTTAGGAACTAATGAAATGCATGGGTGAACAGGAAAGTCCTGAGTCTGTTTTTGAAGAATTCTACATTGGAGGCCTCTCGAACAGTGCCGGGGAGCGGGTTCCATAGAGTCACAGTTGTCCTGCCCTGACTTGTCTGTTTGGCAGGCAGGGAGAGGTTGTTGTCATTGTTCAGGTATGGTTAGGTTAGATGGGTTGGAAGTCGTGACGTGACGTGCAGATCTCTGGGAGCTGGTGGCATCGTTTTGATCCGTGATTGTTGCCGCTTGTAACATGGTGCCGAGTGCCAGGGAATGTGCCACGTGTACAAGCTAAAGATCTGTGGGCAGTTTAAGCTATTACTAGATGATTTTTACCATTCATATGCTTGCAACTTTTTTAACTTCACAAATTTGCCAGAGTTCTGCAACAAAATATTAAAACATTTGTGACTTTGCTCACGTAGCAATCCCTTACAGACCGATTGGGATGTGATGTGTTTAGCATCCGTGAATGCCTAGCTGATCTGGGTACAGTCTTTTTTGTTTTTTCATGTTTTCGGACTATGGATGACAATTTTGGTCTGTATCCGATCACTTTGTGCTGAGAACACAGCGTTCCGGGCCATGGTGTAAAAGCAGAGTGTGCAGCGTTATTCAGCTCCCATGTGACAACTGCTGGAACTGCGAGCTCAGTGTACACAGATGGGATTGTATATATGGCAGAGTGCTACTTCAATCCATCGGGCACAGAAGGAGGCTGATCCTATTAATTGCTTGGACTACTTATTGCAGCATAATAGATCAGAGAGCTGTTAAGTGCTCCATGAAAGCACGTGATGGCTGTGCTGCCCAGGTCAATTTGTGGCCCTTTCTTTGGTCTTGTCCCAGCTTGGCCTAGTAGTATTTCCCTCGCTGGCCCCCTTTGCCCAATGTGCTTCTAGGGCAAAGGAAATGAAATCCTGCTGCTGAGCTCTGAAACCCTAAGCTCGGCAAGTGAAGGAAAAGCAAGAAAATAAGACTTGTAATAACACTGTGGCTGCTCCCACAGGAGGCAAAGAGAGGGTTGTGGGGGAGCTGTAAGGTTCCAATTATGCTGCAGGGATCATATGCAGAAACCAGGTTTTTTTTTTTTTTTTAAAACAAAGTCCACTTCCTACAAAATGTTTGAAAGGAGAAATGAAAAGGAACATAGATTCCAAGCCAGACTGCACTAGGCAGGACTTGTCGGCAGGGAGGAATTTGGATTGATGACCCCTGAAAGCCATATACAGTATAGAACGGCCAATGGTACTTGGTGGGTGGTGTCTAGCCTTTGACACTGGACCACTGCAGCTTCTTCCGGAATTACAGCTGTACTTCTCCATAGGACTGTAACGGACCCGAAGCATTCTATTGGTTATAGAGAGCGTCCCAAGCCTGCGGGTCTCACACGGACATCCATTTTGGTTTTTGTAAAGTAGCTCTTTACTTTTCCATTTGTATCTATTATTTATCACCAGTTATTTATATAGCGCACACATATTCCTCTGTGCTTTACAGAGAATATTTGAACATTCGCATCAGTCCCTGCCCCAGTGGAGCTTACACTCTATATTCCCTACCACATGTACACAGACGTTCTAGGGTTAATTTTCTGGGAGACAATTAACCCAACAATATATTTTTGGATTTTGGGAGGAAATCGGAGTACCCGGAGGAAACCCACACAAGCACAGGGAGAACATACAAACTCCACACAGTTACATCCCTGGTGGGAATTGGGCCCATGACCTCAGTGCTGTGGGGCAGTATACACCATCTGCGCTGCCCCCTTACAATGGAAATGAGCAATAAGAAGCAAATAATGTGCTGTTATTATAATTAAACTGATTGCTGGAAGTAACCCGTAATTCCTATGTAATCATGTTACTCCAAAGATTTTATTTGAACTTAATTTTTCCACCATTAGAAAAGTCTAAAAATGTCGTCTTTTGAAAGTTTGAAGTTTCATTTGTAGTGATATGATAATCATGACCACAGATACCAGAACACATTAATTTTAATTAGACAAAGGGTTAGAACATGGAATTCAGAAGACCTTTTTATTTCTTGGGTACAATGTTGTGTAATTGTCTGTAATCCATATCCACAACCCGCTGCCAAGTGAATGGGTTTAGTGCTGTAGTATTGGTTTGCTGTGTACTAGAGCAGTCTGTTTTGGCTGTTGGACACAATATAATATATATTGCATTCTTTTTCTAGAATATTGTCTGTTTTAAAGATTTGTCTTGGGTAAACTGCAGTATCGACCTTTCAGACGTTTCAGAAATATATGTTTAATGGGATCCTCCACCAGCCACTATGTATACATCTTAGAGCTTCTTCCATGATGGCTAAATGATGTTGGCATCTTCTAGAGCAGACATGTCCAAACTATGGCCCTCCAGCTGTTGTGAAAGTACAAGTCCCATCATGCCTTGCCATAGTTTTGCTATTAGGGAATGCTGTAACTATGGCAAGGCATGCTGGGATGTGTAGTTACACCACAGCTGGAGGGCCGCAGTTTGGACATGCCTGTTATAGAGAATGTCAGAGGAAGTATTTTCTGTCAGCGTATTTTCTGCTTGTAACGAGTGGGGCGCAGCACATCTTCTGTTAGCAGAGGGTTAATAGAATAGGCCGGCTGAAAGGCTTGTTCAGGAAAGGATGCTTTAATAGCCAAAGATGGGCTAATGGCTTCAGATAGTGTTATAGGAGGTTGTGCAGCTGTCTATCTGCCACCATCCTCATATTATGCTAAGCCTCTCAGTAGACCGGGAAAAGGCCCCAGAGGGTTGTTTAACTTACCCTTCAAGCATTTCCTTTAACACCCCCCCCCCCCCTTCTGCTAAAGATGCATTGTCTGCACATTGCAGCTGTAGGCCTTTCTCCCCCCTTTCTTCTATATCCTAACAATCACTGTTATCTGAATGCCCATCACCTACATCCCATAGTGCCAACCGTTCACTGATTTGATTCATGAAAATGCAGATTATAAGTTTGCTAGGAATCTGTGACATAGCTGAGACAATGTGAAAGTGACCAATCAGTTTGCAAGGAACAAGTAAGAGCCCCAGTGATGGCCAGGTTACCTAGGCGACAGGCGAGCTGCATTCTCCTAAATAGTTGTTGAGACCAGAAACCATGGTGCATAAGAGAAGGGTACTACAGTGCGAAGACCATTTCCTGTGTGACACTTACTTTCCAACTATAGTCATTATTCAATTTGTAAGAACTGTGCTGAATGCCGTGTTTTATGATACAAATGATATTTGGCTCGTTATAGTAACTCACTTTTTAAAATGTATATTTCCTGTAAGAATATGGCAAGCTGTTGCTGTCACTTTCTATGCCATTTTATTTTAACCATACATGCTCCTCAATAGTTCAACAACATATGTGCTTGGTCACTGTCCACTTACATGAAATAAAAGTATAGCCTGTGTCAGCTGCACTCGCTGCTTGGACCGGTACTCAACAACTGTCTGACACCTATAGAAATAAATAGATCTGTGACATATACGATCTTATACTATGGTCTTCTTTTGGTAAAAGGTGGCAACCATTGGTGGCAAAGAGGCTGTATTTGCAGTCTACCATAGAAGCTTGAGTTTGATACTTTGGGCCAGATGTATCAAGCTTTATAAGTGATAAAATGGAGAGTGATAAACAACTAGCCAATCGGATCCTACCATCCATTTTTCAAATCTAGCCTTTAGCATGACAGGTAGGAGCTGATTGGCTGGTTGTTTATCACTCTCCATTTTACCACTTTTTGAAGCTTGATACATCTGGCCCTTCATGCTACCGTGAAAATGTAACCCACACCAGCCACCGTAGTAGTCATCACTAGAATTATACTAGGGGACGTATTGTTATCACTTGTTATTAACAACAAACAGTGTTCCAACCAATCGGTGTCTTCTCAATTTTAAACAACCTGACAGGATCTGCTTGGATGGAGCACCATTTATCATTTGTAACCAGTGCTTATAAGAATATCACTTTTTGTTAACTCAGCCCCTGGCTTACAAGAGATCTGACAGAAAGTCTTCCCTTCCCCATACATATGACTCCCATGGAGCTTTCTACCGATCAATTCTGAGTCAGTCTTATCTGCGAATGCGCTGTATGCATCAACTCACCGTTTGATCCACGAGACTCAAAATCAGCCCATTGCGCAGTTTCCCAAACACTGCCATTATAGCCCAGATTTTAAAAATATCCATGCTTGAGCACAGGTGACTTATTACCTCAATCAATGTAATTTAACCATATGGACCCAAGCAAGGATAGCCTTAAATTCTACAATCCTAAAAAAGTTTAGGTATGTAGATTTTTGCAAGCAACCTCACACAAAATCAAATAGGATAAATGTACCTCAGACCACAAATCGGGTTCCTGTGCCTAGCACAGCCCATGTGAGCGCAGAGTGAGCATTTTAAGATTCCTATGCATTTTTCCCCCTTTCTTTTACCCTTTTACTCTATTTAATAACACGCTGCAAGTAAAACAAGGTTGGTGCTTGTGCAGAGGCTGCCAGCATTACGTCAGTGTACCAATTCCCCGCAGAGTGCCAGGGAGAGCAACCTGCATGAAAGCCGCCTTTGTTCCAAGGAGGTGTGCTGGCTTTATACGAGGCTGCTCTGTGGATGTCTGTTTGTGAAACAATTTATTGGAACACGGTATGTGTGTGTATATGGAAGGCGCTCCCTGAGACTGGATACTCTGCTCCTTAACACCTTCAGTGCCAGGGAAGTGTACAAAGTAGTTTTAATGATCATTTTCCTATAGAAATTGGTTTCTGGGTCCGTTCGGAGATGAAAAAAAATGTTTGTGGCATCCTGGTCATTGTAGTCCAATAGAAAGAAGAAGGTTTTCTGTTTACCAACACAGTTACCCAGAAAGAATTGTTTCATATTTAAATATTTTGGAAGTTTTAAATGAATAAGCGGAGAACGAGTGTAAGCTATTGTGTGCCCAGAAATCCTCTGATTGAAAAAAAAAACCGGGTTCTTTAGCAGTTGTGTTACCGTAATGAACCAAGATACCATTTAAGCCAGGCATGTCCAACCTTGGCCCTCCAGCTGTTGTGAAACTACACCTCCCATCATGCCTTGCCACAGTTTTGCTATTAGGGAATGCTAAAACTATGGCAAGGCATGCTGGGATGTGTAGTTTCACAACAACTGGAGGGCCAAGGTTGGACATGACTGATTTAAGCAAAGGTTGGTTATCGGATGAGTTTGGCAAGAGACTGTAGGAGACTTGGCAACGCCTGGCATACTATAAATGCCCCATTTTTCTGTCTGCAAGTATTATTTATTAGTGTATGTCATGTCTGCAAATTAATAACAAACTGGTTTAACCCATTCTGGAATCATTCGCTGGCTTTGTGGATTATAGAACCGTACAGGTTAAATGGAACACTCCCAGTCACAGGTGACAAACAACTCTTGGCACTCAGGCACTGGGTATGTGGGCAGGGACTTCATGCCCGCTGCTACTTCTGTGGCCTGTGAAAACTACCATGTTTTCCTTTTGTCCTCCTCCCGGCAGTATCTTTTGAAGCTGGAGTTCTTTCCCTCCTCCCCCCCCCCCATTACTTACAAATACGCATCTCCCTCCCTTTTAGCTTGGCACTGATTTTGCTACAGGGACCAATGCCAGGAACTTAACAGGGTTACAGACTCGAGTTACTCTCCCCCCTCCCACCAGCCCCTGCTTCCATGGCATTTGCACCCTTGTACATTTATTTTCTAACATGTAGAACTTTTGAATAGTTATAGTAGGAGTGTGAACGAGTGATCGTTAATCAATTTCCTTCATAGTAATAATAAACTGTTTCATGGTGATTAATTTTTTTTTTTTTTTTTACGCTTTGATACAATGTGTTACAGACATTTATCCAAACGGTAAACATTACATTACATTCAAAGATTAATGGTCGTATAGCAATGTATGGCAGAACAACACAAGGACAGTTAATATATTGGGTGTTTTGTGCCAAATTGTCCATGTACTTTTCTGATTTATCATAGGGTGTTCTGTACGTAATACAAGCAAGTCTTCTGATTGGCCGTTGTCTGGTCTACGTACAGATTATAATTTTTTTTTTTTTTTTAGTAATAATTCTGTGGATCTTTACTCTCTCCCAACAGAGCGCTCCTCTCACAGACCCATATTGCAGGCTGGTCTTCCTGCCAATACCACCGCGGTCGTAGGAGGGCATGCTGAATTTGTTTGCAAAGTATATAGTGATGCCCAGCCCCACATTCGCTGGGTGCGATATATAGAGCAGAACGGGAGCCGATACGGAGTTGACGGGATGCCATACGTGAAGGTTTTGAAGGTAAGGATTAATATGTTGTCATTACGTTCTGTATTCGTTTAATTTATGATGGCTTTCCAGTCCATTTATGTTGTTTCTGTGTGGATAAGCCGTTGCTGCCTTTCAATGAAGATGTGTTTAAGGACACTGATTTCAGTA
Source organism: Crinia signifera (assembly GCF_055691185.1). NCBI lineage: Eukaryota > Metazoa > Chordata > Amphibia > Anura > Myobatrachidae > Crinia > Crinia signifera. The sequence goes on along the minus strand of NC_139222.1, from coordinate 240,520,370 downwards.
ATTTATTGTTTCCCAATTGGCAACATTCCGGCATTTGGGCCAAACATGAATTTATAGGGGGGGGGGGGGGGGGGGGGGTATACTCAATGCAGGGTCACGACTGTCGGGATGGCCGGACAGCCGTGACCCTGTCCCGTTCTCGACTGGCTCGACACTGATTTGAATCCCGCCTGCCGAGCGCCGAGAAGGGGGTGTGGCCAGGAGGAGCGGCTGGAATTGGTGAAGCTGCTTGTAAAGGCGGGCACGTTCTACCGAGATCCCTGTTCAATGCTGTCGGGGGAGACAGCAATGAATAGGGCCCGCCGCTATTTCCCCCATCGGGAAAAGTGGCGGGAGATTTGAATACCCCCCTAAATAATGATGTCTTTTCAGGTTCTGGTCACACTTGTGGGACCAAACTAGCCATCAATCTGGCTACTATCCACACATGCAATGAGCCTTTATTTCTGTATTGTAGATGTGTGCACAAATTACATATATCCTCTTTAATGAGTGTGTGCTGTGATCTGGATGCACTCATGCGCAATACTGGATTTAAAAAAGAATATGGTCAATATATGTAAAACTACAGTGAATAACGTCTGTAAAGGAGGAGTTTTGTCATCACTTATCATTTAAGAGTTTTGATGTCACCACCACAGTGCTGAATAGGAAACCCTTGTGTAATAAGGAATCATGCACACCTGCTGTAAATTATTATTGATATTGGAAATATAATCTGTATCGGGTGAGCTGAGTAAAAGCACTGTGCCTACAGACTTTAGGGGAGATTTATCAAAGCTTGTCTGGAGATACCGTAACCACCAATATTCTCATTTTTCAGGTTTTTACAGATAGATTAGTTGATGTTTTAGCTCTCTCCAAGGACCAGATGTATCGAGCTTCAAAAAGTGATACAATGGAGAGTGATAAAAAGCCAGCCAATCAGCTCCTACCTGCCATGTTACAGACTGGAGCTGACTGGCTGGTTGTTTATCACTCTCCACTTTATCACTTTTTGAAGCTTGATAGATCTGGCCCTTAGTCTTGACCTACCCCTTTGTTGGTTTTATATGGTGGCCAAATCCATCTGAAATTGCAATATTAATGAAAAAATCACTAGTGAATCCCATGTGGTCTATACATTTTTTTGAAAAAAAAAAAAGAATATATATATATATATATATATAATTTAAGTTGCTGCTATTTTATCATATAATTGCCTATATTTAATGGATCATTGAAAAGAAGATTAGAAGATTGTACTTTTACAATAGACACGGGTCCTACAATTGGACATCTCCAACCTACTATGGTATTATATTTCCTGTAGTGATCATGCTCTGTTATGTACCACACCATAAGATGTACAGATGTGTCCATATACACCTCTCCTCAAATCGTGATATATAGCCACGTTTGGCGTGCCACAGGTTTTCCTAGATTGCTGCGACGTGACTTTTTTTTTCTTTAAAATATGCATCTTGATCTGAGAATTTTATACCATTTTTTTTGGCGACAGAAATGCCAATTCTAAATACTTAGTACGCTATTAGCGGACGGAGACACAAAATTCAGGAAAAACTGCCTAATTTAGGTACAAGAGCGAAAGACAGAGGTCTGGCTAAAAGGCTGATTCATAGGTGGATGCCGTTTTTTATTTTATTTTATGTGGATGGCCGATGTTTTGTCTACTGCGCAGTGTGGATATAGACACCCGGTGATTGACAGGAATAGTTACGTGAAGTGGTGAATAAAACGCAGGCATGTCACAACCAGTCTGGGATTGTGTTGCCTCTAGCGGCTGGGTACTTGTTTCCTAAAAAACTGCGTCCATCGCATGCAACCAAATCACATGCGATGCGATCGACGCGATTTTTACATTGGAACCAATGTAAAATGGTCCCTGAGACCCAATCTTACATTGGGTCCAATGTTAAATGCCCTCCAGACCCCAATTTTCATTGTATACCCACCCTGATGGGTCAAATGGCCCCCCATTGTTAACGCCACCCCACGATGAACGCCAACCCGAAGCGTGGCGAGCGCAGCATTACGCGTCCTCCGACCTTTTCATACCCCCACTATCCACATCGGTGTGGAGTTGATTTTATATAGTGTGGCGAGCCACCGACCCCAAAGCGTCATGAGCGGCCACGCATTACTTCACAGGTATTACGCGTCCCCTGCGCTCGCCACACTATATAAAATCAACTCCACGCCGACGTGGATAGTGGGGGTATGAAAAGGTCGGAGGACGCGTACCGCTGCGCTCGCCACGCTTCGGGTTGGCGTTCATCGTGGGGTGGCGTTAACAATGGGGTCTATTTCACATACAAATTACCCATCAGGGTGGGTATACAATCAAAAATCGGGTCTATTGGACCATTTAACATTGTTCCCTATGTAAAATCCGGTCCATCGCATCGGTCGCATTGTATGCCATTATAATGGCATACAATGGACCCGATTTTACATAGGAATTTAACATTGAATACAATGCATTCAATGTTAAATCGCGTCGGTCGCATTGCATGCCATTATAATGGCATGCGATGGACCCGATTTTCTAATTATCGGGGAAAAGGCTAAAAATAGCCAAAAATCGCGTCGGTCGTGTCCATCGCATACCTTAACTTAAGGTATGCGATGACCCACGATGGGCGCAGTGCTAGGAAACAAGTACCGCGGCTGCATCTTCGGACGCAGTGGTTCTGGCCCCACGTCTCAGTTGTGACAGATTTCTGAGCAATCCTAGGGTTGTACACAAACAGCAGATCTGAGAAGCGGGCGGTGGTTGGCTCAATACTAGCTACAGCACAGCTCCTGCGACATTTCCATAACTTCTCAGATTTGCTGCACATGAAGCAATAGCAGTGAAGCGAAGTTTGTCCTCCTCTGAATCTGACCCTAAGATGCACAACTGAGGAAAAAGTATGTGAATCACTGAATTAGGTGGTGTTCCTTGTTGCACCGGGTGTCTCTCAATGTATGGCACAATAAGGATAGGCTTATGTGGACACATCTTTAGAGAGAGCCATGCACCTTAGACAGCAGTGACAGCTCTATGTTTTTCTTCCTGTGTCGCCTGCCTGTTTTTAGCACTCGGGAATAAACAGTTCCAGTGCTGAGGTGCTGAATCTGCACAATGTGACAGAAGCAGATGCCGGCGAATATATTTGTACGGTCTCCAATTATATTGGACAGGCTAACAAGTCAGCCTGGCTCACGGTGGTGAAACAAGAACAAGGTAACGTCTCCTACCGCCGCACACAGGCTGCAAATGTGCTCTTTGTGCTTCTGGCGAAGGTGGCGTTGACAAACAATCTGGAGATGGTGTTTTGCCGCACTTTAAGCGGCCATGGAAAAAATACCCACAGGGTTACAGGATTTCACTGACAGACACTCCCTCCTCTTTTATATATCTTCCTATACTGTTTCCCCTTATTATTATTTTACACTTTCTATTTTCTATTCTTCAGCTAAGCCACTTTTCTCCCTTATTTACTTTTTTCTTTTTACTACTTTCCCCCGTCACCTGCACACATTTGGGGCAGACATTACGCTGACTGAGCCAATACTCCGGAGAACACCATATTCCGTTTACTAGGAATACAGTGGCGGTCTTCAGGTTCCATTCCCATTAATGCCTGAATAAGGCCTGGCCAAGCTGTGGCTCTCCAGCTTTTCTAAAACTACACATCCCAGCATACCCTTCTACAGTTTTAACATTCCCTAATTGCAAAACTGTGGCAGGGCATGCTGGGACTTCTAGTCTCACAACAGCTGGAAAGCCATATGTTGGCCAGGCCTGGCCTTCATCGTGTCTGCTTTTACTTTGTGTAGGAATGTGTTTTCCTTGGGGAACTTTGTCCCTGATGCTACTTATCAGAACATCCACTTTATCCAGAACATTGAAGGGATAGAGGAATAAGCGTTTGTTTCTGGATTATACCCAATCAGCACTTTGGTATAATTTAGGAATGAATTGATTAATCCTATTGGATAAGTGTGAAATGACCAATCTTTTTCTTTCTTTGTACCAAGAGCTGAAATCCTTCCTTGTGGGTGTCATTTTTCCATGTTCTGTGATTGCATGTAATCAGTGGTGGTTATTCCTGGTGAAGGGACATGTGCACTCATCTGCACGCTATGTAATCAGAATGTTTTTTTCCTTGGTGACTCTTTGGTGTATTGGGTCTTATGGAGAAGGTGTGTGTGGAATGCAACGGAGATCCCCGGAGGTCCATGGTTCGAGACATCTCCTGAGCACCTCTCCACACGCGTCCTCCTCTCATTGGACATTGCTTTTCTTCTCTTTATTGCCATCCTTCTCTTCCAGGCTGCCGGTGTTAACATTACAGATGAAGAGATAGAAGTCTTATATGTCAGGAATGTATCTTTTGAGGATGCTGGGGAATATACTTGTATAGCTGGAAATTCCATTGGTATTTCTCAACATTCTGCCTGGTTGACGGTTCTGCCAGGTATTATGATCCTGCCTTGGGTTTCTGTCCTTCCCTCGTTCTCCTGTTGCCAGGGGTAAACCACGACTACTCTGCTCCTGTGTAGAGAGATTCCTGCTATGCTTCTACACTTTTTAGAAACCATATATAGTAGCCAATTGCAAGTGAACGTGTTGCCAGTTACATTTCATTTGCCTATTGTGAAAAACAAAATCGTTCAATTTAACATTTCAGTAGAACATTTAACTTCTAGTGGTTTGGAGCAGGGTAAGGGTTTACCTCAGGGTTACCTCCGTTTCCGAGTTCTCTGATTGCACGGCATGCTTTCTTCATGCAATCAGGGGAAGATGTTTTTTCCTGCATGTTTTAACCCCTTTCATTCCGCTCAAAGAAAGGGTTTAAATCATAGTCAAGACAGAACATCTCTGGTGTGTGGGTATCCTCAGTTCTCCTCCTTGTTCCCTATGGACTTTTCAATCTGTTTTTTTTTTCCCTTTTTCTTTTCCTGCTGTAATAATGCTTTGCGGGACAGACAGCTACTTGCCATAGTAAGGTAATGTCACTCCTAATGACTGTAGCCACCTGCTGTGCAGTGACTACAGAAGTGTTGTATGCATGTAGGTATGTATGTGAAGCATGGGCGATGTATCTCATTAATATGGATTTATATATTTATGGGTTACACTTAGAGGGTGAAGATTTATCATTTTAGCAATATAGATAATTTTGCAATCTAATTTTATTCCACATCTATATACAAACAACAACTGCGCTTGTTTGCATCACAACTTTGTAGAAGCCTTTCATTGGTACACCATGTGATTGTTTACACTCTTTGCCCAAACCTGGTACCAGGAAGCACATTTAGATACTTCTCATCAATATGTTTTTGTACTGGTCTCTGATCATGTCATTGTGGCTGGGAGTCCTTCCTCTGCCTTGCCTGCTATTGGGCATTGTTACTTGCCAGAAGCGGCAATGCATGATGGCGGTGTTTATGTACTAAAGAGCCACTGCTCATCTCTTCATTCCTGTAAGGAGAGGTCAGGTGTTTCTGCTGTGCCTGCCGCCCCCCTGGTCTACAAAGGTAATATAAGATAGGCTGGAAATGATACTGTGCATGTCATCCTCCTGGTTAGCAAAGGTAATAAAGTAAAGCCCCAAAATGGAAAATGTGATGATCGTAGTAAACCGTGACAACCGTGTGTGTGTGTATCATTGAGGAATCTGCATAAACCGTAACATACGCTTTCTAATACCGCCCCGGAACTCCTGCAAAAATAGCCAATGGGGAGTCCAGGGGTGGTCTTATTGCTGACAACTTTGTGTGTGACTTTTTTTTCATAAAAATGCATCTCATTCATGAAAAGATGCAAATATGATGCACAAGCAGCTTAAACTGATTAAAATGATGTGCAGCATTACTGTATTGTGTGCGGCCGCGGATGTATCTGCATACTAATTGGTACGTTAGTGTTTTCCTGGAAACCACTGTAAGGTAGCATTCCTGGAAAATTACTAAAACTAATTTAGCATTTTGTATGCAGAATATAGGCATGCCACATAACAACATTTTATTCAGCATAAGCTACCAGTGTGTTTTTTTCTTTTTATGCACCGTTTTGTGACTAAGATGCAGTTAAAGGGAAAGTCACACCACTAGAAGTGTTGTTTAATGTGCAAGAAGGCTAGATGTATGTGGGCGCATCTGTTAGAAAAGTGTAAACCACAGTGCTTCGCTAAAACTCTAAGGGGCACATTAAATTGTGGTATTGGCCAAACTCTTTTTCACCCCCTCCCAGTCATGGTGACCCACCCCTCCCTCTGTGCGCAGCACCCCCACCCCGCTGATTTATATTCCCTACCCATTGGATAAACTACTGCAGCTCTTCCGGTCTTTATGGCTCCTTCTCCTGTGATCCCAGTGCTGTAAAGTCACCTGCTGCTATGCAGCGCCACTTTACTGTACCGGGGTCACAGGGCAGCAGGAAGCCCCGGACACTGGTATTCTTTAAAATAAATAAAAAATGTTTACACAGTGATCAGCCCGTGTTGACATACAGCTGATCACCCTCGCCCGGTTCCCGCACAGCTTTTTCTGCCTAGCTTTTTTTTTTTTTTTAGAACATTTGCCCAGATCGCCTTTCCCATTATAGGTATGGGAAATGCGATCTGCTTTCTAAAAAAAAGGGAATTAAAGGTTTTTTTCACAAAAACTGTTCCAAAAGCCCTTTAATACATTCAGGTGACACTAAAATAATATGAGAAAGGTGTGAAAACAACACGTTTCACATTATTTTAGCAACAATAATGTTAATAAATGGGCCTCTAATACTGCTTTCACATTGCAGAAATGGGTAATGACACGGTATTCTTAAATGGGACTTTAAAACGGGTCTGAGCCTTGAGACCTTTCACATTGCAGGGGAAAACCGTTTTAAAAATCATTTAATACCATTCAAAATTCAACCCGTTTAACCCCCAAGGGACACGTTTCAAGCCATTGAAATAGAGCCATTCACACTGCCTAAAAAACGGCTTTAAAACGTGCTTTTTAACCGTGTTGAAATACCGGTTAACTTTAACCGGTAAATCAACTCTGGCACTTTCACATTGCAGCCTTAAACGTTTTAAAATGGGAAAAAAACGGCAATATACCGTTTTAAAAGTTCAATGTTAAAGGGGTATAAGTGAAGCCTATTACACTTATTGCTATAGTAAACTAAAATAAATTTTAGGTACGCTGCAATATAATAATGATTGTAGAGGTTAACCACATATAGAAGTAAGTAACTTTAATAAAATATTATGTTTTGAAACCTGTATCTGTCACCATGAGCTTGATGCACCAAGCGGTGAAAAAAGTGACCAGTGGAGAGGTTGCTACAAATCTGATTTGAGGAAGCCTTTATTATGAAATGATTGGTAGAAGCTGATTGGTTACTATAAACAACTTCACTGATCCACTGCTTCTCTCTTTTTTTTTTTTTTACTGCTTGCTCTATCAACCCCTCTGCACTTGTTTAACCTTAACAATTTTTTGGCCCAAAATCCACTTGGAACTCAGCAGTTTATTTATTAGCCCAGTCCCATGGCTGCTCCATTATTGTACCAAGATAATATAATCTGTAATGGCAGAAGCCAGCTATTAAACGCGTATAATTGTGTGTCACTAGGCTACACTCTGAAAATTACACTCTGTAGGACAGTTGGAGGAATACACTTAAATCACTTTCAAGTATATTTGGTGTGTGTGTGTGTATGTAGTGTGTGTATGTAGTGTGTGTGTGTGTGTGTGTGTGGAGTACAGCTGTCAATATTTTAGAGTCCTGTTTATATTACATACATAACCTGAATGCTACCATGGATGCCCCCACTTTTTTGCATGAACCATAACCCTGTTCTGCACTGTTGATCATTTTCAGGTACAGAGGCCCCCGTGGAGGAAAATAATTTGCCTTACTACACCGAAATTGGTATCTACATTGGCGGAGCCTTTATTATATTGTGTTTTATCGCTGTCTGCGTCGTCTGCCATATCTTCAATGGAGCAAAGAAGAAGAAAGCACTGATAGGACCACCTGTAGTCCACAAGCTCAGCAAGAGAATTCCACTACACCGCCAGGTAACAGAAAGTAGATAAAGAGTTCCAAAAACTTTATGCGCCGACCAACAGCCGCCATGTGCAGTAAGGTTTCAGAGCCGTACTTCAGTGTAAGAGTAGCCCATCTAGATAAATGACCGTTTGAGTTGAGGTATTAAATTAGAAGAAAGCTATCCTTTTAAGTGAAGAAAATAAGGTTACAAACCATATACCTGGAGTAATCGAGGTGTTTGTTTAAAAATATATTGAGTTCTTTGTTTGTACCATCCCTTTGCTGGGAATCACCTCCTTTTTTAAACTGCAGAGGCAGTCAGAAACGGCAGCCTATCACAAGTCTTGTAAGAGGCTGGTGGTTATGGTAGAAAGCAGTGGTGGCTCCAGAGGTAGGGTGGCAGCACAGTCCAAAATTCAAACAGGTGCAACACCAACTGCCAGGGAGTCAGCTTTGAATGGCAGTTAGTAGCAGTTGGTGAGGCTCTCCTATCTGAGTTGTAAACTGCACTGCAGCCGCACCTCTGGAGCCACCACTGGTAGAAAGGGTCAAACCCCAAATGGTCAAAGTGGACAAGTTTGACATCGACAAAAGGTCAGAGTGGAAGTGGTTGACACATGAAAAGTCGATATTTTGTTAATGGGGTTTATTTTATTTTTTTGTGTCAGTTTGTAGATTTTAACACATGGACCTCAAATGTTTGCACATTTTGTGCTCCTAGCATGGCTCACTTACTCACCTTTCTTTGGGCATTTTACTGTTCCCTATCACAGTCCACATGGAACAGTAAAAAAAAAAAAGCACAAAATGTAAAACACTCATGTAGACCTTTTCAAGTATCGACCATTGGTCAACCTACTGACTGTCAACCTATGGACCGGATACTGAAACTGGTATATTTCCATACAGGAGCATGACTTGGGATGGTCCATATAGTTTGGAATTGTTTTGAGACACTCACTGGTGGCTTTGAGTACAAAGACACTGATCGACCGATTCTATAAAATGTTGAGCATCCCTTTGGTTGTGCTGCATGACCTCGGGAATTATGACTGTTATTGGGGCATCTCCTATGTATAGGCGATGGCTCCAGCGTCTTGTTTTTTGTTTTCACCGCCACTCCCTATAACCTCCCCAAACCGTTCTATGATTGTTGATCACTTTGGTTTTAAATCCTCTCTGCGGCCACTATTGCAAGACTTACAGGCATTCACAGTCAGCTGATAATCGCTTAACTGGAAAAAAAAATTATTTGTGTTTGCATCTTTTTCCGAATCAGGCCCAAAGTTTTTTTGTTTTTTTTAATCTTTTTGTGTTTCTTGGGTTAAATAGGGGGGAAAAAAGATCAGTTATTGTACATTTAATGTGAATATTTGCCCTTGTGGAACGTGTGTGCCATTACTGTGGTTCCTCTGATAGATTGGGTTAACACGATAATAGAAACTTGCATCTTTTTACATCACCAATGAATAATGCACTACTTCGGAAGTATTCTACTTGTGAAAATGTGCTTTGGGGTAAAATACTGACTAAAAATATACCGCAAATGGCTGTAACTGTCCTTCCTTACACTAGAACCCTCTATTCCTACTCTGTATGTTTGAAGCAAGCCAACCAGGTATGAATTGGCCACACCCATGGTTTACCCATTTAGGGGCAGAGCTGAGCAGGAAGGGATTGTTTGCCCGTAAGAGCGGTTCCAGCAGTGTACCATCTATGTACATTATTTGTACTTGTCCCAAAACTATGGGGCAGATTTATTAAGCTTGTTTAAGTGATAAAGTGGCTGGTACTTTATCACCGGCCAATCAGCTCCTACCTGTGAAGTTACAGGCTTGGTTTGAAAAATGACAGGCAGGACCTGATTGGCCGGTGATAAAGACCAGACACTTTATCACTTCATCGAGCTTAATAAATCTGCCCCTATGTTCTTCGCTTTGGTGCTGTCCTTCTAGTGGCCCTTTCCTTATGGCCAATATGTTTGCTACAAAGGTGGAATAACTCATTTCCTACTGTGGCTTCCTAGCAGTATTTCCTTTACCCTTTAATTCCTGGCCCTTCGCTGTCCTTTGTAATGAGGTAATATCCAATACAATTCACTTGTGTCCAATAAATTAAGCTGATGTTTGTTTCTGTAGATGCCACCCATGCGAGGGGATGTACGTGAACACATCCCCTCTCATCTGTTCTCTCCCTCAATGGTTTCTCTCCCCTTTGGAAATAGGTCAGTCTGAACTGGCTTATTTCCTTCGTTGTCCCCCAAAGAGGGATGGGCGCTGACATCACACAACGTCAGTTGCCTGTCCCCGGCAGGCATCGGGCCACGTGCGTTCACAGGGAACCGCCCAGTGTTTTTCATGAGGACGCACATAAAATGCTGGGCATTCCCATGGTCATGTCTCCGGTGCTCCCCTAACCCGTGCAAATGCATCGGCAACTGTAATTAGTCACCGAAGGCATTGGTACAGCGGCTCTGCACATACGCAAATATGCCCATGCACAGAGCCGCACACTCTGCCCCCAGAGCGAATACGCCGGGAACCGATTGATCCTGAATCAGGCCCTATGTGTACGCTACATTTGATTGAAAGTGAGTATTTATAATTATGTGACAGTGACGTTCAGTCATCAGGACATGTTTAGCACATTAAGGGCTGATTTTAGAGTTAGGAGACATATCCAATATCTTGGTACTTAGTTTGTGTTGGGGAATTACCATTTTGTGCTGCAGAGTGCAAAATGAAGAACAGAATTCAGATTTGTGATTGGGGCATGTAAATCTAGAGCTGGCCAATAGGTGCGAGCAGAATGCAGTCATTGCCCCAGATGAATTGCACCCATGCAATGGCCAGCTACAACTCATTTGCAAGCTCGAAGTCAGCCTCCTAGTGTCCTATACCCGTCCAGAGGACTGTAATTGTATTGTTCTTATGTTTAGCGATCAGATATTGCTGGGTAGGTGCAGTATCGTATGTCAGCAAATAACGGATCACATACAACATGTACGGATTTACTCCTCCAACAGCCAAGTGTCTCAGGGAAGTATTGAGGAGCCATCTGGATAAAGATGCCCATTTTTCACCCTCTTTAATACCATGTTTGACCATGCTCACCTTATTTTAATTTGAATTTATGACTTGTTGTTGCACTTACACACTGTTGAGGTGATATTGTCCTTATTGGATTATGTTGTTTGCTGCATTAGGACTAACTCTGATCACGGAGTTGCATTTCCGCATGACACTGGTTGGGTTTCAGGAGTCTTCCTGAACTCATTTACCATTAATGCTTTGTTATTGTTATTTTCCTGTTTTTAAAGGGCAGCAGTAACAGGTAATCATGATATGGGCTGGAAGCACCACATGTAACACACACCGGTTTAGCCATGCTGGCAGTAATCAGATGACGCAGCGCTCTAGTACACCTGGAGCCTGACATGTTTTCTGATTCTGAGAGTGTAGGTACAGTAGACATGACAGACCTTACAGCTAAAAGTGGAACTTAAATAAAGAGATGCGCGAGTTCCATACTACCCGGATTTACTCTGTTATCAAAGCGGGATCTTATTGGCTATCGGCTGTCACATGTTTTTAGCCAATAAGATCCTGCTTTGAGAACCAAGTAAATCCATATAAAACCTCTAGTTAAATAGTCCAGGATAGTTATCCATTAGTGTGAAATGAAGCCGATCAGAGCTGAGAGAATGTTTTTTAAAAGGACAGGAGCTAAAAACGGGAACATCTTTGAGCTGTTGGACCTACGGGTTGCAAATGGGTCACAAAAATTAGTTTAAATTTAATTAATTTTGCATAGTGCATGACTTATTCTTTTTTATATATATATCCCCATTTTGTGGTTGTAATTAATACCTACATATTATCTGTGGAGATCCTTGTACTCTTGCAAATATGAGTTCTTTGGCACATGGTGAGCTGGCTTTGGGATTTTGGCATTGCTGCTGCCATTGGACATATGTCACATGACTGCTTGCTCTTGCAGGTGTCCGCTGATTCCAGCTCCTCTATGAACTCCACCACACCGCTGGTGAGGATCACTACCCGGCTCCTGTCCAGTGCTGACACCGTGCTGCTACCAAATGTGTCCGAGTATGAGCTGCCTCATGACCCAAAGTGGGAGTTCCCTCGAGACAAGTGAGTCCTTATGCACAACCCTTCTATATCCCTTCTATAGCTGAATGTTTGTTCTGCCTTTTTTCAATCTGGAGAGAAATCTGTAAATGCATCTAAGAGATTATGGGGGTTATTCTGGTTGATTCGCAATGCTGTTATTTCGCAGTCTTGCGAGTACGCCCAAACCCGCCTTTGCGGATGGTTGGCTGGTGCCACCCATTCGCAAGGGCGATTCGCATGTAAGGGTTTGAAAATGGATGTTACACAGTAACATCCATTCCCAGGGCAGGGGGTACCTCCCACATCTTTCGATGGTCACGACCATCGAAAGATGTGGAAGGTGCACGCATATGAAAAGTAGCTCTGAGTAACCTTACATATGCGTGCACGCTGGGGAGGAAATGGGCAGGCAGCTGACATCACCCCAAACCCCCCCCCCCCACGCGTCACGGCCTCATTAGCATTACAATGCCCAGCGTTCTCATGGGAATGCACATGAAACGCTGGGCGTTCCCATATGCTATTGGGGCTGCCCAGCCCCCTCTCCGGTGTTGGGTGCGTGCACTCGGCGAACAAAATTTTGCCGTGGGTGCACATACCCTGCATATGCACATGTGCGGAAAGGCACATGCGCACTAAGAAAACATTGGCTAGCTGCGAATCGACCTGAATAAGGTCCCATAAGTAGAGTGTGTGCTATACTAATCCTGGCAATCTGCGTAGCCTACATTTCTCCTATGGGAATACTGTTGAATTGGACACTTGCAGGCTAGCAGTGGAATATACTATTATTTCCTTTTTTACAATAGGGAACTTCTATTAATGATTTACTGTTTATTGATCATGTCTGTAGGCTGACGCTGGGTAAGCCCCTTGGCGAGGGCTGTTTTGGTCAAGTGGTTATGGCAGAGGCACTTGGGATTGACAAAGACCGCCCCAAAGAGTCCGTGACCGTTGCAGTGAAGATGTTGAAAGGTAAAATGGGAAAGGCATTGCTCCGTTCTCCCTCCCCTGACTCTAGATAAATGGTGGATACAAACACATACATCAATATAATTTGTTTCTATATACTCTATATTGCTCTCTCCTTCCCAAATTAATTCTCATCCAGCAGTGGCCAAAATGTCTCCTGCCCAAATAATGCTTTTGTTACCTTTAACGTTTTCCATCCACAGTAATAGTACAGATGTGCCCGTTTGGATTTACGCGGTTGTTAAGGCCAAATTAGCGCAAGATCTTTCTTATTTGCTATCCTAGATGCAGGAAAGCCAGAACACCAATAACATGCTGTTTTGGGATTCGGGTAAATCCTGAACCTGCACATAAATAACAGACATTTTGTATAAACTATACCAAGCTAGGAATACAATCACGCTACTGCATATAGATATTAGTACTTTATCTCTTTCCAGACTTGGATTTAGCTCCCCGTAGTGTGATCTGAGGAATGACTATACAATATGTGCTGATAGGGGGCCAGATGCACTAAGCTTCAAATGTGATAAAATGGAGAGTGATAAACCACCAGCCAATCAGCTCCTACCTGCCATGTCACAGACTGTGTTTGAAAAATGTCAGACAGGTGCTCATTGGTTGGTTGTTCATCACTCTCCATTTTATCACTTTTGAAGCTTAGTGCATCTGGCCCAGGAACTGTCTGTGATCCTATTCCGGCTACAATTATTAACATTCTACATATTGATTCCAAAGGTTCATTATCGTTCTAATGTTTAGTTAATTAGCATGATTGCCCGATCTCAATGCGGCCGGATTCCCCCAAACAGCGAGGCTGGTGGCTAATACAAGGAGACCGCTGCATTTAGCCTTAAGCCTCGCTGTTTTAGCGGCTGCACATAGTTTCCCTGACATGGAAACGGTGTGCAGGGGGTCAGTTGAATACTGACTGTGCGAACGGTGACAGCTCGCAAAAAAACATTGAAGTACCCCTTTTTCTATATGTATAATGTGTTACCAGCAATATACCTAGGCATGATTCATGAAAAAGTGCCTTGTATGGAAAATCTATATATATAAATTTATATGATTTTTCTAAGTCACTGCGGGGTTCTGTGCCCATATATAAATATAAGTTTGTTAATCATTTCTACAGGTTGATGAAATCTTCTAATATGCAGAATTATTTACGGGGGGGGGGGGATTTTGATGTAGAGTTAATAGGTTGTGGTTCTCTTTGATTCACACTTGGGGTTCTCTCTCGACAGATGACGCCACGGAGAAAGACCTATCAGACCTGGCCTCTGAGATGGAGATGATGAAAATGATCGGAAAGCATAAAAACATCATTAACTTGCTGGGTGCATGCACACAAGGAGGTAAGTTTCCTAAACACAGAGATGATGCTGAGCAAGTCTCTAATTATGTCACCAGTAATTACAGGGCATGTGCAGGTCACCAGCATGGAGAGAGTAACAAATACCCTGTAGCGTTGTATAGAGACGGAATGCAGCCTGTAATCGCCACTCTGTGTATATACACCTAGCATTCAGGGGCCTAATGGTGACTTGTGCAACCTTTCAGTTTTATCTCCATCCTGTTATTAAGATACAGTTTAGCGACTGTCTGTGTCATTTTAATGAACACGTTTAGTGGCTGTCTGTGTTGAATAGGAGTCCTTCGATGCCTTGCACTCTGTTGTTGTGTGCGCGGGACTTATTCTGAGCCAGAAATGCGTTTTCTCTGCAGGTACTTTATACGTTATTGTAGAATATGCTGCTAAGGGGAATCTGCGGGAGTACCTGAGGGTCCGGCGCCCCATTGAGATGGAATACTCCTATGAAATTAACAGGGTGCCGGGGGAACAGATGACTTTCAAGGACCTGGTATCGTGTACTTACCAGCTGGCCAGAGGCATGGAGTACTTGGC
The DNA here is from genome assembly GCF_055691185.1 of Crinia signifera. NCBI lineage: Eukaryota > Metazoa > Chordata > Amphibia > Anura > Myobatrachidae > Crinia > Crinia signifera. The sequence continues at coordinate 240,505,315 of NC_139222.1, read as the reverse complement.
GTCGCAGAAGGTATAATAAGAGTGAATTGTACGTGGGCGTTCTGTTTCACAGCTGTTCAGCTCTATAATAGCGGACTGCTGGCAAAGTACGGTCATTACTCGTAATAATAATTGTCATCTGTTGCATTGAGTAAATTCTGTACCTGTGCATTATCTTTTAAAAGGAAGACAAAAGAAAAAAAGTCTACCACAAAGCCGTATTAAAAACATACAAAAACACCTACACATGCCTTGTGATAGAAACATAGAATTTGACAGCAGATAAGAATCACTTGGCCCATCTAGTCAGCCCCTTTTTTAAACATGTTACCTCAAACCATATTTGATCCTTATTTTTTGGGGTACTTGTGTACTAGCACGGCACTCATCGCATCGCAGACCATGAGGCATGCGATGCGATGTTATACAATTTTAAATTGTATACCATCGAATTGTATGCCATTCTATCTCATATACAATGGTATGCAATTTAAAATTGTATAAGCACCCTAAAGGGTTTTCCCATGTTAAAAGTGACCCCTATAAGTTAATTAAACGTGTTGGGTGCTTACTATGTTAAAAGCACCCCTAACAGCACCCCCACTATCAACGCCAACCAGAAGCGTGGCTAGCACAGCGAGCCCGCGAGGGGCGGCGGTACGCGTCCTACAACTTTTTCATACCCCTACTATCCACGTCGGCGTGGAGTCGATTTTATATAGTGTGGCGAGCCACCGAGCCCAAAGCGTGGCGAGGGGACGCGGAATACATGTAAAGGAATACTCGTCCCCTCGCTGCGCTTGCCACGCTTCGGGCTCGGTGGCTCTCTGCACTCGCCACACTATATAACTTCAACTCCACGCCGACGTGGATAGTGGGGGTATGAAAAGGTCGTAGGACGCGTACCGCCGCCCTTCGCGGACTCGCTGCACTCGCCACGCTTCGGGTTCACGTTCATAGTGGGGGTGGCGTGGGGGTGCATTTAACATTGTAAGCCCCCATTAGGGGGCTTATACAATTTTAAATCGCATCGCAGTGCATTGGGTGTATGCCATGCTATGCGATTATATGTCGTGCGACCAAATATCGTGGGCGCCGTGCTAGTACACAAGTACCTTTTTTTGTAAGGCTATCGATATGCCTATCCCAAGCATGTTCAAATTGTGCTACTGAATTTGCCTCTACCACCTCTGATGGGAGGCTATTCCATTCATCCACTACTCTTTCTGTGATGTAATTCTTCCTCAAATTTCCCCTGAATCTTCCTCCCTCTAGTTTCAGTGCATGTCCTCGTGTTCTGCTGCTCCTCTTCCTGTGAAGAATGTCTCCACCTGTAAAAGTTTCTATCATGTCCCCCCTTTCCCTTCTCTGCTATAAAGTATACATATTAAGATCTTTTAGTCTTTCCTGGTACGTTTTGTGATGTAGGCCATGCACCATTTTAGTTGCCCTTCTTTGTACAGTCTCTAATGTATTTATATCCTTCTGGAGATATGGCCTCCAGAACCGAACACAGTACTCTAGATGAGGTTGTACCACTGACCTTATACAGTGATCGTAAAGCAGCTTTTGGAAAAGCTATTTACCTGCTATTTATTTTAGCTGCCCTATATCATGTGAGGTCTTAGGAATGCTACTCTGGAAGTTCACATCCCCACCCTTCCCAACCTATGACTTAAACAGGCAGCCAATAGATCGGTTTCCTTCTAGACACATCAAACCGGATCCCTCCCAGCATCCTTCATGGTGCACTTCACTCCGGGCATGTGCAGATACAAACACCAACAAGACTCCAGGTCCTAAACCCGAAAGTCATGGCAAAGGAAGCTAAAATCTTTATGCATACAGCACTAGTATACACAAATATGCATGCAGAGAGTGGCATCACAAGCAAAATGCAATGTCTTTATGCTCCAGAATAAAATACTTTCTAACCTCCCCCCCCCCCCCCCCCTTCTCTCCATAAAGTAGCAACAGAACCTTTACAAAGTACTTCTGAAAATAAACAATAGGGTGGAATTCACGTTTAAAGCAAGACCATTTTAAACTCCTAAATGTATTATGCTTATTTGTGCTGAATAAAACGGACATTCGGCATTGGCTGCCTACAAAGTGCGTAAGGACATAGAAACATAGAATTTGACGGCAGATAAGAACCATTTGGCCCATCTAGTCTTCCCCTTTTTACCCTTTTATCTAATACATTGAATAATATGGTCCCATGCACTAATTTATCCCTGTAATTCTTTTCTGTCAAAGTGTATCCACCGGGATCTCGCTGCTAGGAACGTGCTGGTCACTGAGAGCAACGTCATGAAGATTGCAGACTTTGGTCTGGCGAGAGATGTCAACAATATAGATTATTATAAAAAGACAACAAATGTAAGTCTGTTACCCTTTTCACACCGCACTTGTTAAACGGTATATTCCTGTTTTTTTCCCATTTCAAAACGTTTAAGGCTGCAGTGTGAAAGCGCCAGAGTTGATTTACCAGTTAAAGATAACCGGTATTTCAAAACGATTAAAAAGCAGAGTCCTACACGTTTTAGTGCCGTTTTTTATGCAGTGAGTGGCTCGGAAACGGTATTTAGTAAAAACAACAGATTACAGACCTGTGATAGGCTGTCCCCTGCATTCTGCCTTGAAACGTGTTCAGGGGATTAAACGGGTTGACTGATGTGAATGGTACTTAAATGGTATTTAAAACTGTAATCTACTGCAATGTGAAGGCTCAGACCCGTTTTAAATACCATTTAAAAATACCGGGTTTTTTAAATGTTTAGGCAGTGTGAAAGCGGTATGTGTGTAATGGGTGTGTGGATTCCCCTTCTGTCATTTTGGTGTTTGTGTTTTCATTGGCAGACAATAACCTGCGATGTTTGTCTGTGTGTCATATTTATTCATTGACCATAGAGATTAAAATGTTACGTACTTGATAGAAATTATGGCAATTGGGTTAATATATATATATATATATATATATATATATATATATATATATATATATATATATATATATATATATATATATATATATATATATATATATATATATATATATATATATATATAAAATGGAGAAGGCCTGGCACTCCCGCAGCTGGGTCCGAATACCCCGGTGCCTTCCAGGACAGGTAGGTAGAGGAATGGAAGAGGCAGCACTCAAATGGGATTTTTCAAAAGTGTATTGTGGCAAAAAATAGGACCAACGTTTCGGGGTCTTAATCACCCCTTTGTCAATATATATATCTTCAATCTAACAACGTTTATATGGTTTGAGTTGGAATGTTTCTGAGCACTATGTTGCTGATCTATAATTTTAATATTCGACAACTATTTCGTAGTTTTAGATGTTAACGTTTATAACAAGGTGCGACATCTACAGAGAGCTCTGCTTTCATGCAGGTTGGAACCTGCTGTAGATGTCGGCCTTGTGTCGTTATAACATGTGACCCTTCTCTGCAGTATTTTAGCATCTTGTTCTTTCTGGGTATTTTCCAGGGCCGACTCCCCGTTAAGTGGATGGCTCCAGAAGCACTTTTTGACCGGGTATACACTCATCAGAGTGATGTGTAAGTCATGGATTCATTTACACATGTCCCTGCTGTTGGTGCGGTTGATCTCCTACACAGACAATTAAAAAGTAACTTGAAGCTGCACCTGGTTCGCCGACCTCCCTGGGCCATCAGTAGCTGTGCGGCCCGATGCTGGGGAAACAGTGGGTCTGATTCAGGTTGGCTCGCTAGGCGAGCTCATGAATCCCCTCAGTACCATGCGAAGGGATGTGTTGTGCGTACACATCCTCGCGCATGTGGCCGCAGGGGAGCGAAATCATTAAATGGCCAACGATTTCTCCCCCCTTCAGTAATAAAAGTCAGTCTATAATGACTTTTATTTCTGGCGCTGTTCGCCGAAGATGGGGTGGGCGCTCACATCATTTGACATCAGCCGCCAGCCCCAAGCAATCATTACCACGCCTGCTTCTATAGGGGAACGCCCAGCGTTTTTCTGGGGACGCCCATAAAACACTGAGCGCTCCCCTGCTGCCGCCCCCTGCACGCCCCCGGCCCTCCTTCCCTGCAGCGAATGGCCCGGCAAGTGTGTAACTCCCCTTAGCCATTCCCTGCAGTGGTTTCCACATGCGCAGAAATGTGCATACGCAAACCTCGGCCATTGGGGCTGGGGACGGATTCGGATCACAACAAGCAATCCTGAATTGGCCCCAGTATTTGTGTAACCTAAGAGAATCAATTGCAAGTTTTGTGTGTAGAATTATTTTTGTTGCTGATCAGTTTGTGTGTGACTTTTTTTATTTTATTTTATTTGTCTTCATGTGTTATTTAGACAAAGCTATGTGACCAATTAGTGCATTAATGTGTGCCCTTTTCTCCTACTGCCTACAGCTGGTCATTTGGTGTGTTAATGTGGGAGATCTTCACTCTGGGGGGTTCTCCTTACCCTGGCATCCCTGTTGAGGAACTTTTCAAACTGCTAAAAGAGGGTCATCGGATGGACAAGCCAGCCAACTGCACCAATGAGCTGTAAGGAATAGTGTTTCCTGTGTCATTAAGATGTTCGATTGCGGTAATGAGTGGCAGCAAACATTGCTAATTATCCTCTGTGGGCTGAGAGACCATATAGGCGATGCTACTGACCAATAAGTGCCTTTGCCTGACCAGTTTGAAGTTCAGATTCATTGGACTGAGGGGTCCTGTACATCTGATAAGTGCTGTATACAGTATTACAGAGGCCAGTATCTACAGAACCACAAACGGTTTTATGGCTGTATTTAATTCTGATGTAGTCACTGCAATAAGACATTTGACATGGGTCTGTTATCTAGACTCCATTATACATTTGGCATGGGTCTGTTATCTAGACTCCATTATACATTTGGCATGGGTCTATTATCTAGACTCCATTATACATTTGGCATGGGTCTATTATCTAGAATCCATTATACATTTAGCATGGGTCTATTATCTAGACTCCATTATACATTTGGCATGGGTCTATTATCTAGACGCCATTATGCATTTGGCATGGGTCTATTATCTAGACTCCATTATGCATTTGGCATGGGTCTATTATCTAGACTTCCTTATACATTTGGCATGGGTCTATTATCTAGACTTCCTTATACATTTGGCATGGGTCTATTATCTAGACTCCATTATACATTTGGCATGGGTCTATTATCTAGACTCCATTATGCATTTGGCATTGGTCTATTATCTAGACTCCATTATACATTTGGCATGGGTCTATTATCTAGACTCCATTATACATTTGGCATGGGTCTATTATCTAGACTCCATTATACATTTGGCATGGGTCTATTATCTAGACTCCATTATACATTTTGGCATGGGTCTATCATCTAGACTCCATTATACATTTGGCATGGGTCTATTATCTAGACTCCATTATGCATTCGGCATGGGTCTATTATGTAGACTCCATTATTGGACAACCTAAATGTATCCCAGGGTCAGAGCCAGGGGCGTATCTAACTATTTTGCCCCATTCCCCCCCCCCACCCCCCGCACATTTTTTTGCACCCCCCCGCACACATCTAAACTGCCCCCCCCCCCCCCCCCCTTCTTACCCGTACCTGCACCTGCGGTCTGCGACTCGCCCGGCTCTCTGCCGGGACCTGCCTGACCGTCATGGTCCTGTCCGGGTCCTGCTGCTACAATAAAAACTTACTCTTAGAAAATGGTTGCCCCCATACTGCAGACAAAACTGTCTGCAGTATGGGGGCAGCCATTTTCTAAGAGTCATTTTTCATTGCAGCAGGAGCCTGCCGGGACCGTGACTGTCAGGCAGAGCCGGGCGAGACGCAAACTGCGGGTAACTATAGCCCCGCAGCCCCCCGGCGGCGCCCCCAATTTCTCTGCACCCCCGCCACCGCGGGGGCTGCGGAGCTATAGTTACGCCACTTAGAATGTTGCTCTGACCAGAGTTGTGATTAGTTTTTATTATACCTAATTTGACAAGTGATTAGCACCCTCATCATCGAAGTATACTACATACATATAATACATACTAAAAAAAATATTTGTATTAATATACCACAAGGGATATTTTTAAGGTTTTTTGGATTTTTTTTTGCTTTTTTACATACTTACCCGATGGTTCCTCGGCGGCCTTCAGGAACTTCTTCAGCGGTCCCAGTGGTGCATTGCGCAAGTTTGTAGGCGCGCCGGTGTCGTCACCGGTGCAATGCACTCCTGGGACCGCTGAAGACACCGCCGTGGACATAGTAGGACTTGGTATGTATGAAAAAAAAAAAGGGTTAAGGAGGGGGGTCCAAAATATTCTGGAAAAAAACCCACTGTTTTTGAAATATTTCGGATAAGAGATCTTCGGATACGGGAGATTCTATACATCATATATGCAGTCCTCTAGAATAAGACAGTTATGTTTTTTTATTTTTATTTTATTATTATTATTGGTATTCTGCTTAGCTTTGATTTGTTATATATTATAGGATCCAATTCCAAAAATGATTTAATAGTATCTGCCGAATCTTTTTAGAAATTGTTAAAAAAAAATTCCCGTTGTGTAATGTCCGCGTTTCCCATGTTGGAAGAATTCTATTTGCATATGTCTTTGCTATTGGCCTGTCTTTTAATTACATCATCCTGATCAATAATGGTTGTTGGTCTCTATGCATTTACATTTTCTGTGTCTTGTCTATGTCTATTACCAACGGTTCGGCAATAAAGTGGTTCTTGGCAATATACTATCTGCCTTGGCACATGCATAGAATGTATTGATCTACGAAAGTATAATATGTCCTCCTGGAGTGTTCGTCCTGACCACGGTTCTTACTCTTGGCAGGTACATGATGATGAGAGACTGCTGGCATGCCATCCCCTCTCACAGGCCCACCTTCAAACAGCTGGTGGAAGACTTGGACCGAATCCTCACATTAACCACCAATGAGGTGAGAGAAGAAAGATGTTTCTCGCTGGCACTTAGAGATTTCATAAGAAGTTCAATATTCTGGATATGACTTGTATCATTAATCATGTTCTGAAATCTTGCCTAGGGAATTCATTTCTCATTCTTCTACCTCCTCCACAGGAATACCTCGACCTCAGCATCCCTCTGGAGCAGTATTCTCCAAGCTTCCCAGACTCCTCGTGCTCTGCATCATCGTCCGGTGACGATTCTGTATTTTCCCCCGACCCTTTGCCACATGAACCCTGTCTCCCCAAATTTCAACATGTAAATGGCAGTGTAAAAACATGAGGCATCTTGCGTTCTGCAGTCCACTTCTGAAGACTGCCAATGACATTGACCCATCCTGCAGAACGCTGGAGAACGTGGACCTTGTCATGGAAGAGCACCCACGTGGTGGGAAGAGAACACGGGGCACACCCCACTGTACTTTCTCTTGCAAAATCCCAGTAATGTGGGCATCAAAGGGCAGGTGACGGGCATGGACCTTACCTGGGTAACACGTGTGGGGAGAGACACAATAAAGATGTGCCTGGTCAGTGAAAGGAGAATGTGGAGTGCCATTTCAGGCATGGCAAAGTCCGCTACACGGTGTCTACACAATGATCTTCTATGGACTCAAGGCCAACACACATCTCTCGTCCTTCTTGTTAATTTTGTAATATTGTGAGAAATTACTATATTCCTTCACCCATGTCCCTTTAATCCTTCACTAGAGCACATAAACAGCATTGTCGCTGTTGGATATAAATGTAAATATATTCAAAATATGTATAAATATATATATTATATATTTACAATTAATTATTTTTTGTATTGATCTAAAAAACAGTAATAAAATAAGCAAAAAAAAAAAAAGAAGAAGAAAAAGTCCTTTCTATGCGGATAGGAGTATTCATTTCGGTCATACTCCGGTCTAGCAGAGAATGGATGGACAAGGTAGATCTTCGGGATTAATTCCTTACCATTTTTGTAGCACTAAAACAAAGTTGCAGAACGTGGGACTGCCCAAATACCACTCTGCAAGAACGTTTTTATACTAATTCTTTTTAAATGATCCTGAGATATCCTATTGTGTTCTTTATGGTCCAGAGAAATCCACAGAACATTCCAGGGGCCACTGGGCTTAAACGTGCTAAGAAATGTGTCCCCGTGGTTGATGTGGTGTAAGAAGAAGAAAATGCACCTAATGCTATAGAGAGTAAAGCTTATGAAGACCTTATTGTAAAAAGATTTATATGATATTTATGCTATAAACAGAAAGGAATGAATCTTTCTTTAAAAGAAAAAAAGTCTATTTGTTTCTTTTCACTGCAAATGAAATGTAACTTTTGTAAGCGGGGGAGGGAATGGGCAAGGTTGAATTTGTAAATAAAAAAGAAAATGGCTAATTATTTACTTCTTTAGTCCTTCCTGCGCCTCTGTAACTGGGCCGTGATTGGGAATACTGGAAGCTGGGATAGTACTGTACATCCATTCAGTACATTGTTCTGGATATTTGATACAACCTAGTGGTGTATTCAGTGCGTCCGGCAAGGGGGTTAAACGGCAAAGATCGCCGAAACAAGTGATTTAACCCCCGTGCTGGCTGCTCACCCTACTCAACGCTCTGGGGAAATCCTTGCTGTCAGAGGACAGCGACGTTTCCCCCAAACAGCGAGGCTCGCAGCTAATGCAGGGCGCCCGCTGCATTTAGCCGCGAGTCTCGCTGTTTTAGCAGCTGCATACGCCGTTTCCCCCTCGCTCCAAAAACCTAGCGAGGGGGAAACGGCGTATGCAGGGGGTCAATTTTCACAGTTCGCAGAAAGCATTGAATCCACCCCCTAGGGTTCTTTTACTGTCACCAGATACTTTGAGTTTATGGACTGTGTAATAAGGCCTCTGTCGACTTTTTGACTGTCGACCTTATGCTTGTGTTGACCTTTCAGCCATCTTGACCTATATCATGTGTCAGCCATCACCGGCCCAATGCATGTCGACCTTAATAGGGTCGAGCTAATGACCTATCCTGCACATATTACTCATGATGTGGAGGAGATTTATCAAAGCTTGAAGATACAGCTCATAACTGTCATATTTCAAACACAGCATATAAAGTGGCATGAGCTGATTGGTTAGCACTTCATCTGGTAAATCTCCCATGTAAGTATTGTAGAGCGGTTCTGGGATATACGGAGAGATGTATTGAGCCTTCTAAAAAGTGGACAAGTTGTCAAGAGCAACCAATCAGCATTTACCTATTATTTTACAGTATGTACACGATCAGGGCTAGCTAGAAGCTGATTTGATGCTATGGGCAATTTCTCCACTTCTTAGATATACAGTAGATCTAGAGCATTGGTCGCCAACTGTCTCTTGCGAGCTACTGGTAGCTCGCCTGAGCAAAATGGGTGGCCCGACCACTATTGCCCACCTGCAGCATCCAGAAATAGAGATGCAGAGATCCAGCAACCCATGCCCTTCCTCCGCTGCCGCCAGTGCTGCTCCACCATTCAGTCCGTCATTCTGGAATGCTCTGTCCTCTGGCGGGTAGCACTGGTGGGCAGGGGGTCCCTGCCCGCCAGCGCTACCCGACAGAGGGCAGAGCATGAGGTACTGAATGGTGGAGCAGCACTGGCGGCAGTGGAGGGAGGGCGTGGTCTGCTGGATCTCTGCATCTCTATTTCTGGAAGCTGCAGAAGCAATGCCCTGGAAGCTCCCTCCGAGGAGAAAGACTCATGAATAGAGAGCAGGGCGCGGGTTTGGCTGGTGGTAAGTGATGTCCTCTGTGAAGTTTAATCACAGATCTCATTCTGTGTCGGCATCACACAGAACCCTGCAGCGTCCATTGTTCTATTAATATGTAATGTGAGAGTGGTGCCAGCTTCCCACAGGTGGGTGAGCACGGTGCAACCCATCCATTAGCTTTCACAATTAACCTTTATGATGCCAGCGAGGCACCAGCAGTGATGTACATCTTACACCTGTATTAGGGTATGGTGCCACTGCCTACTGGAGAACTTCTAATCTTTCAGCCCATGTGACTAAAATTGAGACCATAGAATTTATACATTATTAATGATAATATTGGACATTTCAGTAAAATATCTTATGTATTAAGTGACGTATTTTTTATTTTCTTTATATTTTTTTTACGTTTGTCATAAATGGTGTTCTCATTGCTTTGCATACGTAAGTGCGGCAGGGGGCGCTGCGGCGAATGTGAGGTCCCTGCGGTGGATGGGAACTAGTTCTCATTCGCCGCAGGGACCCCTCCGCTGATTTCACATACGCAGCAAAAGACCCCCTGCCCGCCAGCGCTACTGTCTGGATCCCTTCCCTGCACTGCACAGATAGGGGGGCTGGGGATATTATGCCTCTGTCTGGGGGGAAGGGTCCCTGTGGTGCCCACAGACCTTAATCTGACCCTGCGGAGGGGTATGGGGGAAAATGCAAGCAGTGACCCCTTGACAACAAGCAATAACCCCAGTGTGTCGGGCATTGCGGTGTGGCATAATGCATTCCTCCCAACTGTATCGATTTTTGTGGGACATCCCCTATTTTTTGGGATGGTCCTGCGGGGATAAGTCTACAAGCAGTGGGTCAACATGACAGGTCATTAGGTTGACACAAGCATTATGTTGACATAGAGAAGGTTGACATGGGGTTTTTCACTTCTTTTTTTGTTTGTGGAGCCAACAGGTGTTATTTCATGCCCTACCATCCACTAGGGCGTGGTGGGTAGGGTGACCACCTCATCCCTTTAATTCCGAACACATATTAATTACACAGGTTCTGTGGCAGTTTAAAACCAGGCAAAATGAAGTTTTGAAGCCAGCCACAGAACCTGTGTAATTAATATGTGTCCAGAATTAAAGGGATGAGGTGGTAACCCTAGTGGTGGGAGAGTAAAATAGTTTGCCGATCTTAGCGGGGCACCGCGCCCGGAGCATGCATGTCGACCTAATGCTTGCGTCGACCTAATAAACTGTTGACGTAACCCATGTCGACCTTCCTGCATGTCAACCTTCAGTTATGTCGACCTGATGCTTGTTGACCAACATGCTGTCTACCCAATGATCCTTCCCCCTTTAGGCCCCCTGCTTCAGCATTAAATCAATAGCAAAATGTAATAGCCCAGTGGTAGCCAGCCCTAGCCCTCGAGAGCTACCAACAGTTCACATTTTCCAGACAACCTAGCTGCTGCACAGCTGCACTCATTAATCACTGACACATTTGAAAAGATCCACAGATGGAGCTAATTAGCTCACTTGTGATTCTGTGAGGCGACCTGCAAAACATGCACTGTTGGTAGCTCTCGAGGACTAGGGTTGGCTACCCCAGCAATAGCCTGTCCGGGTATTCCTGCGAGTCTGCTCGAGGTCAGTATAGCCTAGTAAATGATTGCCACTTTCAAAAATACCAGTGCACCCTGCAGACTATTACATTTTGCCCCAAATATTAGATTAGAAATATCAGTCGCTGATTAGCAAAAATCGCTATTAGACAATTTTCCGCACATGGCAGCGTGTGTGGCTGTGTGTGCGCGCTCTTAAACTGTGTTCTTTACACCTGCAGTGTGTGTGTGTCCAGCATTATGGAGGGCAAACAGAAGCCTTATTTCATTTGTGTGCCTTTTGTGACCCTGAAGCTCTTTTGAAATGGGTACCCTTAGGGGTGTGGTATAGCACCCAGACAGTAGGGATTCCGACGGTCGGTATACTGACATCCGAATCCTGACTGCTGGTACTCCGACAGGGGGCTTGCACATCGAAGATCCTTGTGGGCTCACTGCACTGCGGGTTCAGTGGTCCGCTATGCTCGCCACAGGTTCTATTCTCCCTCTATGGGGGTTGCGGACCCCCCACGACGGAGAATAGCTTCTGTAAGACGGGATCCCAACTGTTGGGCATTTAACAGTCTGGATTCTGATGTCTGTATACTGACCGTCTGAATCCCGACTGTCGGGAGGTCATCCGGCACCCGCCCTTAGGCATCGTCTTGTTTTACGAGTGAAATGCTCATAAAATAGAGTTATTCTAAACTGGGACCTGGTATTTACGGAAGAAGTGGAGAAATTGCTACTTTGGTGCTACGCTGTGCAGCAAACACACACACAGGCTGTGCACTGAGCTCTATAGTAACTGCTGAGGAAACTACATAGATCTCCTGCTTGTGTTTACCATATAACTTGACAACAGTGGTTGAGACTGTGAAATATCGCTGTCTATTGTTGGGTATGCAGTATGCATATTGGTGCCAGTTCTTTTGTAGTTATATAACCTGCCGTTGCTGCAAGTCCAGTGCTTATTTGTTAAAAATGTATCTGTATTGTTTTAGAGCCTCACCCTGCCTACAAACTAAGCAAACCTACTCCAGGCAACAGAAGGGTGGGAGGAGATGGGGAATTAAGGACTAGCTTCTAGGTTGCAAGAGGGAGGGAGAGAGAAGAGCGTGTCTAGACGCGCTCACCTGGCAGGCTCGGTACTCTATTTAGGCTGATCTCAAACTGTTTATGAAATCAACAAGTTACTCGAGGAGAAACAACTTTGCTGTACTGGGTTCAAGTGTAAAATTCCCTTCTAAATCAGGCAGCCATTTTGTGCCTATGATGTCATGATTACTTATATGATTGAGTAAGGCTGCGTTCCTATGTAGGTACACTTTTACAACCTCAATTGGGTGGAATCTGGATGATACGTTATTAGACAGTAAATAGGTTGAAAAGGTCAACATACTGTACTAAATGGTCACAATTTTTTTTTCACATGGTTTCCCAACATCTGCATTATTTATTATCCACGTGGGCTATGACTAAGAATTCAAACAAGATGGCCCCCGGTACATGCCCAGTAGAGATTTTGGTGACCATCTTGGGATAGAGCACGTAGCCTCCCTTGTGGACAAGAAGACTGAAGTATGCATAGTAGTAGTACTCTTTCAATATCTTGAAGGAAGTAATGGTGGCAGACAGGCCACCAATGGGCCAGCGAGACGTCACATGTAGAACCCCACCTCTGTGTCCTGCTATGATATTTAGTCTGGTTTTTAGAGAATGAGGGAATCTCCAAATTCTGGATTTATTTAAAGAAAGCCGGGTATTTAAGTCAGAATTGCTCTGTTGTTTGAACCAGGTTACAAGATGTTATGTGTTTTACACCGCACCTCGATCCAGGTCGGTGAAGTAATGACCCGGCAATAACCTGGGTCGAGGATGCAATGTGAAATGGGGTATTAGGTACTAGGAAGAATTAGGGTTGAAGATAGGACCCGTTTACTTACCAGAACACGGGTGATGACCACTGCAGCTGGGACCAGATGAGTGACAATTAGGGACAATGGGGGTTATTCTAATTTCAATCTCCCCTGCAAGTACTCGCAGGGGAACGATTTTTCATGAATGCGCATAGTCCTTTATTATTTTATTTATTTATTTGTGAGTCAACCAGAATAAGGGCCCATATGCAGACCCTTTAATATTAGGTCTGCATTTCATCAGTGTCCACAAGAGGAATGTTGTTATGGCTAATGTTGACATTTTGACCATGTCGATGATTTGTCAACATCATACGTTACCAGTGAGTGGCTTCACCTGTCCTCTGAACCCCTAGCTCATCCACTCGGTGAAAGGAGTTGCAGGTATGTTTTGACTGATGATTAGCTAGTGGCTGGTTAGCATTGATTGGCATTTGAGAAGCTCTTGGTTGCACATGTGAATGGCTGAGTGCTATGTGGGTGGTATGAGGGGACTGTGCTTGGCATATGAGAAAGTTGAGAGGTCTGGGTGGCATGTGTGTGTGGTGTGTTGGAATGCATTAGGGATCCCACAGCATGTGGGCAGGATGGAAAATCTTGGTGTAAGTGGTATTTTGGGAAATTTTATAGATGTCCAATTCATTTGGGGGCTATTTTGTAAATAAAAGTGACTGGGCTGTTCTTTTGTAACTTGGAGGACAGCGTTTAAACACAAGTTTTCTCAAAATATAAACCTTGTCGTCATCCTGTTTTACTTTTATTTACTCAGTGCTGCCCAGACTGTTCCTGTGCATAGTGTTGCTCAGGTTTGTACAGGAGGGTATTGATTCAAAAGTCGCAGAACATCCTTTTGTTTCAAAAACTGCAGGAAAAGGGAAAACTGTCTTAGATTCAAGATGGAGCCCATGTTTGGCACACACCCTAAAAGATAGCCCACTTCGCCCACACCTTACTGGAGTATTCGCTTTTCCCATTTTCTTCACATTTTTTGAAACAAAAGAGTGTACTGCAACTTTTGGATCTCCCTGTATATATACAGTACATTGAATTAGTGACCGCGGCGATTCTCAATAAAATAATACAGTAAAAAATTATTGTCAGTGCGGCACTTAGGAGGTAAGGCTAGGCTGCAGGGTGGGAAGATTATCTATAGGCAGCAAGGTATGACGTTTATTATTATTTTATTTATAAGGTGCCACAAGTATTTTGCAGCGCCGTAGAAATGGGAAGAGAAGAGCTGACAACAGGAGGGAAGAGGGGTTTGGCTGCAGTGTGGGGAGGGGTTGCCTGTGGGGAGGGATAGGTTTGGGGGGAGAGCAGGGGTATGGTAATATACCTGACCCCTGTTGCGATTTCCTCCATCGGGAAGCCAGCGTGGGTATTCTGACTGCCAGCATCCCCACCGACGATCTTCTGTTTATATTCTTATTGTTTATTTACATGGTGCCACAATGTTCCCTAGTGCCTAACAGTAATATAAATAAGCAAAAACACGATGACCTACAGTATAAGGTAACTTAGGACAAGTACATGGTAAATACAGTTGTGACACTGAAGTAATTATTAGGGTGGTAAAGACCTAGAATTAGCTGCAGTTGCATGGAGTAAAAATAAGTAAATCAATTAAAAAAAAGGTACTCTTTACTTATCACGGCGCCCACGATTTTGATCGTGGGCATCGCAGGTAAAAAAAAGGTACTCTTTACCTAGAACGGCGCCCATCGCGGTGATCGCGACATCGCGGGCAGTACATAAACGGCCGCGACGCGATGCCCGCGATCACCGCGATTTTCCCATAGGGAACAATGTTAAAAAGCCTGATTGACCGCGATTTTGCATTCAATGCCTCAATGCCCGCGATTTTCACATAGGAATCAATGTTAAATGGGCTACAGAGCCCAAATAGGCAGAATTAACCCTTAAATGTCCCCCCATTTTTTGTACGCCACCCCACGATCCACGCCAACCCGAAGCGTGGCGAGCGCAGCGAGCCCGCGAGGGGCGGCGGTACGCGTCCTCCGACCTTTTCATGCCCTACTATCCACGTCGGCGTGGAGTTGAGAATAGAATAGTGTGGCGAGCGGACGCGGATACCTTCACAGGTAAACGCGTCCCCTCGCGGGCTTCACAGGTGTCCGCTTTTCGCCACGGATACCTGTGAAGCCCGCGAGGGGACGCGTATAACTGTGAAGGTATCCGCGTCCCCTCGCTGCGCTCGCCATGCTTCGGGCTCGGTGGCTCGCTGCGCTCGCCACACTATTCTATTCTCAACTCCACGCCGACGTGGATAGTAGGGCATGAAAAGGTCGGAGGACGCGTACCGCCGCCCCTCGCGGGCTCGCTGCGCTCGCCACGCTTCGGGTTGGCGTGGATCGTGGGGTGGCGTACAAAAATTGGGGTGACATTTAAGGGTTAATTGTGCCTATTTGGGCTCTGTAGCCCATTTAACATTGATTCCTATGTGAAAATCGCGGGCATTGAGGCATTTTAAAGTAAAATCGCGGTCAATCAGGCTTTTTAACATTGTTCCCTATGGGAAAATCGCGGTGATCGCGGGTACACGATTTTTATGTACCCGCGATTTACCCGCGATGCCCGCGATTTTTTACCCCCGACGCCCGCGATTCTAATCGCGGGCGCCGTTCTAGGTAAAGAGTACCAAAAAAAATTGCGGGCATTGAATACACTAAAAATCGGGTGCGACGTGACCGACGCAATGCCCGCAATTTCCCATAGGGAACAATGTTAAATGTCTCAATTGACCCGATTTTCATGTTCAATGCCTCAATTGACCCGATTTTTCCATAGGAAACAATGTTAAATGGCCCACAGAGGCCAAATAGCCACCCTGAAGTGTGAAATGGCCCCCACAATTGTTAACGCCACCCCACGATCAACGTCAACCCGAAGCGTGGCGAGCGCAGCGGTACGCGTCCTACGACCTTTTCATACCCCCACTACCCACGTCGGAGTGGAGTTGAGAATAGAATAGCGCGGCGAGCCACCGAAGCGTGGCGAGCGCACGCGGATACCTTCACAGGTAAACGCGTCCCTTCGCAGGCTTCACAGGTATCCGCGTCCCCTCGCGGGGCTCGCTGCACTCGCCACGCTTCGGGCTCGCTGCGCTCGCCACACTATTCTATTCTCAACTCCACGCCGACGTGGATAGTGGGGGTATGAAAAGGTTGTAGGACGCGTACCGCCGCCCCTCGCGGGCGCGCTGCGCTCGCCACGCTTCGGGTTGACGTTGATCGTGGGGTGGCGTTAATAATTGTGGGGGCCATTTCACACTTCAGGGTGCCTCTGTGGGCCATTTAACATTGTTTCCTATGGAAAAATCGGGTCAATTGAGAAATTTAACATTGTTCCCTATGGGAAATCGCGGGCATCGCGTCAGGCGCGTCGCACCCGATTTTTTAGTGCATTCAATGCCCGCGATGGGCGCCGTGATAAGTAAAGAGTACCAAAATAAAATATATGGACTATTGGATATTGGACTATAACATTATGGCCCTTATTCTGGTTGGTGCGGCCGGAGCCGCACACGGTGCTCCGGCCGCACAAACCAATCCCCGCCCACGAGACGGATCGCCACGGCCGTCCGTACACGGACGGCTGGCGATCCGCATAAAAATGGTGGGGCGTACGCCTCCACCATGGTGGGAGCTGCCCCCTGCATTCGATGGTCGTCGACCATCGAAGGCAGGGCCGCACGCCACAGCAGCTCCCGCAAGCTGAGACCACACGGACAATCGTCCGTGTGCTAGCTTGTATGGGGGCTGAGAGCTGACATCCGGCGACGTCAGCTTTCCGCCCCCATCAGTGGCGTCATACCCTGATTAGCATGCATACGCCCCGCGTTTGCATGGGAACGCCCATGAAACGCGGGGCGTATACATAGGGAAATGAGGGTATGAAGCCCCTCACGCCCCTATACGCCCCCTTTGCGGCGGACGAAATACGTCTGCGGCGAATGGGGCTGCACATGCGCAGATTGACCTCTGCGCATGTGCAGACTAAAAACATCGGCGGTACGGCCGCACGCGGGCCGTACCGTCCGATTCAGAATAAGGGCCTATATCACATATGTATATGGGAATAAGACACCACCTCTTGCTGGGAGACAAGTCACAGGTGCCAGAACCACTATTGTATAGTGTTCCCAGCCTTCGGGGAATTTAGTGGTTAGGCTGCCACAGAGTCATTAAATATTAAATATTCTGCAAACCATTTATAATCGGTTAGCGCATATAGAAATATTGGGGTTGTATAAATAATTTTTTTCCTCTCTTAGAATATATATATATATATATATATATATATATTCTAAGAGAGGAAACACCACATGAGGAGAGAGGGTCCTGCTCGTGAGAACTTACATACAGGTGTATATAAGCAGAAGCCATTTGCAGATTATTGTGAGCACTGAATTTGGCGTGCAGGGCCTGATTCAGAGTTGGATCAGGGCCGTAAAATGTATATAAAATGTATATACACGGCGCTGTCATTTAATATTGTAGTTCTGCTGCTTTTGTTCTATTTTTGCGGCCTGGCTGCTCTCTAAAGTGCTGATATAAGCCAGGTGGCAACTTGACAAAGCCTATTGGGCAGGGAATAGTTCCCACATCCCAATTTTAGCAGTTCCATCACACACTGACTGCCTTGGGGTCTCTTCCTGTTGCATCTCACAGATGTGATCATGCTGCCAGGCAAAGGAAATGCACAGAGCTTTGTGCCGGAGACAGCTACAGTTTGGTTCTATATTGTGTCCCAGTCACTTCTATGAATACCAAAGAGAGAGACAGTTGGTCATTTGTTAAACTATTCCTCCATGCCCACCAGGTGTGTTGTGAATAGAGCAATAAGTCATTAGTAGGAGAGACTGTCTGTCCTAAGAATGCAGAGTATGCCATTTTTATATTCTTATATTACATTACAAGTACAGATCATCCTTGGGAAAATATTACTCCTGGCACTTGGCCCAGTCACTACCTGCATCTACTTGCTCACATCAGTCTGATGAGGGCCAGACAAAGAATGAAGGACCTGGCTTAACCCCATTCACTGTTCAGCATTGAAGAGATGAAACGCGTCGGTACATGGAATTCCGGCAAATGCTTTGAATGCTACCAAGAACGTATCAGTTATATGGATTTTAGACTTTGAGCTGCTATGTTGTTTCAGGTGTGAATCAGTACTACAAAGGATGATGGTTATCGTTTATGGGGAATGCTGATGGCAGAGGCTACCATTAGACTTGAGGCTCTTAACTCATAGGTAGAACATAAGGGGCGAAATGTAATAGGGTGTGATTTTTGGACATGTGCGATTTTGGGTCAAAAACGGCCGAAATCGCACATTTTCCGAAAATCGCACATTTAATAGGTTGAAAATCGCTGTAAAAAAATGTGCACTTTTTACCGCGAAATCGCACTTTTAGAAGTGCGATTTTTAGTCACATTTCAATTCGCATCCAGATGTTTTCCCATTATAAAGTATACAACTCGCAAATGTAATAGGGTGTGATTTTTGGTAAATGTTACCAAAAATCGCAAAAAAAATAGACCAGGTTCTGACAGGCGAATTTGACAGAACCATGCACAGATCATTGAGATCTGTGCATGGTCCTGTTAATAAAAATGTGTAAAAGTGTTTTTATTTAAAAAAAACGGCGTAGGGTCCCCCCTCCTAAGCATAACCAGCCCCGGGCTCATTGAGCCGGACCTGGTTCCAAAAATACGGGGGGACAAAAAGCATAGGGGTCCCCCGTATTTCTGAAACCAGCCCCGGACTCTTGGACCGGTCCTGGTTCCAAAAATACGGGGGACAAAAAATCTGGGTGTCCCCCGTATTTTGAAACCAGCACCGGGCTCCAACAGCCCGCGGTGTCATGCCACAGCCGGGGGACACTTTTTATACAAGGTCCCCCGGCCAAAACATGAGCACCGTGGCTGGTCAGCCTTGGACGGGGTACCTGGAGGAGTGGGGACCCCCCCAATAAAGGGGGTCCCCCCCCCCCAGCTTCACCCGTCCAGGGCTGAAGCCCGGGGCTGTCACCGGCGTCCGTGGCCAGTGGACGCCGGCCTGATAGGGTTAAATCCATCATACGTTACATTGCTTTATACCGGAGAACTACAAGTGCCAGCAGACCTCCCCCGCATGCTGGGACTTGGAGAACCACAAGTCCCAGCATGCAGGGCATTAATGGGCCCGCTGGGACTTGTAGTCCACCTGTAAAAATAATGTTTATAAAAAACACACACACAGAGAAGTAAAAGTTTATTACACACACACACACCTCACTTTTACACCAGCGTTACTTACCATTCCTGGATCCAGCGCTGGTCTGGCTGCTTCACAGCCGGCTCCCCACGCACTGACAGTCAGCGGGGAGAACCGGCTTTCTCCGTTGCCTCTAACAGCTTCTGTAGCGCTGTCCGAGTGCTACAGAGGCTGAGAGCACGATTGGCTGAGCTATGCGTCTCCATGGAGACGCATAGCTCAGCCAATCAGGACTGAGCTATGCGTCTCCATGGAGACGTATCGGCCAATCGCGCTCTCAGCCTCTGTAGCGCTGGAACAGCGCTACAGAAGCTGTTAGAGGCAACGGAGAAAGCCGGTTCTCCCCGCTGCCTGTCAGTGCGGGGGAGCCGGCTGTGAAGCAGCCAGACCAGCGCTGGATCCAGGAATGGTAAGTAACGCTGGTGTAAAAGTGAGGTGTGTGTGTGTGTAATAAACTTTTACTTCTCTGTGTGTGTGTTTTTTATAAACATTCTTTTTACAGGTGGACTACAAGTCCCAGCGGGCCCATTAATGCCCCGCATGCTGGGACTTGTGGTTCTCCAAGTCCCAGCATTCGGGGGAGGTCTGCTGGCACTTGTAGTTCTCCGGTATAAAGCAATGTAACGTATGATGGATTTAACCCTATCAGGCCGGCGTCCACTGGCCACGGACGCCGGTGACAGCCCCGGGCTTCAGCCCTGGACGGGTGAAGCCTGGGGGGGGGGGACCCCTTTATTGGGGGGGTCCCCACTCCTCCAGGTACCCCGTCCAAGGCTGACCAGCCACGGTGCTCATGTTTTGGCCGGGGGACCTTGTATAAAAAGTGTCCCCCGGCTGTGGCATGACACTGCGGGCTGTTGAAGCCCGGTGCTGGTTTCAAAATACGGGGGACACCCAGA
Organism: Crinia signifera; assembly: GCF_055691185.1. Lineage (NCBI taxonomy): Eukaryota > Metazoa > Chordata > Amphibia > Anura > Myobatrachidae > Crinia > Crinia signifera. The sequence goes on along the minus strand of NC_139222.1, from coordinate 240,484,952 downwards.
TATTTTGTCCCCCGTATTTTTGGAACCAGGACCGGTCCAAGAGTCCGGGGCTGGTTTCAGAAATACGGAAATACGGGGGACCCCTATGCTTTTTGTCCCCCCGTATTTTTGGAACCAGGTCCGGCTCAATGAGCCCGGGGCTGGTTATGCTTAGGAGAGGGGACCCCACGCCGTTTTTTTTTAAACTTTTTTTTTTTTTGCACAAAATCGCATTTATGAAAATGCGCACATTTTCATGACTGAAAATGCGCACATTTTTATGACTAGAAATCGCGGCAAATCGCATTTTTTGCCGCTAATTCGCATCTCATTACATATGCGAATTCGCGGCAAAAAACAAGATTTTTAAAGGTGCGATTTCTGGCGAGTTTGGAACTCGTCCAAAAATCACACCCTATTACATTTCGCCCCAGGTGTCCACTTTATTCCCGAATGCAGGTTGGTGCATATCTCGTGCCCCCATGTGTAGGCTTTCTTTTCTACTAGTCATTATCATCCGTGCTACCTGCGCCATACTGCAGATGTGTCCTAATAAGATGTATTTAACCTCTGTTGTATCTTATAGATAAATGATGGAGTATTATTATCCTTGTGCACCACTCACTGTTGCAGCCTGTTATGTGGTGCCTCGGTCTTCCCTTGGACCGCAGTACAGTACACATAAGGGGCAGTACGGATGGTGTGATGGTTAGCATTACTGCCTCACAGCGCTGAGGTCATGGGTTCGATTCCCACCACGACTCCATGTGCGGAGTTTCTATATTCTCCCCGTACTTGCGTGGGTTTCCTCCGGGTACTTCGGTTTCCTCCCACAATCCAAAAATATACTGGTAGGCTAATTGGCTCCTGATAAAATTAACCCTAGAATGTCTGTGTGTGCGTGTACATGTGGTAGGGAATATAGATAGTAAGCTCCACTGGGGCAGGGACTGATGGGAATGTTCAAATATTCTCTGTAAAGCCCTGCGGAATATGTGTGCGCTATATAAGAAACAGTACTTGTGTATTATCACGGCACCCATCGCATCGCATACCAAAAGGCATGCGATGGTATGCGATATCGCACGATGTTGTACAATGTCATACAATTTTTAAATTGTATGACATTGTATATGGCATACAATGCCATACAATGCGATGCGATTAAAAATTGTATAAGCACCCTAATGGGTGCTTACAATGTTAAATGCACCCTAATGGGTGCTTACAATGTTAAATGCACCCCCACGCCACCCCCCACTATAAACGTGAACCCGAAGCGTGGCGAGCGCAGCGAGTCCGCGAGGGGCGGCGGTACGCGTCCTACGACCTTTTCATACCCCCACTATCCACGTCGGCGTGGAGTTGATTTTATAAAGTGTGGCGAGCCCGAAGCGTGACGAGCTGTCGCGGATACCTGTGAAGCCCGCTTCGGGCTCGGTGGCTCGCTGCGATCGCCACACTTTATAAAATCAACTCCACGCCGACATGGATAGTGGGGGTATGAAAAGGTTGTAGGACGCGTACCGCCGCGCGCTCGCCACGCTTCGGGCTCACGTTTATAGAGAGGGGGGGGGGGGGGTGGCGTGGGGGTGCATTTAACATTGTAAGCACCCATTTGGGTGCTTATACAATTTTTTATCGTATAGGGGGCAAAAATCGCGTCGCATGCCATCGGGTGCATGGCATGCAATGCGATGAAAACATCACGCGATCTATATCGGGGGGCGCTGTCATAATACACAAGTACCTAAAAAACTGTAAATAAACAATAATAAAAGTTAGAAGTAGGTCACAGGACACAGGTGCTCATTTAAACATATATATGCAATTTATTAATTAAATGCTATAAAAATGGCAAACTTGTGAAGACCAAAAAACTTTAAAAACATTGAGTTTAAGATTAACAAGATCAACATTTGTAAGTTTTTTGGGGGTTTTAACAGGTTTGCCATTTTTACGGTATTTTATTAATAAATTGCATATATTTTGAACTGGGAGCCTGTGTCCTGTCACCTATTTGTATATTTCCTATTGTATCATAGCTGCATACAATGCCCGGGTCCAGGTTACTCGTGCGTTGGGGATAATTCAGACTTCATTGCAGAACCGTGAATTTGCACGTCGGCTGATTATCGATAGATTGCGCATGTGTTGGGCCCATAGTACACGTGTGTGAGGCTGTCCTGCGATTATAGCCTGTTGCTTTTTGGATTGCTGACTGTTCACAAGGTGATTGAATCAGGCGCCTGGGGGTTGTAATTGGTCGTTACATGGGAGTGCCAAAAAAACCCAACACATGCGTGCCAGAAAAAATGCTGGCAGTGTCAGAGAAAACGCAGACATGCCCAAGTGATTTAGGGGAGGGTGTGTGACATCAGCAACAGGCCGAATATACATGTATTCATCGCAGCCACCGTCAGTCGGTCCCGACAGCTGTGACACTGGCCTGTTTTAGTTTTGCTCAACCACAAATCACCAGGCAGGATTCAATCTCCCGCTTGGCGGTCGGCAAAAAGGGGGTGTGTCCACGTAAACGGCCGTGGATTGTCGAGATCCGGCCGTGATCGCAATAATTCATTCTTGGTCCTGTTCTGACGATCTGCCTCTTCAATGCTGTCGGGAGAGACAGCATTGAATTGCGCCCACCGCTATTTCCCACATCGGGATTGAATACCCCCCTTTGCCTGCAATAAGTGGTGATCAGTGTAAAAATGAATCAATGGTGAGCGGCTAACCAATGGTTTTGAACACATTCACAAAAAGATTTGCAGCCATACACATCTACTCGCACGGCAATCACATTGATTCTCAAAGCGGAATTTCACTCTGACGGGGCGACGTCTACCTGATCACCGGTCTCTGCAAATTTGTGGCCGTGTGATCTGCTTTGAATTGTCTCCATTGTCCTTTTGTCCCATTGGTGATGTAAATAAGAGGCACATTCGTGTGGTGTGACGCTTGGTGTGGCTAAGTTGTTTGTCTAGAAATACTGTATATCAGGGTTGCCGACTTTTACAGTTTCCTCTCCGGGAGAACCGGGAGACTGTCAACATCACTTCTGGGGGCGAGGCCTGATGGAGACATCATCAATCCCTGCCCCCAGTGATGCAAATCCCGCAATATGCGGGTCTCCGATGAGGGGGCAGAGCTAAATATGCCCGATTTGCATATTTAGCCCCGCCCCTTCCGCCGAAACGCATCGAATCACGGCAATTTCAAGCTTCTGCCAACAGGTAAATGAGGGAGGGGGAAGGGGACCGCCGGAATCCAGGAGGGATGCCCACTTTTCCGGGGGGGCCGGGAGGAGGACCCGATTTTCGGGATCCTCCCGGCCATTCTGGGAGGGTTGGCAACCCTGCTGTATATACTTGTCTCAGATCTGTCCTGCTATGGTAAGTACATGGTTAATTTTACCATTTATTTATATTTTACAGATTTGGGATTTAACTACAATGATGAAGACATGTAAATAGAAGTGTGGTTGGCTGTTTATTTTCATTTCGTGTCAGCAATGGAACTTTGGCGGGGTCTTTCTGGTTTCTGTGGGCACCTGTTCTCGTAAGTGTTCTTGTATGAGTAAATGCTGCTATAAATAATATTTTACACCCAGCATGTAATACATGTAGAAGGTAAGACTTTCAGGAAATATTAATATGTGAAAATACCGTAGGTAAAAACATTTCTATGCATCTCAGATTTGTTTTGTGGAAAAACTGCAGGGAAATTACTATTGCTTAAGCCAGGCATGTCCAAACTAGGGCCCTCCAGCTGTTGTAAAACTACAAGTCCCATCATGCTTTGCTACAGTTTTGCTATTAGGCATTGCTAAAACTATGGCAAGTCATGCTGGGATGTGTAGTTTTACAACAGCTGGAGGGCCACAGTTTGGACATGCTTGGCTTAGGCTATATGGCTTTTGACCTATGACAATTTATCGTGGATTTAAAAAACAACCAATATCTACTAAAGGCAAACCTATACTATAGTACCATAAGCAGCATAATCTTGTTCTGTAGGAGTTATAGCTTTTCCTGTTCTATGCATTTGCAACCATCTTCTAGTATTCACAGCATTCACCTGCTGCAGAACTGCTAATCCAGAAGAATCTCCTCATCTTTTATTTTCTTTATCTTTTAATTCTTCTCTTTTCCAGAGTCACTCCGCATTGCTCCAGAACAGTAGGCAGCCCGAACGTAATTGTTTATTATCTAAAGTTGGTACACACCGAGACTAGAGATATGTAGTTTCCAGACAATCAGAATGACATATGAAGCATTTTGCTTGGTGTGTATACAGGGCAGCCGAGAGGAATGCCGGGCCCCGGTAAAATTGTGGGGGTGTGGCCTAAGTGTGTGTGTTGTGTGGGCACCTCCCACACTTAGGCCACACCCCCAAAATGTTTAGAGGTGGGTAAAAGAAAACTCTAAAAACTGTAATCTCAGACGCAGCACACACCTACAGCATGTGCTGTGCTGACAGCAGGCTCAGCATGACCTCTCACGCTGTCATTGAGACACTCATGCTGAGCCTGCTGTCAGAACAGCACATGCTGTAGAAGTGTGTGCTACTGTTGATACTTGGGAGGGACGGAGGGGGAAGGGAGGGGTCGAACCAGGGCCCCTGCGGGGCCCCTTCAGCAAGCCTGGGCCCGGGTAATTAGTACCTGCTCCCCCCCTCTCTCGGCTCCCCTGTGTGTATGCCCAATATGGGGGTGCCCGCAGTCGCATGCGACAGCCGTACTACATGGCAAACCGGAAGATATTGCATGTGTAATGAAGGAAGGAACGCTATGTCACTTTGAACATAATTCATTTGTTCTTGTTTGTACCCATGATCCAATATTTGTCGGCCAGATGAATACACATCATATATTGTTTACCAAGCCCTGTTTTCCCTACAAATATGGGTGTGGTCATAGGGTCAACGGTTATTAGATTGACAAAAAGCCAACCTGCACAAGGTCGGCATAGGAAAAATGTCAACACAGTGGTTCCCAAATTGTGTACCCTGGGGTGCCTTGAAACTATTTCAAGGGTGTCTTGGATTGCTAGTCCAGGACTAATACAAATGATTTATGGTCAAATTAATAGGCAAATTGATAGATTGTGGCTGCCAATCTTGGCCCTCACCACATAGATGAATGAAAGGTTGACATATAAACACAATTTAGTTCATTTACAATTTTTCTAAATTTTTCAATTACAAACTGGGGTGTTGTGATTCAAAAAAGTTTGGGTACCACTGGGTCAACACAAGCAATAGGTGGACACGAAAATGGTTGACACATGAAGAGGTTGATGTGTTTTTCATTTGTTTGCTGTTAATTTGTACGTTTGAACACAAGGACCCCAATGAGGGTACCTACATTCCAGGCCATATATTCCCTGTCCGGCTGCCCCTAGTAGTGGATGGACTAAGCGCTACATGTAAAAATGATTAATTCCTCTAAAATAAGCATCACAAGCGTAACATCCTCTTCATAAGCAATGCTAACCAACAGTACTGGCTTACTGGCACCAGGAGGAGGCATGGACTATAGTCACAGCGGGTATGGGTCATTGGGTTGACAAGCATTAGGTCGACATGCATAAAGGTCGACATGACTGTAGGTTGACATGGTCATTAGGTCGACAAAAGCATTAGGTCGACACGGGGAATGTCGACAGTCAAAAGGTCAACACAGGATTTTTTTGCATTTTTTTGTCCCGAATGTCGACATGGACACTAAAACGTAGCTTGCTGCGCTCGCCATGCTTCGGGCATGGTGCCTCGCAGTGCTCGGCACACTATTTTATTCACCCGCCATGCCCTAGTGGATGGTAGGGCATGAAATACCACCTGTTGGCACATGTCGGCTCCAAAAATGTGAAAAACCCCGTCGACCTTCCTCATGTCGACCTAATGCTTGTGTCAACCTAATAACCCTGTCGACCTTAATGCATGTCAACCTACTTGCCATCGACCCAATGACCGTATCTGGTTACAGCATGGGTAGAGTATGGCACACAGGCAGTGATGTATGCAGGCAATTCAGTGCAGACCGTGATGTGACGTCACATGTGCTGCAGAGTGAAGGCCGGGTGCACAGGCCGCTATCCATGCAGGTGGGCGCCTATCGCAGCATTTCACAAACAGCACAGGTGAAGCTGAAGGGGTGTACACATGGAGAACTTTTAACAGGAGATTTTCACTAGATAGTCAACATCTCCTAGAAGGTTAGCCAAAATCTCCCTATTTTTCTCTGGTTCCCCTTGTTACAGCCCTGGGAGTTCTGGCTGGCTAAATTTTGTTGAGCTCTGAGTATTACACATAATTAGAGTTGAGAGCAGTAAGGTCACTGTCCATAAGCACACACCCTCCCCACCACTAAGAATAGGTCTAAATGAAACAATGAAAACCTTGTGAAGCCTTTGTATTACAGACACTATTTATCTGCTAATGTGAACTGTGACACCCCTGGCCTGGCCCCAGCCATAAACCAGCCTATAGCACTGATTGCAGTAATAAGGCATACACACATTGGGGGAAATTTACTAAACAAAATTTGTAAAAAATAGGTGTATTCGTATCCAGAAATACACCTATTTTTTTTACTCATTTACTATCCCGAAAATATGTCAATTCGTATTCGTATGGATGGGACATTCGTATTTGTATTAACAAATACGAATGAATACACCATCGAAAGAATACGTCAGGGAATCCCCATTTCAAAAAAATGGTGATTCCTAATTTACTGTTAATTAGCGGGATACGCAATGTCCGAAATGCATAAGGCTGGTGACTTTTAAAACCTTGTCACTCGGTGACAGTGGGACGCACAGAGCTTGTGGAGGATAGTGGAGCCTGCACCCTCTACCTCACTCTCCCTGATTCCAACTCGGGACCTGCTGCAGACGTCTTTAGCCTAGTGTTACAGGAATTCTTTTTACCACAGTCGGTGGTTACATGCCCTTTATCCTGTTTGTTTGTAAGTGTCCTACGAGACTATTAAACTGTCATATTTTTTAAACATATTGGACTGTTTGGCGATGTTTTGTGATTTCTCAGGTTAATATCTTGGTACTAAAACTTATTGGACATCAGACACGCAGTGGAACAACCTGACTTTGTGCGTAATTATAAACTATTTTTTATGAAATTAATTATATCACCCATAAGTGCCCATATACACTAACTCTCACTACTGCTTGTAATCTGTGTTAAGACCTAAGGTGCAGGTCTTGTGTGTATGGTGGGCTGCACTGGTGGAGTATCTGCACCATTTTTTTACCAAATATACTACAAATTGGAGCTCAAGTGGGTAGGCACATGTAAATGCCCGATCCATCTACAGATATATCTGCAAACAGATTGATCTGTGTCAGGGCTTTGGTCTCTGATGTTCCCGGCTGTGGCAGCAATGGCCCAGTGGTGGATGCTGGGAACTGGAACACGGTAGGTTTAACAATATACAGTTCATATAAGGATCACTGGCACTGCGGGCACAGCTAGGTGGGGGGAGTTGACGAGACTCTGGTCAGAGGCGCGGAATCTAACACCACCAACGGTTTCACCAGGGACCCCCGCAAGGAGGTTTAGACTCCGCTGCATTCGGTGGTGAGGTCGCGGCCCTCTGACCTGAGTTCCCCACAGCTAACTAGCCAGTCACAGGAGATGGACAGTGACTAGTGGCAGTGAGCTTGGAACTTGGATCTTTGGTCTGTGTTGGCCTGAGAGGCCGGAGAGATGACAGTGGCTTGGGAGCCGATGAATAATCGATGGCCTGGGAGCTGACACAGAAGGTTGACAGCCTGGGAGGCGGAGGGAGTGTTGACGACCTGGGAGTCGACGCGGTACTGTAGATGGCCTGGGAGCCAGAAAAGTGTTGAAGACCTGGGAGTTGACACAGTACTGTAGACGGCCTGGGAGCAGGAGGGAATGTTAACAACCTGGGAGTTGACACTATACTGTAGACAGCCCGGGAGCTGGAGGAAAGTCGATGGCCAAGGAGCCGGAGGGGTATTGATAATCTGGGAGTTGACAGGAGCTTGTTGATGACCTGGGAGTCAACACGGTAGTTGATGGCCTGGGAGCCAACACGGCTGTTGACGACATGGGAGTTAACATGGGAGTTGAAGGCTTGGGAGTTGACACCTGTGTCCACTTGGGAGTCGCAGATGGTATGGCCCTTTAAGGGCAGTAGCAAACTCAGCTGAGGGATGATGTAGTGCTTCATTCTCTTCCCTTAGGAGCTGGAGATGGTAGACAGCGAGGAAGGTAACCTGGCCGGTGAGAAGAGCCAGGGAGCTTTAACGTCAGCAGATGACAGCAGCATATTGCACAGGGATTGCAAAGGGTAACCACAGGGACTCTGGACGGGATCCTGGAGCCTTGGGACGCTGAGGACTCGATACACACAGGGATCAGACAAGTTGTTCAAGGCAGGAAAAATGGGCCAGAGGCCTCAGCTATATCCCCCTGCTGGTCTGTGATTGGCTGCAAGCCGTAGCAGCAATTAAGTCCCGGAAGTACCTGTGCACACCTTTGGTCACATGAGTCAGCAAACGGGTCAGAGTAGCAAGGTCGCAGGGAAAACATTGGACAACAGCCATATGATTGCATATGATTGCAGGTGTCAATGCGGCGCCCATGTGGCGTGGGCTCGGGACCAGCGTGGGACACCGGCAATAGTTCAGGGTAATGCCACTCAGATCCTGCCATAAAGAGTACCCTTGGACAGCACAGGACAGGGGCCTGCACAGCAAGACACACCAGCGAGCAGGTAAGGAACGCAGGTGTGTACCCAGCTTAACATTCCAAGTTTTAAGGATATACATGACTAAACAAAGATGGTTAAGTCAAAATAAATCAAGTAATTTCAGTAATCTGTGCTCAATTATTGATATCCTTAAAACTTGGACTGCTAGAGTTGAGACCAAACTTGAGAACCACTGTACCAGAAACAATGGTAGTAAATAGAATTTCGTAACCCAGTTGTTCCCAAAATCAGTCCTAGTAAAAGTGTAATGCTTGTTGACAATGCCTACTGATGCGCTATTATTTATTGTTTCTTATTAGTTTCTTACATAGCGCACACATATTCCGCAGCGCTTTACAGAGAATATTTGAACATTCACCTCAGTCCCTGCCCCAGTGGAGAAAGGTGTCTCTTTCTTTCATTTAATGTATTGTTTCCGTTAATGAGATTAAATGTAATATGGCCCTTTTGAAGGTTAGAGGGTTGTCTATCACTGGTTGAGGTTGTTAACTTTATTTTCCCAGCCTAATCCCATCTAGACTAACATGAAACCTGTGATAAGATACTGGTGAATATGCACTTGCTCGTTATCAGTAGTGCAAGGTTCATTGTAATAATCTACAGTTTCTACACCTGTCTAAAGATGGAAACCCATGTAATGATTGTCATTTCAACTATTTGGAATGAGACTCTGGTAGCGTACAAAGCATCCAGAAAGTATTCACAGCGCTTCACTTTTTCCACATTTTGTTATGTTACAGCCTAATTCCAAATGGAATAAATTATGTTTCAAAATTCAACGTGAAAAATGTTTTTGGAAGATTTTTGCTAATTTATTAAAAATAAAAAAAAAACTAAGAAATCACATGTACATAAATATTCACAGCCTTTGCTCACTACTTTTTTGATGCACCTTTGGGAGCAATTACAACCTCAAGTCTTTTTTTAATATGATGCCACAAGCTTGACAAATATCTTTGGGCAGTTTTGCCCATTCCACTTTGCAGCACCTCTCCAGCTTCATCATGGATGGGAAACATTGGTGCGCAGCCATTTTCAGGTCTCTCCAGAGATATTTAATTGGATTCAAGTCTGGGCTCTGGATGGGCCACTCACGGACATTCACAGAGTTGTCATGAAGCCACTGCTTTGATATCTTGGTTGTGTGCTTAGGCTCGTTGTCCTGCTGGAAGATGAACCATCATCCCAGTCTGAGGTCAAGAGTGTTCTGGAGCAGGTTCTCATCCAGGATGTCTCTGTACACACTGCATCCCTCTATCCTGAATAGTCTCCCTGTACCTGCCACTAAAATACATCCCCACATCTTGATGCTGCAACCACCATTCTTCACTGTAGTTATGGTAATGAGCGGTGCCTGGTTTCCTCCAAACATGAAATAATGCATTCATGCCAAAGAGCTCAATCTTTGTCTCATCATAGCAGAGAATTTTGTTTTTCATGGTCTGAGAGTCCTTCAGGTGCATTTTGGCAAACTCCAGGTGGGCATGTGCTTTTAGTAAGTAAAAATGGCTTCCATCTGGCCAATCTACCATACAGGCCTGATTGGTGGATTGCTGCAGTGGTGGCTGTCCATCTGGAAGGTTCTCCTGTCTCCACAGAGGAATGCTGTAGCTCTGGCAGAGTGACCATCAAGTTCTTGGTTACTTCCCTGACTAGGGCCCTTCTGCCCCGATTGCTATGTTTAGACAGCCTGCCAGCTCTAGGAAGAGTCCTGGTGGTTTTGAACTTCTTCCATTTTTGGATGATGATGTGCTCATTTGGACCTTCAAAGCAGCAGATATTTTTTCTATACCCTCCCCCAGATTTGTGCATCGAGACAAACCATTACTTCATGCTTGGTTTGTGCTCTGACATGCACTGTCAAGTGTAGGACCTTATATAGCCACGTGTTCCACCAAGTTCTCTGGCATACGTTTTTTCATATGCATTTAATAGGGCCAGACCAAAGTCTGTGATTTTTTCATGTCCGTCTGTGGTCAGGAAAATGTTCTGCATTTTTCCTCTGGAATGCATGAAGTGCAAGCCACAGACCTGTTCCGCCACTGTAAATGTTTTCGGTGATTGGGTTCAGCAATGAGTTCGCTGCACCAAATGGAATAGCTGAAAATTGCAGTCCCAAAAATCTAAGTTTTGGGTCCAAAACATGTGTTCAAATTTTTAGCTTGGTCAGATAATTATTACTATCCCCAGCAAGTCCTTGAAATGTTGAAAATTTTACACAAATTAGGATATTTTGTAATCAAGTAAAAGCATGATTATAGGGCACATATTTTGCCAATTACGTTTTTTTAGGCGAAAACACTTCAGTTGAAGGGGGAAATGTACTAAGATGGGAGTTCTATTGCTAAGGTGAACAAAAAAAAATCTACTTCTTATGTAATTAGCACCTGCTAGGATATAATAGATAATATCTAATTGGTTGCCCATAGCAACATCCTCTATGAAAAAGAACTCACATCTTAGTAAATTTTCCCCGAAATCTGTTACAAACCTTTGCGTTAAATGCTTAAGAGGGGGGTCCATGCCTTATCCCCCACCCCCGAGAAAAGGTAAAACTATGACAATTTCCCAAAAATGCCATCTGAAAATTGAATGGCACTATTTTCAAGTATTTTAGCTCATGAAAATTTAATTTTTAGAGGAAGAGGTCTAGTTTGATTCTTTTGACACCCTACTATCCCTGGGTCAGAAAATTAATCTCACATTCCAACTTAAATACCCAAATGTCGACCAAAATTTCCTCATGTTTTAGTAATGGTCTTTTTATTTTATTTGATTTAGTGGTCTTGTCTTTAAGAACTTTTAATTTGCTGAACTCGTGGAATTTATGGTTGTCCTCGGCTACTTGCTGTTAGAAATTGATTTATTTTATTATGAAGAAAATCAGCATAACTGTCTTAGTATCTTTGTATGGTGACTTTTTTTCTGGTCATCTCTTTCTCTGGCAGGTTTCTTTGGCCTGCCCAATGGCTTTATTCTTCTTCTGGATCTTCATCTATGTCCATGTTTCTTCTGTGTCTCATTTGCCAAAATCTGGGATGCCTGCTATTTGATTTTAAGAGCTGATCTCTTTTCTTTTCAAGAAATGCTGCAAATCTATCCAACCTCTCTGTACACCTGCAACCAATGCATTTCTTCTCATCTCTCTTTATTGTCTGCTTTCTTATGCTGCTCTTTTGTTATTTTCTGTATCTTCTGTAGTTTCTTTCCTTTATAGTTCTATATTTTCTCTTACTGCATTCTTTCTTCTAACAGTTCCAAAGCCAGGAATAGGGCTCTTATAGAAATTAACAAACTACCAATATCAAAAGATGGTACGGGGGGATGTTATAGGTCGCACAAGACAAAGGTATGCTGGGTGGACCCCCTGAATTTATAATTGCACTTAATAACTTGTAGCAATAATGGGGGTGTGCTACCTCGGACATGTCGGCCGGGAGTCAGGTATCCAATTGGGGAGCTCCCTATCCAGCGAGCCCCCGGACGGTGTCCTCTCAGTTCATGTATTGGAAATCGTTGTCATGGTTACCACTAGCGTGTACGTCTGGACGTGGGCGCATTAATGACGCGCGCCTGCTCCGGTCCAATCGTGTGTGGTCTGTTGGTCATGACGCATAGTTGCGTCTGGGGTTGGTATGGTTACTGTGACTTGGTTGGACCGGAGCAGGCGCGCGTCATTAATGCGCCCACGTCCAGACGTACACGCTAGTGGTAACCATGACAACGATATCCAATACATGAACTGAGTGGACACCGTCCGGGGGCTCGCTGGATAGGGAGCTCCCCGATTGGATACCTGACTCCCGGCCGACTTCCGGGGGCGCGTCCAACAAGACGCACTACCATTGGGGCTTTACACATTACCACAGGTATAAAAACCCTGTGCTCACTCAGGTTGGTTGGCCCTGAGGAAGCTAAAATCTGCGAAGCGCGTGCCGGCTAGCGGTGCGCGGGCAGATGTTTGTAACTGTTTATTATTTTTCTTCCCTATGCATTTTGATTATCTGTTGAACCGTGCTATGCCGCAATAGCCCTTCTAAGGGCGTTCACTGCAGTCAGCTACGGTCCACTTGGAGGCGACTCCACTGGACTAGCACAGTGAATAAATATCCAGCAGGCACTGTACCCCATCGTACTGACTCCTCTACCAGGCAGACTGTAGCCGATAGGAGTTCAAGTTATTCGGGCCAGCGCCCTCATACTGGACCTATATCATTTGATTCAGTGACTCAGATAGTGACCCTCCCTAGGGAGTTGGAGTGACTTTCACCCCATACACTATGAGATTGTTAGTTGTATGTAATCCACTTCTGAGCATCACCAAATGATTTAGGATAAACGTGCCACTCTTCTACTGACACGAGTGTATTTTGCGGCAATTAGAACATCTACCTATAAAGGCAAACTGCCTATCTATATTGTTCACACTTGGTCTGTACAGTGATTACAGATCAGGAGCACACTGTCAACAAAATCAGTACATATATTATAGCATATGACAAACATCTGCCCGCCACCTTAGTTTTTAACAATATGTCACCCCACCCTTGTCTATTATATGTATTCATTTTATCTCACAGTTCTTAAAAGAAATTAATAAAAGTTATGTTTTACTCTGCTTTGGTGCACCGACATAGGACATCTCTCTCTCTTTTTTCCTTTTCTTGTCAATAACAAAAGATATAGTTTGAAGTTTAGTAAAACAGAGGCTCAAGGGCTTCAGCAGCGGTATAAATTGCTGCATGTTGTCAGTAGTAATTGTGGTGTAAGAAGTGTGCAGCTGAGCTTAGTCCTAAAGGTCACCTACATTATGGCATCTGATATAGAGTACAGTATGTATGAAAGTTTTATCCTTTTCAAATTTTAACCTTTTTTTACCAGTTATATTATTGCCTATTAAATTTTTTTACTTGAGATATTCATTGTCTTAATGTATTTGTGACCACACAAAATGTGACTTTTTTTCTGTTTTAGGCCTCGATACATGTATTCTTATAGTTATGTATATGTATTGGCCTTTCATACCTCTGTCATTTTTGCAAAAACTGATAAAGAATTTTTATATATGAAAAACTAAAATGTTTAGTTTTGCCACTGTTTTATCTCACACTGTTTTCCACCATTCTTACAAGGAATCATTTGCTCAATACGCTCTTATGAGCAGTTCATTTTTAACATCTCACTCATTATATCCCTAATGGGCTCATTACACATGTGGAAACACCAGTTTACACATGTGTTGTCGGCTTGCTCGGTTTCATAAGGTATTACTGCTATGTCAGTAGCAGTGTTAAGGATCTCTGCGAAAGCTGCTTTTTGTAATATAATTAAGTATCCATGTCCACAACTCAGCCTTGTGGATTGAGTTTGATTCTTTGGGGCCACTCAGTCTCCCCGAAAAACACCAGTCTCTCTGTGTCCCCATAAATCACTTCTTTACCTCCCTCTTTCTCTCATAAATACCTCTATAGTTATTATGCTATTATTAACCATTCACAATTAGTGATGCTGAGCAAGGGGGAGCAGGTTCACTTATCCTGGGTCTGATAGAGGTGCCTGATGGGGTCCAGGGTCCTGATACCCCCTCCGCCATTGCAGAGAGCTAGGCACAGAGATAGAACTAACTGACACTGCAGCACCCTCTCTTCTCAACCCAGTACATGCTTCTCAGAGCTGTGTGCAGTTTTCGCTCTTCCTGTGGGGGTGTGCTTTCCTGCACTCTGCAGTCCACTGGTTTAGACTCTCATGCCCAATGTTCCCTCTAATTTTACGAAGGCTGTGTGCGGCTAAAGATTTTGGCTGTGCAACTTTGGAATTAAATTTACATTTTTGTGCGTCACTTATATATAACTGAAAAATGACGTTCAGCATTTGCGTTAACTTTACTTCAAAATGATATTAAACATTTAAACATTCAAAACACAGCACACAATGTAGTTAATGGGTGAAACACACATTAATTGAGTCCACAACTGCAAAGAGGGACCACTGCTGCTTTGTGCGCTCAGTTGTAATGTCTGTGCACACGCTCATCGAGGTGTGTGCGCGCACACATGCTCACAGCTTAGAGGGAACACTGCTCATGCCCCCTGTGTACCACACAATCTAAGTTGTTTTTTTTTTTTTTTTTTACAGGGGCATGACCACGTTTCCTTAATTGACCATGTGGCTATGCCCTCCTGTTTATTTATTTACAGTTCCTTATATAGTGCAGTATATTCCGTTGTGCTTTACAATTGGAAACAACAGTGATTAAACAAACTGGGTAGATACAAACCGACATGGAGGGATAATAGGAGGGATACATAAGGATAGAATTTCATAGCATGGCTGTCCCATCAGATTACAAGACAGTCCTGTTGGGATGCAATTAGATATGAATGCTACTGGAGGTTGTGTGGGGATCCTGAATATGATAAGCTAGCCTGAAGAGGTGAGTTTTCAGGGAACGCTTGAAAGTTTGGCTAGAGGAGAGTCTTAATGTGTGTGGAAGGGCATTCCATAAGGTGGGTGCTGCCCGACAAACATCCTGCCAGTGTAAGTGGGAGCAAGTAATGAGTGTGGATGAGAGACGCAGATCTTGCGCAGAACGGAGAGGTCAGGTGGGGATATGTTTTGAGCTAAGCAAAGAGATATAAGTCGGTGTAGTCAGAGTAATGGCTTTGTATGTAAGTAGAAGTATTTTATATTGAATGCAGTAATATACAGGCAACCAATGGAGGGACTGGCAGAGCGGATCAGCAGACAATGAATGTCTAGCCAGGAAGATCAGCCTCACAGCTGTATTCAAAATGGATTGTAGTGGTGAGAGTTTTTTCTTAGGAAGACTGGTAAGGAGGCTATTGCAATAGTCAATGCGTTATAATGAGTGCATGGATTAGAGATTTTGCAGTGTCTTGTGTAAGGTATGGGCAAATTTTGGATATGTTTTTTAGATGCATGTAGCATGATTTAGAGACAAATTGAATGTGAGGACAGTTCAGAGTCGAGGATGACCCATAGGCAGCGAGCTTGTGGAGTAGGACGCATGTGAGAGTCACTCCCAATCTCTGCCATAATGGCGATTAATTTTTTTGACTTTTTGGTGCCAACCTATTGGCTGTCGACCTTTTAATCCAGAACCGTCATCTTACTCCACTGGAAATCTTGTGGCATTAGGTTGCCTCATTATAGGCCCCCCTCCCCCTTGAACTCACTGCAAACTCTATGTTATTACATACAACAGTCCTTTGCTGTCCGATCCGCTGGTTAAGGAGACCACATTTTCATCTTGTGCAGTCTGGAGCCGAGCCACAGCGGAAGAAAACACAGAAAAACAGCGGAGATCGAGTTACTCCCGAGCAGGACTGAGGCTGCGGAGAGAACTTGGTTAAAGGTTTGTGCTAGAACAATGACAGTCTTATACACGACCACTTCCTCATCTTCTATTAAAACATAGTATGAATGAAACACTATATTTTTATCATCTTCATTTGTTCCTGGGCAAATCCGTGCACACTCCGGCTTCTTCCGCAGGGATGAGTGGAAAATGTTAACGTGTCGCATACAGGACCCCATATTGTAGATAGGTCAACGATACCATATGCTGTAAGAGATTAGATGAAAGGGAAGAAGTCAGTGTTAATAAACATGTCGTCATAAAACCCTTACCGCAGCCAGTAGCTGTAACTATTTTTACTCTGTCAAATTACTTATGTCATTAAAGCAAAATGATTCATTAATGGGCTGTGGATGGAATCATTGTCAGCAAATGATGTTCTTGGTCTATAGTTAGACTTTCAGCACACGGTGCTCAGCGAGTGGCACGTGTTCCGCTTATCTCTCTCTAGGCCAACCTATGACTGGAAACGCTAATACATTCATGCATTCATTACATAATGGTTGGCTCAGACTTTCCAGTCTTCCCGACCAATATGTTACAAGCTCTGAGTATAGAGTTGCTGACTTGTACAATAAAAAGATTTAACCCTTCCAAATTAGTAGCAATTGAAATTGACTGCCGCTGTTACCTTTCAGAAAAAAGTAGTTAACAGATCATTTTTGCACATTGTAGACTCATACCCCTTTTATGCCAAAATGCTGGGTTGCACCCGGGTTTTTGGACCCAGCTTCAAGCCGGGTGCGACCCAGCGTTTGGTCCATTTTACACCGGCGCCCCTCCTCCCAACGCAGGCGGTTCCTGAGCTGCCGCTTGGAGATGACATAATCTCCAAGCGGCTCCGCCGGCTCCGGACCGCTGGGGGCAAGCCCAGCACTAAGGTAATCTGCTGGGCTGCCCCCAGCCCCTGTGCACCACCCAGCCCTTGTCCGGGAGGTGAATGGATGCCGCACACAGGCATTTATTCACCTCCTCCGCTGCCGCCGCTGCTGTCTGCAGAGTATAGCAGACAGCAGCGCAGGCTATTTGTGCCCCCCCCCCCCCCCGGTCCAACCTGGGGACGCTTGTACGTCGCCCATTGATGTAAAAGGGAACTCGGTCGGATGACCCGGCGTACCCATTTACACCGCCCTCCACCCAGGTCCTAGCCATGTTCTACCCAGGTCAGGACCTGGGTAGATGTCCCGTGTAAAGGGACATGGTGTGTCCCATTTACACCGCCGCTGACCCGGGTCTGACTCGCCGAAGATCCAGGTTTTGTGGCGGTGTAAAAGGGGTATCAGAGAGGGTACAAATGGTGAGATATGCTCTATATTTCTGTTTGATTTTGCTTATAGACACCAAATCGAAAAGAAATCAAATCAAAATACTTTTATTATCATTGGATGCAGATTCGATCCCAATGTGCACTCCCATGTAGTTGGCTGGCAAGACTACTGTATCTAATGGAAATCTAACAGTAGATAGTGCAAATCTAATGTATATAGTGCAAATCTAATGTGTTCACTGCTGCATTCGATTCGATCCAGATTTGATTTCAGTCTTCTGTCTGAAGGATCAGGAACACTGTGAGATCGAATTGAAATCAAATACACATCGAATGGTAAATCGAGTAGGAAAAACTTCAGAACAGGTGGAATAGACCAAATCTAATAAAAATCAAATCGATCCATGTATATGCACTATTAATTTTGTTACCTTTTTTTTTTGTGAGGTCTTGGTATAGTAACAATGCATTGGTATAATACTGCATTCTGCAAATTTAGCATAGAAAAATCAGTACATTTGCCAACCATTATTCCCTGGTCAGTAGTTGCAATGCCAGGGTGGCAGGACATAGTATAGATAAAGAAGTAAAATAAAGATAAATAAGATAAAGAAATAAGGATCAAAAAGGGTTGAGATTACCTGAGGGATAAAAAAGGGGCAGACTAGATGGGCCAAATGGTTCTTATCTGCCGTCAAATTCTATGTTTCTAGATCTGGCCTAGGCTACTAGCCCATGCACCCAGCTAGCCAGATCCAGGGCCCTACACCCTGGTCAATAGAACAGCTACCTTTGCAGCTCCCTAAGCAGCTACCTTTGCAGCTCCCTAAGGCCTGGGTAGCTGCAAAGAAACGGCAGCAGCCACTGGCTGATATATTATTGTTGTCTGATAATGAAATCCAGTATGAAATCCCGACGGTCGGGATCCCGGCATTCAAAATCCCGACGCCGGAATCCCGACCGCCGAAATCCCGACAAGGGGGGGACGTGGATCGCCCCTCCTTGCGGGCTCGCTGCGCTCGCCACGCAGCGGGCCCCGTGCCTCGATACGCTCGGCACACTAATTTTTTCTCCCTCCAGGGGTGTCGTGGACACCCACGGAGGGAGAAAGTGTTGGGATTTCGGCGGTCGGGATTCCAGCGTCGGGATTCAGAACGCCGGGATCCCGACCGCCGGGATTTAAACTGCATCCCGTTCTGCCTTACAATAGACACATGAACTCCCCCCCTCCCCCCAACAGCTACAATTGTACAATTGATATTTTGTAACCTTTGATATCAAGTGTTTCCCACACCTCTGTGTCTATATATAATACACACACACATTGGCCCCCACAATAATAATACACTATGCCCCCCCCCCCCCCCATTGTAATAAAATACACTGGTCCCTTCAGTAATAAAACCTATTGTCCCTCCGCAAAAATTAAACATAATGGTTCCCTCAATAATAACACTAATGCACAGTAATAAAGCATTGAAATCGTAATTCCCCACACATTCCCCCACAGTAATTGCACCACACAGTGTCCCCCATAGTAATTCCACCCATTGCCTATCCTCTGCCATACCGTAATTCCACGCATTGCCTACCCACATCCCACAGTAATTCCACCCATTGCCTACCCCCACCAAACCATAATTCCCCACAATGCCCCCCACAATGTCCCCCACAGTGTCCCCCATAGTAATTTCACCCATTGCCTACCCCCACCAAACCATAATTCCACACATTGTCCCCCACAGTGTCCCCCATAGTAATTTCACCCATTGCCTACCCACACCCCACAGTAATTCCACCCATTGCCTACCCACACCAACCCATAATTCCACACAGTGTCCCCCATAGTAATTCCTCCTATTGCCTACCCCTACCTCACCATGATTCAGGGTTGCCTACTTTCTGACAGCCAGTTCTGCGAGGCAGGGGGCGGGCCGACAATGGGACAGGGCTGAACGACAGAGAAACATCCTCTTTAGGGGCATGGCCAGCACAATTGTGTCATCATGGCCACGACCCCCGCCGTGCAATGCTGGTATTTCAGGCATTGCACAGCGTTGGGCAGGGCTTCAATTACACAAATTGCTCTGGATGGTTTGGCAACAAGGCAATGTGATGGCCTGACAAGTGAGTCACATCGCGTCCCTATAGGTCAAAATCTGTGCCGCAGATGAGCATAGCCAAACCTCCCAATATTTGTTGGTAAGTTCTCATCCGAAAAGGAGGCATTGAGTGGGAATCTCTGCTTTTGCCATTTTGAGGGTTGTGCTCCCCTGAGTACTTTTCAGGGGGAGTGGCCTAATCATGGGAGGCGTAGCCATGCAATTTTAGAACACCCCACTGGGCCCCTCCATCAGACCTGGCCAGGATAATTAGTACCCCCTCTCTCAGCATCACTAATTATAGAAACGCTAGTGATTAAAGCTGGCCACACACTCATCAAATCATTTCCCCACAAAAACATCCTGGATCATGTGGTTAATAAAACTTTCCAGACCTCTTGAATGTCGGTCACCTGATCACATTCTGCCTGTGCATGCAGTTCTCCTTCATACACCCTACAGCGTATGGAGGCAGTCTGGTGATTGTCCAGTCTCTCTATGGCCAGCTAAACGCCTAACACAACCAAGATATGTCCAAACTGCTATTCACAGCCAAAACGTGCAAGGGTTAAGAGCCGCTCTCTGAGCTTAGAGCAATATAGTGTCAGATTCTGTATGTTTATAAAGCACCCCCCAGCTTGAGATGTCGAAATCCACTTGACAGTATAAATCATTACAATATGCTGAGGGACTGCAAATGTATGGAACCAGCAGGCTTCTGAATTATGTGGCTGGAGCTCAGAAAAGCAACTTTTATATGTGTGGTAATAGCTCCCACCATAGAAGATAATGCGGTCAAGTTCTGTGTACGACACCAATAGTGGGTGGACAGGGCATATACAGCACCAGTCCTGCTCATGTACACAATGTATGTTACCAATGGTAGGGTTCAGTGACTGCGCGTTTTAAATAATATAATTTCCACAAACCTATTAAATAAATTATAGCCAGAAAAATATAAAATATACAGTATATAAATGTTTTTTTTTTTATTTTGACAATAAAAATGACAAAAAAATCAATATACTTAAAAATAATGAAGAATAAAAAGAAAAGGACTTGTTCAATAAAATAGCTTATCTTAGTTAGCTGAAGGCAGGATCACCAACGCGTTTCTTCACCAAGACTTCTTCAAGGTGTACCTTTACATACTTGTAGCAAACAGTGATATTTTACAGAGTCTATAAATGGGAGATGCAAGGTTACAAGTAAATCTATTGATAGTCAATAAAAAAGTAATAGAATTGTATAAATCGGTAGAAGAAAAATGTAGAGATCACTCAAATAAGACTCAATTGCATTGCTGAGCAATTTTTATTATTCATTTTACATAAATTACACTAAACAGTGATGATTGTCAGTAAGTATAAAAAAAATATCTCTCAACTGTCCTGATTTTTCAGGACCGTCCAGGTTTTTTTGGAAAGGTCCTGTGTCCCAACCGGGGATGGCAGTGTCCAGCGGTGGGGGGTGGGCTTTGGGAGCATGCACACAGCATCTATCCAGGCAGGCAGAGGGACTGGGAGCATGGCCAGCAGCCGCAGCTCACATAGCCCTGGCCCTGCCCCCACAGCGGCAGCAAAAACTTTGGGCGCATCCCTTGTTCCGCAAGGTTGAAGCTGTAACAGGCATAAACAAATGCTGTAATTCCCTTTTAGGTTCGCTTGCGTACTTTGCTATAGTTTGACATTGCTGTAATGGTACTAAGTGATTGGGTAGGCTGTTTGGTTTGGCGTCTTATTAAAAATTTTAAACTTCTTTCAACTGAAAATTACTAAACAGAATTTCCCATTCTCTATAATCTGGAGTCTGGACCAATTTTTGCCCATTGTAGACAGAGGAGCTGCCAACCTTACAGAAGTCACTGGTAAGCACCCTAATAACAGTGATTACAGCCACAGTATGTCTGGATCTCAATTCAGCACTATACTGTAGTCATGACAATTGAAGGTATTGGAAATGACAGGCCTGATGAAAATGATAAAAGTATTCTATTGAAGAAATTCATTTTGAGCAATAAGCAAGCAGTTGTCGCTGCACTTGGTCTGTGGTTTCCAGCCGTTACGGAGCCGCAGACTCCACTTCTGTATCGTCTGACTCAGAGGAGTTGTCTGGCAGCTTTGCCTTTGAAGTAAGAGCATTATCGCTGCAGTAGATCCTCTTTACATGCGATGTTAGATGTTACAATAATATTTTAGTATTATCTATGTAACATTAGCGGCACTGAAGTCCGATTATCATCTTTTCCCCCTGTTTTCGCAATAGCACACAAATGAATATTTCTGATTCCCCTCATGGGTCTTTCACTTTCTGGATTTATAAAGGGTTTTTCTTTTTTATTATTATTATTCTCTAAGTGTAGAGGCATAAAGGTCAATTTACTAAAGCTTCTGAACGTGAAAAGAGGTGATGGTGCCTATAGCAACCAATGAGATGGTGGGATGCAATAGAGAAATGGTAGACAGACTATGACAACAGATAAGAAGCACTTGGCCCATCTAGTCTGCCCTAAACACATTGGGATGATGGCACCTGGTACTAGAGGACACCAGCTTGCCATAGAATAACCAGGGTCATCTTAAAGTATGGGCTTAATGGGCAGCTGCCCAAGGGCCCCCCGATTCTAGGGGCCTTTGAGCTGGGGCATATTAAGTTGTGGGCATTTGCCTCCTGAGCTTCTTGGGAGGCAGTAATCACACACAAACAGAGGGTTCGGGCAGCATTCTCTTCCTGCTTCCCAGTCTGCAGCCAGATAGTGAATGGATGTCAGCATGGTGATTGGTGGATGGCTGGAGCTATCCACCAATCAGAGTCCAGCATTCTCTACTTGCCTCCCAACTACAGCCATACAGTGAATGGCTGTCAGCATGCTAACTGGTCAATGGCTGGAGTGCTGGCAGCCATTCACTGTATGGAAGCAAGTGGAGAGATGGCATGGGACCACAAAAGGGTGTTTAAATTTTTTTCTGTGGAGGGGCCCCAACTGCATTGCTTTGCCAGCGGCCTACAATGCTGTTAGGATGGTCCTAAGAATAAGATGAGGCCTGCTGCATATGTGCCACCCGCAGACAGTAATATGTGTCGTTCTCATCTGCAAACTGCCCAATAGGGAAGTGGTTGGGCAATGGGAGCTTGATAACTGTTGGAAGGCCAGGAGAACTCCAAAATTTGTTATTCTCCTAGACTTTCAGGAGAGTTGTTAAGTATGCACCCCCTTACATGGGGCCACAATGATACATAATATGAACAAGCTAAGGGCCCCAAAGCAGAACCTTGGGGGCCAGATATCCAGTGACAGATAAGGACAAAGGCTTAAGCTGGGTACACATATATACAATTGTCGGGCTATTCTTCCATTCTGGGTCGGACAGCCGTTCAATTGTATATGTGTGTACACTGTCCCGTATGAGTGATAAACGGCAAAAAACTGTCTTGACCGTCCATACTCGGTCGGTCGACGGTTCTTTGCTGTTTAATTTTCATCCGACAGGATGGCCCCATATCGGTACAAAAGTGCAGTGTGTACGCACATTCGACCGATATGCTGCCGTCCTTGCGACTATACTGCCAAAGCTGGAATGCCCATGTGGGTGTTCCATAGCTGCATCATCTCTGGCAGGGTGACAAAAAAAACAACAACGGCGTGGGGTCCCCCCCACAGCTGTAACCAGCACCAGGCTGAAAGAGCCGGGGCTGGTATTAAAAAATCAGGAAACCCGACAAATAGGGCTTCACTGATTTTTTAAAACCAGCCCCAGGCTCCAGGTACGGGGCTGGTTCCCAAAATACGGGGGACAAAATGACTAGGGGTCCCCCGTATTTTAAGAACCAGGCCAAACCAGCCAGCAGGGTAATGCCACAGCCGGGGGACACTTATTATATAAGGTCCCGTGGCCAAAGCATTCAGCCCTCTAACCGGTCAGCCTGACCAGGGGTCCTGGGGAAGTGGGGACCCCCCCAATAAAGGGGTCCCCCCCTCCAGGACTTACCTGACCAGGCTGAAGCTTGGTGCTGTCTTTGATGCCCCTGGGCGGTGGGCATCGAGCTGATTTCAGTGTAAAAAATAGATAAATAAACTATTGTTTTAAACTGTGGAACTATGAGTCCCAGCAAGCCTCCCCCGCAAGCTGGAACTTGGAGAACCACAAGTCCCAGCCTGCGGGGCATTAAAGGGCCCGCTGGGTCTTGTAATTCCACAGTAAAAAAAATAGTTAAATAAATACACACTGACACATTAGAAAAATAAAAGTTTAATACATACATTACACAAACACACTGATACTTACCTATCTTGATCCCGTAGGTAGGTCCCAGGGTCCGGTCCGGTGGCTTGGTTCCAGGGCTGGTCAGGGTCCGGGGCTCCAGGGCTGAAGAGTCCGGGGTCCTGGATCCGTAGTAATCCAAAGGGGTACCTGGGGAAGGAAATCCTACTCACCTGCTCCTGTGGCGACCACCCCGGCATCCGCTGTACACTAGAGACGCAGAGATCCTTCTTTCTCTGCGTCTCTACTCAGAATGATTTCTGGCCAATCAGGAGCCGACTTTCTCGGCTCCTGAATACCACTATCTCTAGAATACCAGTGAATGAGTGAGTGATAGAGCAGACGGGAGGAGAGCAGTGTGACTTCCCTCCTAAAGTCATTGTAGCACACAGTTCTCACCCATATCATAGATATTTCAACAACTTTTAATAAAGTGAAACACAGAGTAGATGCAAATAAACATTGTGAAAGCTGGACTATAAAAGATGAAGGACATATTTTGCCATTGAGACCATTTCTCTGGAAAAACATATAACCTTATTTAAGATGAGCCTAACACAGTAGATATCAGACATATATCCTACATAGGGCAAATTTACACTGCAGATTATAGTCAGCTTTCAGTGACAATTTACCAAGCTCCAAAATGCTTTTAATTTGTGGAGACATTATTGCTGGAAAGGGTTCCTCCAGTAGCTCCCATGCCTATGAATTATTGCTGGAGAGGGTTCCTCCAGCAGCTCCCATGCCTATGAATTATTGCTGGAGAGGGTTCCTCCAGTAGCTCCCATGCCTATGAATTATTGCTGGAGAGGGTTCCTCCAGTAGCTCCCATGCCTATGAATTATTGCTGGAGAGGGTTCCTCCAGTAGCTCCCATGCCTATGAATTATTGCTGGAGAGGGTTCCTCCAGCAGCTCCCATGCCTATGAATTATTGCTGGAGAGGGTTCCTCCAGTAGCTCCCATGCCTATGAATTATTGCTGGAGAGGGTTCCTCCAGCAGCTCCCATGCCTATGAATTATTGCTGGAGAGGGTTCCTCCAGTAGCTCCCATGCCTATGAATTATTGCTGGAGAGGGTTCCTCCAGTAGCTCCCATGCCTATGAATTATTGCTGGAGAGGGTTCCTCCAGCAGCTCCCATGCCTATGAATTATTGCTGGAGAGGGTTCCTCCAGCAGCTCCCATGCCTATGAATTATTGCTGGAGAGGGTTCCTCCAGCAGCTCCCATGCCTATGAATTATTGCTGGAGAGGGTTCCTCCAGTAGCTCCCATGCCTATGAATTATTGCTGGAGAGGGTTCCTCCAGCAGCTCCCATGCCTATGAATTATTGCTGGAGAGGGTTCCTCCAGCAGCTCCCATTCCTATGAATTATTGCTGGAGAGGGTTCCTCCAGTAGCTCCCATTCCTATGAATTATTGCTGGAAAAGGTTCCTCCAGTAGCTCCCATGCCTATGAATTATTGCTGGAAAAGGTTCCTCCAGTAGCTCCCATTCCTCTGAATTATTGCTGGAGAGGGTTCTTCCAGCAGTTCCCATGCCTATGAATTATTGCTGGAGAGGGTTCCTCCAGCAGCTCCCATTCCTATGAATTATTGCTGGAGAGGGTTCTTCCGGCAGTCCCCATGCCTATGAATTATTGCTGGAAAAGGTTCCTCCAGTAGCTCCCATTCCTCTGAATTATTGCTGGAGAGGGTTCTTCCAGCAGCTCCCATGCCTATGAATTATTGCTGGAGAGGGTTCCTCCAGTAGCTCCCATTCCTATGAATTATTGCTGGAGAGGGTTCCTCCAGCAGCTCCCATGCCTATGAATTATTGCTGGAGAGGGTTCTTCCGGCAGTCCCCATTCCTCTGAATTATTGCTGGAGAGGGTTCTTCCAGTAGTCCCCATTCCTCTTCCGAATGCATTTTTAGGAGCTCTAAATCCCCTGAAAAAAAAGATAAAAACTCATGTCGACCTTTTCATGTTTCTACCTTTTTCATGTCAACCTTTTGGCCATGCCAACATTTTGGTGTTGACCAATTGACAGTCTATCTTGACAAACTGTGGAAGCAATCCCTTGCATGTTCAGGCCAGTTGCTTGAAGGTCTTTATTACTGTATATGTGGTTTCTTTGCAATGGGGAACCTCTGAAGAAATTGTTCCTGAGCCTTTTCTGCTAATCCTGCCAAATGTGGAGAATCTCCAGCCACTTATCATTATTACCAGTTATTTCTACAGCGTTTTACAGAGAAAGGGGCAGATGTATTATAGTGGCGTATAGTGCACCACTATAATACTTCCTGCTTTGCCTCATTAACGAGCAAAGCAGGAAGGGACATCGACAGAATGTATTAACAAACACAAACTCCCCCGTCCGGCGATGATCCCCTCCTGGAGACAGCGCATCAGTCTCCTTCCCCCCCGGCGAGCTCTCCACCGCAGCCAAGAGTCAGCAGCAGGGATTGCTGTGGAGATAGGGCTTCGCCACATTGCTGTTGGCGAAGCCAATAGCGTCAGCAGGCGGAATGGTGCAGCCAAGCGTCAGCAGTAGGGACAGGGCTGTCCCTGCTGAGGAGATAGGGCTTCGCCACCCTGCTGGCAGCGGGCAGAACGGTCAGTGCTGCTGACCGTTCATACATTCGCCCTGCAAAATTTAGATAGCAGCGCATAGCACCCCTGTCATTTAGCGCACACAGCCTCCTTCATACATGGTGGAGAAGCGGTATCAGTGCACATAACGTGCGCTGATAACCCTTCTCCCCCATAACAACACTTCATACATCTGCCCCAATATTTGAACATTCACATCAGTCCCTGCCCCAGTAGTGCTTACAATCTATATTCCCTACCACATGATGTACATGCACACACAGACATTCTAGGGTTCATTTTATTGGGAGCCAATTAACCGAACATTATATTTTTAGATTGTGGGAGGAAATCACACACGCAGGGGGAGAATATACAAACTCCACACACTTAGGGAATCCAACCCATGACCTCAGCACTGTGCGGCAGTAATGACAACCATTACACCATCCGTGCTGCCCACTTCCTGCCAGATCTTTTTATTCAGCCTCATTTCCTCAACTCATGTTGAGCCAGCCCTCCCCACACTTGGGGAACCCTCTCCCCTTCTTTTTTACCACCTTATTCATCTGTCTCCACAGATGAATGGTAACTCATAAAAAGAGTTATCTCCAGTGACCATTGGGCAATTGCACACCCCACAGTGGCCACATCAATAGTGTGGACTCACTAACACCATTGGATACAAACACCTCCAAATGGCCTTTGAGACTTGCATCATACCCTAATTCATCTGCTAGAGAACGTGAGGATTCATGCTTATCAGGTCTGGACACCTTCAAATGGAGTGGTAATTAGTACGAAGATTCTTTACATCTATTCCCCCAATAAGAAGAACTGCCAATCTGAGGGCAATGTAGGAACAGACCCACTTCTGTCTCAAAAGACCACAGTGCCTCTGCAGCCCCACCCCCCCAGAGTGTCATTGCAGTTCCCACAGTGTCCCTCTCCAGTGACTAGCCCCCACAGTTTCCCTCCAGCCAGTGCACTACTTCTCTCTTCTTTATATTTTGGCTGCCATTACAGCTTCCCAGCTCTATCTTTCTCCAGTACCACTGTGCCCCTAGCCTCCCCCCAGCATATGTGCCTGAGCCGCAGTGCGCACACTCAACGAGGGAATTGCGAATGTGGTCGCACAAAGGAATGAGTTGCAAAGTGAGTGACAGGAAGGCAGCATTTAGGGGTGCTAATGGGGAGTGGTCATATCATGGTCGTTGAGATGGCATTTTCTGGAGGTGCTTAAATTACCAGTTGTGATCTCACCTGCGACCCAGGAGAGCAGCTCAGCCTGTTTGTCTACAGAGGCACTCAGATTCTCCAACGTGACCCAATTTGTGGTGATGTTTCCGATGTATCAGCAATTATATGCTGTCGTACAAAAATCATACGAGCCTGCCTATGGCCGTAGCTATGCTCAGGTTAGCTGTTGCCCATATTAGCATATCATCGCAATGGAATACGGCAAAAGACAGAAACGGCAGCAGCAAAAAAGACTGCACCTCAAAGGCTCAGCAGCTGTTCTGTAGCGTCCACCTCTGAACCAGCCCCTAAGTACTGTACCAATGCAAGGACCGGGACTGATTCTTCCAACACAAAGGTATGAATTGATTCCCAGACATTTTCGATTGACCTCTGGACCTTAAATCTCTATCCTGCAGTTGGCATCCTCATGACGCCACCACAAGAGTTACATTATCCTTTGGAATTTAGCATGGATTTTATTTTCCAATCTTATACCTTCTGTAGCTGTCTTTGTGTATTTATCGGTAATACATTCTGCCATGTGCATACAGTCCTTTCATCTGTCTTTATTCTCCAAACATTACTGGATTTACCATAGATATAAATCCACCGGCTTTCTGCTGAGCAGATTGTTGCTCCCAGTGTGTGCCAAGCTTGTACAAAGACTCTTAAGGATCCTATGAAACGTTTGCTCTGATATGTAGCAGGAATAACATGTGACTGTGCGACAGTGCTAACCTGCTGTGTCACATTCAGGCTTGGTGGACCTGTAGGTCTGTGCTGCTTTCCAGCCCTGTGCTCAGTGACGAAGGACCCTCCATTGCAGTACCGGTGAAAGAAATCCATAATTACAAACACATTGCCCTTGTTTAAGTTTCCAGGAATTTTCATCGGCTCTGTGGTTAGCGAAAGACAAATACAGGGCGACATCTCCAACTGTGGTTTGCAGGAGAGATGGAAACGGAACCTGAGAGCCGACTATTAACAGTGCTGCGGAATACTCTGGCCCTGAGTCCTGAGCATTAACCCTCTGTCTGCTGCACCAGATGGCACTACAGTATTATGAATGTATCAATGTCCATAATGTAGATAAAGGTGTTATGAATGCTTTTTTCATTGTATTAGCTGCCAAATGCATTTGGTAAAGGTTCCTTTGTAAATATGGTCCCAATTCAGACCTATTCGTAGGACTGCATGCGTGGGGTCATGGCTTGTCATCGCTGGCTGACCGCAAGTGAATAGATAAGTGAATAGCATTGGTGGTCACTGTGGGTTGCACCTTAGAATTTTTTGGGAGTCCCGTAAAAAGCAGGTGGTGCCCGGCCATTGGGAGGGACGGCTGCTGACGTTATCAGCAGCCTTGATCTCCCCATGTTTATCGCTTCTGCATGTGGGAATTCATTCTATGGTAAGTGTGTGCATGGCTGTGAACACAATCGGAGGGGAGACACTCTGGCAGGGCGGCTTGTAAGGATCGCTGGTCTGAATCTGGCCTTAAGTTCAGTATTCAAAAGCTGCATAGTTTATGTTACAGTAGGGAAATGTTCACCAGTCCCAGCACATTCAGCCCGATAGGGCCACATAGATGGGTGATCAAATTGTACAAGACTCTATGGTGTTTGATCCAATCAGTTGGATCATGTTCATTACATATTGGGGGTTTGGAAGTAGGTCACACATAGGCCGATGACGTCATCTTCTAAATAGATTTATAGACATTTCCCAATGATGATTATATGTGGCTGGATTTATCAAAGATAAAATGCGGACACACGTATATAAATGCTGTTTTCAGATTTCTGACATTTCTCATATGCACCATGCTCTAGAACAGGGGTGGCCAAACCGGTCCTCGAGATCTACCAATGGTCCACGTTTTCCAGGTTACCTAGCTGGTGCACAGCTGTAGTCATTACTAACTGTCACATTTTAAAACCTGCTGCATTCATTCCTACTATAGATCCACAGGTTGCCTGGAAAACATGCACCGTTGGTAGATCTTGAGGACAGGTTTGGCCACCCCTGCTCTAGAATGTAATTCTGGAGCTTGGATCTGCCTAATAGAAACCCATAGACTTCTATTCACAATGTGCACTGAGAGGGATCCAATCAAATCCCTTCTATACGCCTGCGATGAGTGGTGGGGGGCATCACATGCAAAATACAATGCTTGAAGCATCCAACCCTTGTTTACCCACTGATATCCCTTCATTTACAATATGGACACATTTTGATAAATAGAAAAATCATTTAAAAAAAGGCAGCTTGGTACAACCGTCCTCCTTTACGGGTTGCGTATTTGGATCAGTTTGTTATTGTAAACTAAATTGCTCTTTAGTTCTAGACTATCTACAAAATTAATAAAGGAAGTCTAGATACTGTACAGTATGTCACAAGGAATGGAGTGAGATGAAACATCAACCAGGACCAGAGCTATCACTAGGCAGCTTTAGGAGCTGGCTCCTGGGAGGCACCATTGGGTTCTTCTACCACAAAAATGAAAGCTTTCCATCAGGTCTGTAGTATTTCATATATGACTTTACAGAAACTTACTTTATTGGCTTCTGATGCCCGAAACCATGGCACACCGGTGCTCCCTTGTTAGCTTATCCGTCTTGTTGTTTGTTGAACCGAAACAATAAAGTTTATAAAGTAAAACATTGTTCAGTTGAGAATACACATAGGAGGTACAAACAATTGTCTACATGTTCCCTTCATACCATCAGACAAAAACATAAAATCAAATAATAACAGTTCACGGCCCTAATAGTCACAAACCAAATATATTGGCCGCAAAATCAAAATATGGAAAGGGGCATGCCCCATAAAACCGCCGGCAGACAGTCATAAAATTAAGTATAATAATGATATGGTGAACAATAAAAAAAGAATAATAAAAAACATAAACCATAATGAGATAACAAAATGAGAAAAGAATTTGAATGCCCAGAGTCCTCGATCGATCCATGAACAGATCCACCCAATAAACAAAGGAGAAGTAGGCGAGAGAAGAAGAATAGAGTTGAATGTATTGAATTGTGGCATTCATTTTACCTGTACTCACTTGTGGTGCCTTATAAATAAAACTATGATAATAATAATAATAATAATGTAAAAAAGAGAAGAGCTCAGAGCATGACAGGACATCTATTGCCCAAAAGTTGATACCATGAGGTGAGCCCCATGCAGTTTTAACAGTCCAGAAATAATTGGGAATGGTGAGCCTGCTGTCTTTATTTTTTACCGCAGAATTGAATATAAGCTACAATTGTAAAACTCTTTTTTTTTATTTTGTAATTGAATCCTGTTTTCAGTTTTAAAGAAAATGTCCAGGAAAAAGAGGATTTCACCAATGACTCTCTCGACTTTACCTGTCAGAACTGCCTCCAATGACACATGGCTGTAAGTCCGTACTGAATTGTATAATTATGCTATGATTTATGTTTCCTGCAAGAATGTAAAATGACTGTACAGTGTGGTTATGTTACTGCACTTACCAGGGGCTTAAGTACACCCCAGTTGCCTGGAGCAGGGTCACCGACAGGGAGGTGCTGTGGGTACAGCTGCCCGGGCCCCAGACTCTGGATGGGCCCAGGCAGCTCCTTTTGCCCACAGTAACCCTGGGCTGTGTGCTGCCTGCGCTGCGCTCGGTCCTCAGCAGGTCAATCCAGGAAGCTGACTGCCAATTAAAATGCTGCACTGGCTTTTGAGCCAATCAGAGCTCGTGTACCGTTAGCCAATCGTACCGCTCTGATTGACTCACCCGCTGGTGCTGCATTTTAATTGGCCACCAGCATCCTGCATTGAAGAAGCCAGGCTGTGCTTCGGAACCTGCTGAGTCAGGCGGTAATCAGTCCCGGGCCCCAAAATTCCTGGGGGCAGCCCTGGCCTGGAGGCAAGATAAGGCCTCCATACATTATGTGATTTTGGCCCGATTTCTCTGGATTCTGATAGATTGGGACAAGAAATCAGTTGAAATTGTCTCAATTCGCATGTGTATGACATTTGATCCAAGTCAGAGGTCAGACTCCTGCCCATCTGACCTCCGACTTGGTCAGGTTCCGGTGGCAGGACATGGGATTGCAGAAAGACTGCATGCAATGGATCGCATGTGATCCTGCCGCCCGGGCAGCTCAAGGTGGATTGGATGGCCATACACTGCTGTGACTTCTTGCAGTAGTTTATGGCTACCTTCAGAGTTTGGTGCCCCGCCCCCTTACATAAAAGAGAAAAGTAATATGGTACGTGTATGTATATATGTGTATGTATATATGTAATAGATCTACAACTTTTGGGTGTGCACTGATCAGTGATCCGTTGGGGGATCAGAGATATTTAGCATGTGAAAATGTCCTAATTTTGCAGTCAGGACTGAATTGGGCCCATAGTTTGTTGCAAGAAAAGACGGCAAGTTGTTGTGAAAACGAAGGGATTGGACTATGGCAAAAGTTGGGTCTGCTGTAATTGAAGGTGAGGCTAATAGTATAATGACCATGTAGAAAATGTCAATCGTTTCAATTACATTAGCAACTATTGTGAAATAAATGTCAAATACAGTACCTCAGCATACAATACAAGGGAAGTACTATATATTTATTATTATACATCAGCATTAGTAATCAGGTCTGTTTCCACAAAGAATGGTTTTCTCTTCATCTTGTCCTATCATATGTCCCACTTCATGTTCCTGGTGTTATTTATAACATTATTTTAACATTGGTGTGTTACAAAAGAGTGATCACAACCAAAGTATAGGCAACAGAAGTATCCCCAACATTCAACATAAGTCACAGCAATATTTGTATTTTCCGCATTCACCATGATTTTAATGTTAAATAATATGTCATTAGAACGTACAGTCATAGGCGTGCGCAGCACATTTCATTAGGGGGTGCACATTTCATTAGGGGGTGTCTTAGACGCCCATTGGGTGTGTCTAAAACCACCAATCAGACGTGTCTACCATCAGCTATTGGCACTCGCTACAATATAAAACACCTCTCAGCCACACCATAATCTTCTGCCTAGTTCAGTTTTAATCTTCTAATTATTCTGTGTAACAGAACATGCAAATTAAGTCAGAAACATACATGAATGACGCAGGTATGTACATAGGCGTGCCAGCACATTTTATTAGGGGGTGCGCCATCAAAGGGGTGTGTCTAGCACCACCTATTGGGTGTGTCTAACATCACCAATCGGGCGTTACTACCATCATCTATTGGCACTAGCTACTATATAAAACATCTCTCCACCACACCATAATCTCCGGCCTATTTCAGTTCTAATTACTCTGTGTAACAGTACATGCAAATAAAGTCACAAACATATATGGATGATGCAGGTATTTAGTGATATGACAATGGTCTAGTACAATTAATAATGCAAAACATAATTGAATGATGGGCACTTCTTTTAATTGATTACAGTTATAAAAAACAAAAGTATTTGGTAAAAGGGTATTGCTGGTATTGCTAGTGGCAGGGAGGTGTTCATAAGGGTGGACACAGCATTAGGGGGTGCCTGTGCACCCCTAACACTCAATGTGCGCACACCTATGCGTACAGTAAGAATATGTGATGTATACTCTATGCTTAAGGGGTATATTTTTTGTGTGTTTCTCTGTAGTCTTAAAGGGGTAGACGTATTAACGGGACCTGCTGTGCCCATTTCTGACCTAATTACAGAATTTGTAAATCAAGCTATTTTCGAACGGCTATGTATGCGTACCGTAGGCATTACGCAATGACAAAGGGAATTAGCGACAGAAAACGCATATGAGGGCCGACAAAGTCAAAAGGTCATCTGGTCAAATAACTGACACGGACATCATTTAACAGGGTCAAACGCTCAGCATGCAAATGGTCAACACAAAAAAGTTGATACATTTTTTGTTATTTTAATCGTAACCTCCTCCATTTAGACTGTAAGCTCCTTGGAGCAGAACCCTCCTGTCCATCATCTTCCCCTCCTCCAGATACACAATTCAGATGTTTACACATTTATAAGGAGACAATAATACAATTCTATTATGATTTCATCACTTCGGAACATCAATGTATGAACCCAACAGGAAACATTCCAAAGGAGTATATGTTACCCTTTATGAACTACAGTATAAATTAAATATAGGGTTTTCATAAAACAATTATTTTGAGAGTGCCCCAACAAAAAGAGTTCTTCTTTTCTCTTCAAACGTGTTGTAATGTGTTCCACCTGTACGGCGCTGAAAACCATTTGTCGTGCCTTATAAATAAAATGTAATAATAATAATAACAACAACCATCCCCTCGCGCATCCAAA
The DNA here is from genome assembly GCF_055691185.1 of Crinia signifera. Taxonomy (NCBI): domain Eukaryota; kingdom Metazoa; phylum Chordata; class Amphibia; order Anura; family Myobatrachidae; genus Crinia; species Crinia signifera. The sequence continues at coordinate 240,451,083 of NC_139222.1, read as the reverse complement.
CCCTCCCCATGTCAACCTTTCTGTGTCGAACATTTGCATGTTGTCCACCTAAGTCCAAGTCAACCATTTAGCTGTCTCTGTTTGACACTGTTGACCCTTTCGTTTTATGACTGTCGACCATCTGGCCTATTTCCTTTGCCCAACTGGTACTTGTTTCCTAGCACGGCCACACCGATTTCCATCGGGGTGGTCGTGTCGGAAAAATTGCGTCGATCGCATCGAATGCGAATTGGTCGCATGCGATGCGATCGACGCGACCGACCCGATTTTTTAATTGAATCAAATGTGAATAGGGTTCCTGGGACCCGATTTTACATTGGATTCAATGTAAAATATTCCCTAGACCCCCAAATTTTACAACGTAAACCCCATCCCACGATAGACGCCAACCCGAAGCGTGTCGAGCGCAGCGAGCCCGCAAGGGGTGGCGGTGCGCGTCCTCCGACCTTTTCATTTCCCTACTATCCACGTCGGCTTGGAGATGAGAATATATAGTGTGGCGAGCGCATAACTTCACAAGTATACGCGTCCCCTCGCTGCGCTCGCCACGCTGCGCTCGCCACACTATATTTTCTCAACTCCACGCCATCGTGGATAGTAGGGGAATGAAAAGGTCAGAGGACGCATATATAATGTGAAATGGGTCATATTGGCCCATTTCACATTTTTCACATTTTTTCCTATGTGAGATGGACTTAATCAAGTCCATCTCATCTTGTGCCATTATAATGGCACAAGACCGACGCGATGCTCACGATTTCAATGTTAAAAAATATTTTAACCTTGAAGCCTATGGCAAAATCGGGGGCATCGCGTCGGTCGCGTCGGGACCAATGTTAATGGTCCCGACCGACGCGATGCCCCCGATTTTTCCTTTGCCGGCAAAATGGACCTGATTTCAAAGGAAATCGGGTCCATCGCGGGGATCGTGTACCTTAAGTTAAAGGTACACGATCCCAACGATTGTGGCCGTGCTAGGAAATAAGTACCGCCCAACTTACTGCATTGGAACACTGTTCCCACATAAACCAACCATTACGGTTGTTGTGTGATGACAAAAGTAAAAATAGATCACCAAATGCCATATTGTACTTGCATATCATTGCGATAAAACAGAATTGTTACAGAAACGTGCTACAGAGAAGCCCCCAAAAGTATTTATTTTTATTCAATGACAAATTTCCATTTCCAGAGGCATTGATGGCCTTAATATTTGCCATCATGATGCTTTCATTAGCTACGTCCTGTGCCATATGAGACGTCACCTTTGCCAGTTCTCTTCGGAAGATGGAAGTGTCTATTTTCAATATGTCCATCGACAATAGAAACCAGAGGGATTCTCGACATGAGCTCCCCTCCTGCATTCCGCTGTTTACATTCTCTGCTTTTTGTTCTGCTCCATCCTGCACAAATGTCTCCAGATCCCATGGATTAGGGGGAAACTGTCCATATGGGGAAAATTTAGCAGGGAGTTAAAAGCCTGGCACTCATAGAAAACAGTTTTCATGGCATTACAGTTTGTGATGCCGAGATCTGCGTTTCATTTGAAATCTATCTGTGGGAGTAGGAGACTCAACAGGATGAAACAGAGTGTTAAATTGGGAGCGACATGGAACACATGGGGGGGGGGGGGGGATTTGAGTACGGTTGGATGAGAGGATGGAGAACTCAACAAGGGAGAACATGTTATGTAAGCATACTAGATAAAGCCTGATAACCACCTGGAGGTCAAATAGAGAGCATTTATTGGCCTAATTTAGTTCTGTACTTCAGTCGCACATATATTCATTTATGTGGTGGATCAATAAGCATGTCTGGTAATGGTAGGTAGAGAGCTTTAGTAACCTGTATATCTCCCAACATTTGCTTAGTGTGATTCAGGAATTAAAGGGACATGGATCTGAGTCAATAGAGGGGCATGTGAATGAGCCAATTGGGATCAGACATGCTTTATGGTCAATATTTCTTTCCTTTGTATACAGCATGCAGAACATTACCCATTCCCTGATGCTCTTCAATGATTGAGACCTACAGATGTTTCCTCATACATCATTGCTGCAGTCTCAGCTGATCCAAGAGCACCAGGTCCCATGAGACTTTGCTAGTGTCCGGTGTCTTTTTGCACATTTTTTGTTTGGGGGGGGGGGGGGGGGTGGAGTAGGGGGATGTGTCTTAGTAACAATACAAAGTAGACAAGATGCACTAGAAGACTGTGCTCTAAAGGAATTAATATTATAATGACATCACACACATACATACTGACTGTAAACATCAGAATCAGCTTTATTGGCCAGGTATACTTACTTATACTAGGAATTTGGTTGGATTCCTATGCAACAGCCAGGGTGGTAACACGTAAAAAAACAGTCACAGTACAGGGTGCCGGACGGGATCCTGACACTCATTTACCCATTGTCGGGATCCCGACTGTTAAAACACCGACAGATGGGTTCCCGACGGCCACCGGCTATTCTCCCTCGTGGGGGTCCACAACCCCCATAAAGGGAGAATAGAATAGGTGGCAAGCATAGCGAGCCACCGTGCCCACAAGGGGCTTTGTTGCGCTCGCCATGCTGTCTGAGTCCGGCCAGTCGGGATCATGACGTCGGGCTAATGACTGTCGGGATCCCGACTGTCGGAACCCTATACCACACCCATATATATATACTGTATAACACGATCAGATATGCACTACATTTATCCTGATGAGGGACATGGACATAAGGAACATACATTTACTGAGCTGTACAGCACCCAGGCAGCCATTTAGCAGCGCCACTTGGTGATTGCACCAGCCAGATAGGTAGCAGGAAGAAACAGTACAGATATAGGACATGTACAGATATACACTAGATGTATCCTGATGGGGGACATGGACAAGGGGAACATACATTTACTGAGCTGTACAGCACCCAGGCAGCCATTTAGCAGCGCCACTTGGTGATTGCACCAGCCAGATAGGTAGCAGGAAGAAACAGTACAGATATAGGACATGTACAGATATACACTAGATGTATCCTGATGGGGGACATGGACAAGGGGAACATACATTTACTGAGCTGTACAGCACCCAGGCAGCCATTTAGCAGCGCCACTTGGTGATTGCACCAGCCAGATAGGTAGCAGGAAGAAACAGTACAGATATAGGACATGTACAGATATACACTAGATGTATCCTGATGGGGGATCATGGACATGGGGAACATATATTTACTGAGCTGTACAGCACCCAGGCAGCTTTTATTGAAAGAAATCCTCTCCCAGACCCCTTATTCACCAATTTAATACTTATTTAATTTACTACAATGTATTACCCTGAGGGAAGGTTATAGAAACATTGTATACTATCGGACTGTGGGAGAAAACTGGAGTACCCCTTTTTTATGTAGTCCCTCAACGTATTTGAGAATTAAAATCAAAATGGGAAGCAGCTTATTAGTACTTCTATGGGAGCCTGGCAGAATAAAGAGGTCTCTCCCAGAAGATACTCTCTAAGGATGCATGGGGCTGCTCTGACTTGTAGCTCATTAATACATCAGGAGAACACTTGAAACATTAGTAACATTGCTTTAATAAATATATTCCCCTTACAACTGTATGCGCATAGCTCTTGTGCAATGCCTGTGTGCAGCTACGTTTTCTATGGACCTATAAGTTACAGTGTATGTCTGTATCTCTTTGTCAAATGCAAATATGTTCTGCCCATCAAAAGTAAACCATTTCAGACTCGTTTCAATTAATTGCAACTAAATTTTATCCTGATTATAGCTCTTCGGAGACTAAAAGTGAATTCCTGAAAGCACTTTACGCCATGTGTCCCATTTTTACAATTATAATGTAACATTTAATTACATTACATTTACTTTACCCACAAAACATGCTTCCATACAGTATAGTGCACAAGGCATCCATCTGCCTAATAACAAAAGTCTGATGGAAATATACTGTATGTGCACAACTTGAGGATGTAGCAGAGTTTATGTACACACCAGAGAATGCCTTACAATTACAAACAGCCCAGTTACTTGCCAGTGGTTGGTTTCCTTGAAGACATAGCAGGTACAGCTGTGCACACTGTTATACCCACACTGGTATATGGAGTGAATCTTGAGCGGAGCAGGTCGTTATTTAGACACAGCAGCCAATGAGTGCATGTAGGTACCAGGTAGTGATGCAAGGTGCTGGAACATTGGTTAAATCAGAAGGAAATCACAGTTCTCGGATAGTGTAACGGTTAACATTACTTTCTCATTGGTTTAATTCCCAGCATGGTTTGGTGTGGAGTTTATATATATATATATTCCCTGTGTCTACGTTGCTTTCCTTCGGTTACTCGGTTTCCTCCCACAGTCCAAAATGACACTTGTATCTTAAATGGCTCCCGATAAAAAATTAACCCTAGTGTGTATGTGTGTGTGTCCCCATGTTCATGTATTCAGGGCAGCCTAGATGGACCAAGTGCTGGACCGGCGCCACCACTAGGCAGCTTTAGGCATTTGCCTAGTGCGCCGGCCACTGGAGGGTGGTAATGAGCTGCAGGAGAGCAGGAAGATGAAAGCTGCAGCAGCTGCCAAGTACGGCACCCAGTAGTTCGTACCAGCAGGGAGCAGTGCCGTACGCCCCCCGTCCTCACCCCCCCTGCCTGGATCCTGCCCGTGGAGCATTGTTAAACTCGCTGCCCTCCCCCCCTGTGCTGATCGTCAGCGTAAATCTTCGGCGGGGGTAGCGCCTGCACACCGCCCCCCCCCCCTGGAGCTAGTTAGCGGCAATCCACGGCAGGTGCCGCTGCACACCCCCTGCTAGTCAGCCGTAGAGAGGCGCGCACCCCCCCCCTGGAGCGAGGAAATCGTCAGGTGGGGCCCCTTCCCCCCCCGTGAGCCTCCTCTGTGGACTGGGTCAGAGCAGGTGAGCAGGGGAGGGCGGGGGCAGGGGTTGGTCGCCTGGGGCACTGACAGGGCTTGCCCTGGCCAAGTGGTTCTTATCTGCTGCCAAATTCTATAGTTCTATGTTATAGTCTACAGTCTCAAGATGTCGCCACACCTGCTCAATAGTAGCCTTGGTGGCCATCTTGGTAATAGGAATGAAGCCTCCCTGAAGGAGTAGCAACATGGAGCCTGAGCACTAGCACACTTGACTTACAGCAAAGTACAGTCACTGCAATCTTTTAAGATGTGAAAAATGACATTTAAAAGAAATCCACGGTGAACCCCAAAATGTGCTTTCTGTAGGAGATCATATGAATCTCAAAACATGAAATCTGTTTTTTGCTTTTGTGTTCCTGTCATCAGTAATACTTGCTCCACTGTTGTTCTTGATCGTAATTGTGGTTCATGACACCCTCAGCCATGCCCTTACTCATAGTATTAGGCAAAGTTGTGCAAAATATGGTGGAAGGTGTTTTTAAAAAGGCAAAGCAGTTTTCAATATGAGGAGTCTATTTTATTTATTTGTGTATATATATATAAAATAATAAACTACCTGTAGCAGAAATATAATCATGTTGTTAATGTCTTTGCTACTTTGATTGATGTCTACAATGCTGTAAAATGGCTGCCACTTTTGACTCATTTGATTTGTTATAAATGTTATTCTATTATTTTTTTATGATCATCCTTCAAGCATTTTCCACTTTAAGACGAGTGCACTTAGGTAGTCCTTCAGTTTCCATTTTCATTCCTGCTAACCATCAGATACTTGGGAGTCAGTGGACTGTTTCATTTAACATCTGGATGAAGTGTTTTGGTTTTGAATGCTGTATGCAGAACTGGGTGTAAAATGCTGGGGTCAGAATGAAATAGGTCACTATTTGTTGGTTATTCAAACCTGATCACACAACTGTGAATTTGCACCTGATTGGTCAGAAGCCACAGCCATCCATCCTGTCCTCTACACTTACATCAAATCCTATGACTGCTCAAGTCCTCCAGCCAAGTCGTAACTCTGGGAGACAATGGAGTCATCTGCCGCCGGGCTTTTGCTCCCAATGGGGCACCTTTCGTACAAGTTTGAATCAGTTAATAGAAAGCTGGCGATATGACTTCAGTGGCTGACTCCCCGTTCTAGCACGACAATATACGTCTTACTCTTTTTATTCTAAACATAATTTTTGCACACATGCATATATTTATATTAGGTGGTGTGTGTGGGGGGCACCAATATTTATCTTGGGACAAACTTGCACCAATGCCTCCACTACAGCTATATTTATGTGTGTGCATGTGTGTACATACAGAATATGTATATAAAACATTATAACGTCTTGTTTCTACTTTTGGAAACTGACTAATTTTGCTTTTTTTGTGAATGAGCACCAAGTTACAGAGTGCATGGTGCTACAATTAGAAAGCTGTGACTATGAGGTCACCATTGTGTGATGTAGGTGTGTAAGCTGTGTGAGCCATGGCTCTTTGCCCTGTGCTGAGGAAAATATGAATTATTTTCCTGAGTAACCTTCCCACCCACACAATTCTAATGGGAGACACCCTGTGGAATTGCCCTCATTTATTCTGCCCTATCTTGCCATAAGCATACAATAGGAACCAAACATCTAATTGCTGACACTGCATTCCTGCTGAAATATGTATAAATAATTATTTTATCTCTGCATTTTGTTCATTAGAGCCTCCCTGCTTACTATTTTACAGAATTGAATTTGTATACTTATTCACCTAGACTACCGATTTTAAATCCAAGAGAAAAGCATAATTCTTGCTAGAGTGGAAAGCATTATTTCATCAACTATAATGCATAGTTGCCTACCTTTTAAATTTCCTCTCCTGGTTAGGGATGCAGGGGGGGCTGATGTCATAAAGCCACGCCCCATTCCACAAAACGCTGTGATTAGCGGGTCTGCAAAGAGGGGGTGTTGCTTAAATGCAGCGATTTACTCCATTTAAGCCCTGCCCCTCCCCCCGTACAGCGCAAATTCCAGCAGTTGTAGTTGCGGGGAAGGGGGTTGCCTGGGCTCCGAGAAAATTGCGGGAGACTTGCCCACCATCCGGGGGGGGGGGGGGGCTGGGGACCCAATTTTCGGGAGACTTCCGGCCATTCCAGGAGGGTAGGCAAGCCTGATATAATGTGATCTTTTACTTTCTGCAATCGCACACATATTTCAATGTATTGAGATCCATCCATAGGGATCAACACAGTGCTGTTCTCTCCAAGAGCGGGATGTACAGTATCAATACTCGCATTTCTGTAGTGAAGTGGAGTCCTTTTTTCGTGGTGTTTTCGCTGGCTTTTTGCGGAGTTTTCCGCGTTATGTATGATTTTTTCCCTCTGTTCTTAGGTCTGCGGTAATGCAGACCTCCGTCGAAATCTTTTCGTTTTTTTGTTTTTGTGCGCATGCGCAGATGCGTCCTGCTGCTGGCTGGGTTTCCCCGGCTCGCAGCGCTCAGCTTTTTTTGACTTATCCATTGTATTGCTGGCGAACTGCAGTTGTGACAGTTCAATTATTAAAGTATAATGTATTTCCAGTGTTGTATTTACCTTATTGGGTTGTGCTTTGGGATGTATTTTACTTGTTGTATGGGAGGCAAGATTGGTTCTTTTTTGGAAGGTGTGAGGCACAGATCATCAGGGCTAGGCAATAGGCAGTGTGCCTCACACCTCACTGCCTCTTGCCTAGCCCTGATGATCTGTGCCTCACACCTTCCAAAAAAGAACCAATCTTGCCTCCCATACAACAAGTAAAATACATCCCACAGCACAACCTGTTTTCATAAGGTAAATACAACACTGGAAATACATTATACTTTAATAATTGAACTGTCACAACTGCAGTTCGCCAGCAATACAAGGCGAATTATGTGCAAGAAAAGCTGACACAGCGCTTCAGCTACAATACACTACAATGGGATGATCTTGCGTGCCGGAAACTCTGCAATATTTCAACCCGGCGGAGTTCAACAGGAATCCGAAACTTTATTCATACATCACACGAACAGTCGGCGGAAGCGAAAACGGGATGTCAGCGCGAGACGGTAAGCGTTGATACATCCCGCAGTATGAGAGAATCTTCTTATGCTGCAAGAAAAATAACCATAGTTAACTCTTTTGAGTACAAAGTGCATTTGTAAAAATAGGTGTGAAAACCTTTTAATTAAACCCTTTTAGTGCCACCGTTGCTTTGAGAGATCCTCAAAATATCCGTTAAAAATGCCAGCGCCGCTCACAGCATATATTATTTTTTTGGATGCAATATTTAACTAAACTATAATTAATGGATTTGGCCGTATTTGTATTTATTTGTACTAAAATAACAGTCGCTGTGAGCGACACTGGCATTTTTAGCAAATATTTGGAGGATCATTCAGAGCAATGTTGGCACTCAAAGGGTTGAAATCGTATATCACCATTGAAGGTACAGGTGGGCATCACATATCCCCAGGAGGATCCAGATGTAAATAGTAAGAGGAGCGTCCAGTCCTGGATAACTCTCTGCTCTCCTTGGTAGAACCTCACCCTCAGGATAGCAGTGTGCAGTGTAATGATGTACTCAGGGCAGCCGAGAGGTATGCCGGGCACCGGTAAAAATTTTGGGGGCATGGCCACCTCCCGTGATTAGGCCACGCCCCTTATTTTTATAGAGTGGGTGAAAAAACACTCTAACGTGGAACCCCTCCAGCAAGCCTGGGCCCGGGTAATTAGTACCGACTCTCCCCCCCCCCCCCCCCCCCCCCCTCTCGGCAGCCCTGGATGTACTCAGCTTTAATAGTCATGGGTTCATCATTTTTATGGATGCCCTATTAATACCTCCTATACTTCGCTAATTTTTCAATTGTTTCCAGTATCATTAATCATGTAACTGTCATCGTACAGTTCGTCACCAGGAAGTGACTCTCCGTGCTATTAGACTGTCCTGCTCAATAATGTTTTCGGCATGTTCCCTGACATGATGTCCCATGTGCAAAAATACTCCTAACTCCAGGTCCTATTCCGCACACTGTGACCATGTTGTCGGAAGTCCGTAACTGGATGTGATGGCTTAACGATTTGCATTCTGAGTACCCGGATCTTCATACTGTCGGGTGTGATTGCGTTCCACCCATTCATTTTGGAATGCAGAAATAGTCCTTTTCCATGTAATCCATATGGTGGTAAATACAGTAGATATCCATAAATATCTAAAAGAAACATAAAATCACTAAACTAACATAATATAAAAACATAGACACAACAATAAAGAAATGAAACATGTATGAATAAAAGTAGAAGAGGCCATCATTTTCACTATAAATTTTTTTTGGTACTTGTATACCTTCACGGCTCCCATCGCATGCCATATGTAGTGGCATGCGATGGCATGCGATGCGATGCGATTTTTCCGAGTTTTTTATGTATTTGTTGTAAAAATCGCATGCCATGCGATGTGATGGCATGCGATTTTGATCACAAATGCATCCAAATGCATTTAAATTAGTAGCAAACATGTTAAATGCACCCCAAATGTCTTTTTTCACACTGTACCACCCCCACTATCAACGCCAACCCGAAGCGTGGCGAGCGCAGCGAGCCCGCGAGGGGTGGCGGTACGCGTCCTACAACCTTTTCATACCCCACTATCCACGTCGGCGTGGAGTTGAGAATAGAAAGTGTGGCGAGAGCAGCGAGCTACCGAGCCCCGCGAGGGGACGCGGATACCTGTGAAGCCCGCGAGGGGACGCGGATACCTGTGTATCCGCGTCCCCTCGCGGGGCTCGCCACATTTCGGGCTCGGTGGCTCGCTGCGCTCGCCACACTTTCTATTCTCAACTCCACGCCGATGTGGATAGTGGGGGTATGAAAAGGTCGTAGGACGCATACCGCCGCCCCTCCCGGGCTCGCTGAGCTCGCCACGCTTCGGGTTGGCGTTCATAGTGGGGGTGGTACAGTAACAAATGCCCTTTGGGGTGCATTTAACATGATTTCAACACATGTCAATGATTTCTTTGAAAAATGGCATTGCATCGCATCACATCGCATGCGATGGCATGCGATGTGATGCGATTTTTTCTTATGCGATGCACATCGTGGGAGCCGTGTTACTACACAAGTACCAATTTTTTTAATTTAAAAAACACTTTTAGCCCATAAGGTAACACATTTTTTAATATATGAATCCACCGTATCTCTCCCTTGGCTAGTCTCACTTCTATATCTTTAGACCGCCAAGTGGAATTAATTTGTTCTATATCACAAAACATTTTAATACAATGAGGATTGGAGTTATGTACTTGCTTAAAGTGTGAAGAAACCGTATGGGTTTCTAAACCTCTCTTAATATTGCTGACATGTTCTGCCAAACGAACCTTTAAACTTCTACTTTTTTTTCCAATGTAAAATAAATTGCATTGGCATTATAAAACATATATATGACGTTTTTAGAATTACGACTATTAAAATCCTTAATGGCTTATACATTTTCTTTTACAGTGAATTCCTTAGTTTTACTAATACCCTTTGTTACTTTACAGATACATGGACGTAGACCATACCTATAAAAACCTTGACTTCTCACATATCAATAGCACTCTTGACCAGCTTACTTTTGATTGATGGGGCCCTTTTATTTATAAAACCAGGTATTTCAGGTAATTGGGTCCCAATGATGGGATCCTTTTTAAAATCTTCCAATTTATTTTAAAAAACCTTCTCTATTTCCTTATTTTGCCGATTAAAACAACTAATAAAAGACCATTGAGCTTTATCGTTATTTGGTCTCGGATCTTTTTTATCCATGTAATTTATTTCTTGTCCACAGTTTTTACTTTCTGTTGGGCATTTTCAACCAATTCCTTTGTGTGACCTTTTTTCAAAAAACATTCTCCTACTGTATCTCCAAAACTTGTGTTTCGCAAACACATGCATCAGTACAATTTATTTTTACTCAAGCCAATCATCATGGTGTGGACTCTCAATTAAGCTGTTAGAGTCTGTTGGTTTCCTGCAAACTCTGGTTTTTAGTGTCTTATTTCCTATATACTGTATATGCACAAGTCTAGATATACAATCTCAATATTACTCTTCTTAAAAACCAATTTAATATTAAAACTATTATCATTCAGATATTCACAGAAGAGATCTAATTCCTCAGATGATTTCTTCCAAATGAACAGGAAAACTTTGATACATTCACACCAGAGCACCAGGCCCGCCCCAGTTCCCCTCCATGCCAAACCTTTTGGTCTTCCCAGTATGACATGAAGAGATTTGTGTCATAATGGGAAGACCATACGGTAATGGCATGGAGGGGAGCTGAGGGCATGCCTGGTGCTCTGGCATCGATATATCAAAGATGAAAACCCACTTGATAGTATGAAGAGAACTGGAACGCAAATCGTTAAACGTCAAATCCGGTGACGGACTTCCAACAACATGCTTACAGTGTGGGAGAACGAGACCCGGAGTTAGGAGTATGTTTGCACAGGGGATGTGACGGGACATGCCGGATGCATTATTCAGCAGGACATTCTAATAGCACGGAGAGTCACTTCCAGTTGACGAACTTCACAAGGACAGTCACGTGATTAATGATACTGGAAAAAATTGAAAGATTAGCCAATTGTAGAAGGTATTAATAGGGCGCCCATGGAAATTTTGAACCCATGCTTCTGAGGAAGGACTATTGTCTGAATACGCATTAAAGCTACATGTAATATGTGAAGTACATGTAATATGTGATGTCCACCTTTACCTTCAATGGTGATCTGCGATTTTAACTATGTTTAATTTTCTTGCAGCATTTTCTGTGTTCCCTATGGATGAATCTCAATGCGTTTATTCTCATGTGAAATGTGAGTGTGATTGAAGAAATTGAAAGATCACATTATAATGGACGAAATTGCTCTATGTTTGTTTTCTTTGTTTTGAATCTGTAACATTGTTACCGGCCAGGAAAGTAACCTTAATAGCGTCGACCTGGCGACCATATATAGTACATTGTGCATGGTAACCACAGCCTTCCCGAGCCATTACGTATGCTTTCAGGTGCTGGTAAGATACTCCATATGCTGGTATTGCCCAACTATTGTTTTCTCACTGTAACTATATTAACGTCTATCAACATGTTTTCAGATCATTATGTTGAGAGTCTCCCCTTCCTAGGATTTATGGAAATAGAACTGTAATGTCCCAAAAAATATGTAAACAATAATGATTGCATGCTTTATTCATCTTTATATATTTCTCAATTTCAGTGGGATAAACTCTTCTTTGTAAATGGATGGACGTTTTTAATGTAAACCTACTGGTGGAAAACATCATCACAGAGGGGACCAATCTGAGCTAGTTAGAGGATTCTCGGTAATCTTAGGATTCCGTCTCCAAGAAATATTTGAAAAGAACAAAAAAATCACTATGTGCAAAGAAGGCTGTGTATTTGGGCCAGATGTAGTCTACAGAAAGGCTCTGTACAATGGGTGGTTTCAGTTAACATTTTCGCCCACCGTAACCTTATCATATACAGTATGTCTGGTTTGAATTTTGCTTTAACTGTATCTATCTGTCCTTCTTTCTCCTCAGCCCTCTGCGCTGTTTCTGCCGAGACTCTGGCATTTTGCACAAAGAAGAAATCTTTTTGAAGTGGATTTTTAAAGCCCCAGACCCTCTTAAACAAGCTCTTCGCTTTCCTTTCATCCTGATCACATATTCTAGTCTTGACCTCTCATATAACTTTGAAGAAAACATTCAGACTAGCTTCTGTATCTCCTCAAGAAGTTACCGGTATTTAACATTGGAAGTGTATTTTTCCAGTATGTTTTAGCTTTTTTTCTTATGTAAATATTTAAGTTACTTAGAAGAAGTGTTTCAATTATAGCTTCATGGGAACTTGTAAAATAACTTAAGGGGAGGTCAAATTATGACATTTTTGTTTCTGTCCCTGTCTTATTTTTTTTAGATTAACTTGAAGAAAAAACTCTGAAAGAGAGTAAAACTATAGGGAAAACTTCTCTTTGGGGGCACACTTATATAAAAATGTATGGCTTTGCCCGGTGGATCAGGGCTTTTGGAGGCGGGTTAGAGGGGATACTGAGACCCACTTGATTCATTTTGTACCATTTACTCCTGATTGGGTCATTTTGGGCATTTTCCAAGGGGAACGAGACTTGCGCCGGGTTGTAGAAAATATTACTTGCAATAAGTGAAGAGGCAAAAAAATACCTTTCTACAAGAATGCAACCCCCATTAAGGTTCAATTATATGAGGGGAAACTTACCTTTATCTTCCATATTACTTGGGTTGAGACCATGTTTGATAAAGAGAGAAGGGTTTTGTTCATTTTTCAGTACATAGGAATGCCTCATCGCAACTTTGCCAACATCAACGCAATCCAAGATTTTTAATAGCATGCATTTGACCCAGTGGTAAACCCTTATCCTGCTTGTGATCCCCAAATTGTGTTACCCAAAGGATGAGTGCCAGACATCCCCTCCTTTTTTTCTCTCCTTTTTCTGTTATTGTATTTCACCTATGCCAATATTTAAATGTTAGGTATCACAAATATTGAACCATTTACAAGTCGGCATATTATAATGAGCTACCGGGGAAATGCACTGATTCTTGTTTTATTGTATCTCATTTATTATTGCACGTACTATTTTATATGTTCAATTTAGCATTTTGCTTCGCTAAAAAAAAAAAAAGTACTGTATGGCTTTTTCCAGTGGTCTCTCTTCAGTATATCTAAGCCTGAACTTGTGTGTGCACCATCAGTCCCTGGAAATAGGGGGAATAATGAGGCTTGTTCAAATACAGCAGGCATGGGGAACCTTTGGCCCGCCAGCTGAGGTTGAACTACATATCCCAGCATGCCCTGCTACAGTTTTGCTATTTAGCCATGATAAAACGGTTGCAAGGTATACTGGGATGTGTAGTTTAACCACAGCTGGAGGGCCAAAGGTTCCCCATCCTGAACTACAGGCTCATTTTTATAATAGCCAATCCTTTTATGTATTCATTAATATTTCAATTCTTTGGTATTTATACAATTCAGGGGAAGAAATAAACCAGATTGATCACTTTTTTGGGATAGTTTCCCCTTTCTATATTTATTTTATACATTTTTACACACACACAGTATATTTCCTACAAGTATGCTTCCCAAAATGATGTTTTATGTTTGTTTTTGCTCTCTTGCAAGTCAGATATGTCACCTTGTGGAGCACCAGTAACAGAAACTTAGGTAAAATGTACTTGTCACACATATTGACGTTATCTCTAAGTTTTAGAGACATTGGCAGACATTTACTAAGTATACGACTAGATACAATTCGGATTCGGATTCTGGCTACGCCTATCTACGCCTGGCATTGTGTGCGTATTTGTAATATGTATGCATATTTTTTTTTACAAATTTACAAAGCTGTCATATTTTTACAATTCGTGTTTTCCAAAGGCGTATGGTGTCGTAATGGATTTGTTATTTCGATGCATATTCGTATTTCTGTTACCATACGTATTTTAGTCTGTTTTACGGGTGTTTTGTTCCTACTTTTACGTATGTATTTCCAATTAATATACGTATGTATTTTTTCTCAAAATAAAACCGACTTAGTGATTGGCTGCAAGTTACAAACTATGTCCAGCTATATATAAGCCCCCACACGCCCAAGCTCCTAGTGCTGTGAGGCAGTAATGATAACCATTACACCACCTGTACTGACATCCTGCAGAACTTTAAAAGAGTCCATACTATTTCATTGCCAATACCGTACCTCCCAACTGTTCCGATTTTTGCAGGAAAGTCCCGTTCTTTTGGGACTTTCCCACCCAGTCATGGCAGTGTCTTGCAGTGGGAGGGGCAGTTGGGAGTCCTCCCTGCCCACATGCGCGCAACGTCTATTCCTGGAGACTGGGGGCAGAGTGCTGGCCATGTCCCCAAAGTGGCAAAAATGGGGGGGGGGGAGTGGCCTTGCGGGAAAAGTGAATGCCAAATCATCCCTCCTACCTCCTTTTCAAAGTTGGAAGGTATGTATGCAAGAGTTTCAAGCAATAGAGAATGGATTGTAACTCACAGAAGAGTAATGGGCCCCATACATCAGCAATTAATTGTGACAATCCTGAGATCTGGAGATGATTGCCACAATTAATTTTAGATGTGTGGGCTCCCCCTTTTGGCAATCCCAATCAAAAATTAATAGGGATCGCCAATCGATTGCTTAATCAGATTTTTAAACATGCTTAATAATCTGGTATTATCTGCTGATCTTTTTTATATGTGTGGGCATTCCCAATTCGTCTTCTTTATCTATTTACATTATGAACAGCTGAAATGACAATCGATTGGGCAATTTCCAGATATGAAGATGCAATCCTTAGAAAAATCTGCCGATCACTGAAATAAATCTGTAATGTCAAATAGATTGTGAAATCCATTTATCTGGCCAAAAAATCCCTGGATCTGGAAATCCATTAATTGTGATTGCTGATGTATGGGGCCCATAAGAGTGACCACACAATTTATAATAACTGGTTTCTTTGCGCCTCAATTTATGCGCATGTAAAGACGCTTGGTGCAAACCGGTGTGGCAAATTGCTTTTTCGCCATCCCGTTTGCACCTAGCAGTGCAGGCGGGGGGCACGGGGCAGTGGCGAGGGGTCATGCCCATGGGAACACTCAGAGTTTCTTGGGCGTTCCCATGCTAATGTTCCCATGACACGTGTATGGGGCCGGCAGCTGACAGGAGCGGATGTCAGCTGGCCGCCCGCTTCCCGCACAGGGCGCCCATAGATGTGAGGTGTCTTACATCTGCGAGCACTGTAGAAATGTTTAGATGGTCAGCGATCATCAAATGATTTCCTCGTCGCGCGCAAGCTGTGAATGGATGTTTATGCAAAACATCCATTCGCGTGCGTGCGTGGGGAACACTGCGTGCGAGGGAGGAGCAGGCGACCGTGCAAGCGGTGGGTGGCATTTGGGGAACTAGCAAAGTTGTGAAATTCGCAGCATTGCAAGTCAACCAGAATAATGTCCATAATGTATTACAGCTTCATGTGAGCTAACCTCTGTTAAGTGTGCAGGTCTTCATTCACCTGTACAAGCCGGTTCACCGCCCTTTCCCTTCCACCCCCTGTAGCTATGAACAATGGGAGGTACAGCATGGAGCTTCTCTGTATTTCTCGCTGTGTTGATCACTCAATCTAAGAACACATACACAGCACCATATGCAACAGATCGAGCAATCACTCACACCCACAGCATCTATGACTAAAAATGATTCCCTTTCCCTAAAGAGCTGACAATCAAAATGTATTGCCAAAGATGAACTGACTCAATATAGTGTCACACATAGATGCCTGGGGTTTGAACTGTGGTCACGGAACTTTAAAGTAAATCTTTAGTAGTTGAACAGCAAGGACATTTCATAGCTGAGTCATTTTGATTTATCACACCTTCTGTATAATATCGCTGAAGTAAGATGGTGGTTTGGCAGCAGTATGGGAAGGTGAATGGGACACTTGAAGGCAGGGTTCCAGGTAACCCACAGCTAGTACAAAGCTCTTTTTATTCCCCTGGAGTAGTTATCAGCAGTAGCAGCCTGTAATCTGTGCAGCAGTACAGTAAGATAAGGCTGCTCCTTCCCTGTCATTAACCCCATGGCTGCACAAAGCGCACACACGCCTCATTCATGGACCTGCAGTCCTAGCCAGCTTTATAACAGCGAGCTTCTGATGGCTGGAGTATAACCGGCTGAGGGGAGTGCATGCGGTGCGCTGGCAGGCTGGCACTGCTGCAGATCAGTGCAGTGTGACTAGTGCACTGTGCTGTATCCTATTCCAGATTTCCTGAAAAAGGCGATATTATTGTTATTGTGCTGCACAGTACATGGTAAATACTACTGGACAAAGCTTACAGTTTGCATTAATGTTTTAACCCCTAGCTCCACTTTCTTCCTCACTCCGCAAAAGCCATGTCATGGGGGTATACTCAATGCCCTATGGCGAGCTGTGATGGCGAGCAGTGCTGATAACTTGTGGGTCAGCATTCAATGGACCACCCTGCACTTGCTGTTTATACCTCACTGTGGTGGAAACGGCGAGTGCGGCTATCAAAACGGCGAGGGTCACCGCTATATGCAGCAGGCTTGCCGCATTAGCAGCGGACCTCATCATTCGGGGGAATCCTCTCCATCCTCTGACGGCGAGGATCGAGGATTCCCCCGGAACATAGCATAGGACGAGTGGCCGACGAGGGGGTTAGACGCCAAGGATGGCTTGTTTTCAGCGATCCTTGCCAAAAACAAGCCACCCTCGCCACAGAAACCTCCTCGCCAGCATCATTGAATCCTGCCCATGGTGTCACATAGCTGTATAGGGTCCTGCAGTGCATTCAGAACCATTAAGAGGACTTTAGGTGCTAGGGTTGGTTGTAGCTATTGGGGTAGGATTATGCAAACCCCACCTCCCCAGGTTGTGCATCCGGGTATGGGTCATTGGGTCGACCCAAAGATGGTCGACAGGCCTTAGGTCAACACCTGAAATAGGTCGAAATGGCTAAGGTCGACAGGGTTGGAATGTCAACACAAGCATTAGCTCAACAAGAATATTTGTTAAGATTAACTGTACAACAACATTCCACTTTTACAATCAAGGATGAAAATATATGGTAGTAACACTGAAGGGCAATTCTAGCTCATGACACTTATCAATTAGGGGACATTAATGGCTGTTACCACCATATCTGGTGCTGTGCATTATATAATAAGTTCAGGAGGGTATACACTATAAGATAACCTGTGGCCGCTCTCACTGTCATAGCCGGCAACTCCGCCTTTTTGAGCTCCTCGGCTATGACAGTGAGAGCGGCCAGGAGTGGCCGCAGCCGTTGTACTGACAGCCTCCTGCAGCCAGCCATGTGACAGAGTTTGGGATCGCCATTGCTGCCGCTGCCGTGGAGACTAGTGCTGTGGGGGACAGTGAAGTTGCTGGATGGCTCCCCCTCCACCCGGCTTCAGAAGCTCCGCCCCCCCAATGAAGTACCTGCACTCGCACTCACCAGAAGACAATACAGGGGTGCCCTAGGGTCACACCATGGTGTGCCATATACAGTCCAAGTTTCCACTAGGGAAAAAGAGCACTCGCCTGGCAAGTTTTTAAAGAATTTTTTTTTTATTTTAAAGATAAAAAAAAAACAAGAAAAGATAAGAAAAATTTTAAGCTGTCAGGAAAAAAGGTCAGACGTTTCAATCCTACTCCTTATGTCTTTCAACGACAACTAACCCTGGGTATCTGCCAGCGTAACAATTGTTCAGCGTCCTGTCACCTGATGCAATGGTCTTTATTTACCATGTACAGTATTTGTCCTAAAGTAGAAAAAAGAAAAAGAAAAGATACAGTAAAAAAAAAGGATAAAAAAATGAAAAGATACAGTATCAAGTTATCTGTGAGGGGTGCTTATAGACTGAGTTGCTTGACCCGAGCAGCAGCAAGTAGTAAACAGAATAAAAAAAATAAGGGGGGGGGGGGGGGGGGGGGTGGATGCTGCGCTCACAAATGATGCAATTTGTTTAAATTAGCAAAATAAAACAGATTTTAATAAACATCAATTACACATGATAAAAGAATTGTTGCATGTTTTGATATAAACTGACACCTTCAAAAAGCTTTTTTTGTGAGTGCAGCATACACCCCTTTTTTTACTTGTCCTAAAGTGCCTTGAACTGTAAGTCATTGATTTCTTGTTTCATTTATGTATTGTTAGGTGCTGTGGAACCATATAAATAAAATATAATAATAATAATATTACAGGTTGAGTTTATCCAAATATCCGTTATCACTACTGGGGACATTTGTAACAGCAATTCTGAGGACACGATATGTAACTGGCACTACTGGGGACATCTGTTACAGCACTACTGAGGAAATTATATGTCACTGGCATTGAATATCTTCAAGAAAATGATTGTGTTGCATTTAAATTCAGTATCTGTGATAGTACACAAACTTTGTTTATGTTTTGAAACCTCGTTTCATGCACAAATAAAATATATTTTTGTGTATTTCGTGTGTTTGATGTGTTTGTAACAACATAAATGCAAGATAACTCAAGATACATCATTGAAATATAAAAATATTCTGAAATTCTTCCAGTCTGATGCATTTTGGATAAGGGATACTCAACCTGTAATAATAATAATAATAATAATAATAATAATAATAATAATAATAATAATAATAATTGCATTGTGTGTACCTGACTTGACTTACATTTGCACTGCCTATATGGTTTTCTAGTGTCTGTCCTTGGTAGACTATAGCTGTAGCAATAGTAAGGCAATAGTCACAATGGAAATTGGAACAAGATCATTTTTCAACAACTGGTACAAATCCATACTCTTCCTATGGACTGAAGCTGGATCCTAAAGAACTCCAGGCTGGATCTATACTCTCATCCTTCGGGCTGGTCATGGAATCCCTCTGTATCTCCAGACTGGACTTGGATTCCTTCTGGACCTCCAGAATAGATCTGAACTTCCTCTGAACC
The DNA here is from genome assembly GCF_055691185.1 of Crinia signifera. Classification (NCBI taxonomy): domain Eukaryota; kingdom Metazoa; phylum Chordata; class Amphibia; order Anura; family Myobatrachidae; genus Crinia; species Crinia signifera. The sequence goes on along the minus strand of NC_139222.1, from coordinate 240,431,621 downwards.
TACAAGCTGTACCTGTATTCCCACTGGATCTTTTAACTAAACCTAAGCTACCTTATTATGTTTGGCAGCTTGTAATGAGTACCTGGCAGCTTTCTCTCTGGCAGTGACCAAGTCCCATCTGGCATTGAGATTTCCCTTTGTGAGCCTGGCTGACTTCTCTGATCAATGGACAGTTCTTTAAGACTGGCAACTTTTTCCATGAGGTTCGACATCTCTCTCTTGTTAATGCATCGTTCTCTGTGAGACTATTGGCTCTCTCTAATGGATGGGTATATCCTCTTATTTCCATTAGTATGTTATACCCTCTAGCTCTTAACGAGGTGTAGTTCAAGCACCCATTGAATGGTGCCACTCTGCTCAGTTGCTTCTCCTCACCTGTCAGTCAGCTACCATACAGGTAAAGGTACCTGTACAGGTGAACATGAGGTTGTTTTTGTTGTTATTATTATTATTCACCGAATGCTAAAATGTAAATATTCTGATATATTAATGTATCCTTCTGTGTACAGCAGCATAAATTATAATTATTGTAAATCACCAAAGATTGTGGGGCTATATAAAGTGGTCTTATATCATCCTACAGGACCAGGAATCTTGGTCTTGACATCTTTGTTTCAAAAAGCATTGTGGGGAGATGAAAAATAAAGAGAGTGGAGCTACTGTTAACTTAAGTTGTATTGTCCTTTGGAAAGAAGACAAATACATCTAGATAATTCTAGAAAAGTACAAATCCAAACAATAATCACAAAGGCAAAAACAAATCTCTGTATGCAGAGCATCGCATTCAGCAGCTGTGCAGGAGTTAATATGTAAGCAACTCTGTATGTTACTTCATTACCACCCTACGGTATGAGACTTGAATGTACTTACAAGACCAGCCCATTTCTCTAAATCTTTCTGAGATTATGGGGGTATTTAATCTTTGCTGATATTTCCGACATTTGGAAATATTGGCCATCAGTATTCAATTTAAAAAAAAAGTAAAATCTGCATTGTCAAAAACATCTGTAGGATTGTCAAATCCACATCCATTTTTGACCACCTGCGGATTTTTCGACAATCCTAGGCTGTTCTAACTGTCAGAAGATTAAATTCAGACTGTCAGGGCCGGCGCCACCACTAGGCAGGTCTAGGCATTTGCCTAGGGCGCCGGCCACTGGAGGGCTGCAGTTCGCCCCTCGCCCCCGTGCAAAGGGGGTCCATGCCGGCTTCTGACAGAAGCCTGCAGTGGTGTCCTTGCCGCGCGGGTACCTTCTGCTGCGCTGAGTATAAAGCTTAAGCTGGCGCTGATTCAGCCAATCAGCGTGCGCCGTGCGGCCAGCGTTTTCAAAACAGAAGCGCTTCCCACGCCGCCGCATATCGCTAGTGATTTCTTATTCACTGAAGGGACCCCCCATCGCCGCCAGCTTTATACTCAGCGCCGCAGGAGGTACCCGCGCGGCAAGGACATCACTGCAGGGCTAGCTTCTGTCAGATGCCAGGCTGGACCCCCCTGCCCGCTCCCCAGACAGCGCAACAGGTACCCCGGCACCGGGGCGCCCCCACCCGCACCGGCCCTGCAGACTGTGGAAACCTTCCGGCAGTTGGAATCAATATTGAATACTCCCCTATGTTAAAAGTGAGATCACGTGCGTGCCCAATGAGCCGGCCGTGGGGAGAAAATGTTTTTTTTTAGATGCACATGCGCAACGCTGTGGGGTGCCGATAAGGAGAGCCATTTACACTGGGCATAACAACTCTCCTTATCGGCGCGGGGGGTTAATACATTCGGCCACTACAGGTGCCCGCTTCTCCATGTCATGCAGGAGAAGCGGGACCCGTTAAGCGGGACCCGTTATTTTAAAAACGTTAGGGGGAGATGAATACATCTGCCCCAATGTATTGAAATACCTAAATGCATTGTATAATATTAATAATAATTATAATAATAATAATAATATTAATATTTTGCATTGACAAAATCTCATCAATTTTGTTCATTGAACGAGTTTCTTGATGGGTCCTCCCTAGCCCAGGACTGTTCCTTAGCATGGGCTTAAGACATGTTCTAGAAGGAATTTGTAATGAAGTTTGTTTTGCATTTAAAACCAACCTGTATGCCATGTACTGTACATCAAATAGTTAAGACTCATCAATCAACCCTGGCTACAATATTTTGAAAGTTCTCATGTAACATATTTTATTATTACACTCTGTAACATAATCATATAAAGCAGCCCATTTTTATTATGAGTGAGATCATGCATCAGTAGACTTTCTGGCTCCCGCTATGTATAAAATAAACGAAAAACAGTTTGCTTTCTGCTGCCACTTTAAAATATGCAAAAGGATTCTGGGTTGTGTGAACCAAGATGTAGTTTCAGATTGTGTCCTGGACTGGATCAAGGCCGTCATTCCTGTAAGCTTAATACTGATTGGCATACACCCTGCCTCTTTACACCCTGTCATTGTTTATTCATTTACCATGGCTGATATGTATTTCATTGAGTTCCCACCTTTTATGTTATTGGTGCCTGGATTTTATTTTTGGCATTATTCTCCATTGTTTGTATATCTAGTTTCATGCCTATTACGCTCCCGACTTATAGATCTGCGAGGCTTTACTTTAGTTGTTCACGAACAACTAAAAAACTGTGATATTTTGTGTTCGATTTTGACTATATAGACAAAATCAAATCGTAGTCAAAAGGATATGGAACGGTTTCAATCCTCATTCAATGCTGAATCGATCCCGATGCAATGCAGATTCTCTAGCTGGGCAAAGCTTTATTAAGTGTAAGCGGATACTGCTGTGCTTATCAAAGGTTATAGTGAACATTGCTTTATTTGTTTACATGTTTTCAAATTAGAATCCTTGTAATTTATTTTTACTTGAATTTTATTTCTCTTACAAGTGTAATACTGCTTTTCACATCGCAACATGCCGGGTCACACCCGGACTTTGAAATGGTTCAAAGGTTCAGTCCCGGTGCGACCCTGCATTTTGGGATGTTCACATCCCCTCAGCCAACCATTATTGATGGTTTGTTGACATCATCCGGGGGCGCAGTGGGGCATTGGCGCATCATTGGGGACTGGGGAGGAGGCAACGCTTAGAGCATTTTAATTGGTCTTGGGCCACCAAACCAGGGCACCCCTGCAAGTGCCCTGAGGCACCCCAGGGTGCCACAGCACACAGTTTTGGTACCACTGCCCTATATCATTTGTTGAGTTCAAGAGAAAACACTGCCGACATTGCATCATTTGCAAGTCCTCCAAACTGTACCCACCTTAAATGAAATGCCAGGAGCAGAGCCCCTGATTCCCTTACCCATGTAGGATTCAGCAAACTAGATTCCAAGACTGTAGGGCACAGACTACTGGATAAGCTACATTGCAGTATTTGTCAGTTTCCTGGGCAAATGGCATTAAGCGTACACACTAAATCATGGGTCAAACTGCAGCCCTCTAGATGTTGTGAAACTACAAATCCCAGCATGCCTTGCCACAGTTTTGCTATAAGGGAGTGTTAAAACTGTGGCAAGGCATGCTGGGATTTGTAGTTTCACAACATCTGGAGGGCCACAGTTTGAAGACCCATGCACTAAATGATATCATCTACTGGGTACACAGTTTTTCGCGAAAACTGCTCCAAAAGCCCTTTAATGCATTCAGGTGATACTAAAATAATGCGAAAAGGGTGTGAAAACACCCCATTTTACATTATTTTAGTAAAAATAATATTAATAAATGGTCTCCTAAAGCTCTTATTCTTTGTGCATCTATAAGCGTATATAGGCCCAATGTACTAAGCTACTGGGAGTGATCAAGTGAAAAGAGATAAAACATCAACCAATTAACTCCTGTCTTTTTTCAAACACAGTCTGTGACATGGCAGTTAGGATTTGATTTGCTGGGGATTCACTGTACAAGGCTTAGTACATAGCCCCTTCTATATATTAAAATAACCCAGAGATGAGGGGCAGTTCCTGAGATCATGTTCTTTCCCCCTCTTTAAGCAGATACTGTCTACCAATCAGTTGTGGACAACAGGCAATGTACCTGCCAAATATTATGATGCCGTACAATGCCTCGGTCCTTGTAATGTACCATGTTGGCCAGTTACATCGTTTCTAAATCTGTAATTCAGTTTATATAAGGTTGTCCTAGGACTTGCATACTAAAGCACTAAATGCCCAAGGGCAGCAGATTACCCAATATTGGTGCAAATCAGCCAAATATGTTTCCCACTGATGAAAACGACCGTGTACTTGTTGATGGCTTCTTACTGGAACATGGTATCAAATCCCTCTTAGCCGCACAGGGCACAATCTCATCCACAAGGACAACATTGTTGTTTTTAGCAACATAAGAATTGAGCTGTAGGCAGTGGGGAGTGTGGGCATGAGACAGACTCCAGACTGGTCATGCCCATGACCATATTGCATGCACTTCTAGCATATACTGTATATACGTATGAGCCTTTGATAAATATTTGGTGAATGAGTTAAATGCCAACCCTGGTTTATTTCATGTGACCGGTGTGATTCTGCTGGACTGCCATGCCCAGGAGCAGCTGCCATTAGTGACGTACAAGGTGTACTGCACTACTACACCTGTGTCACATCAAGTAGCATGTGCTCCTCTGTTGGTTGTTATATTTACTTTGCTAGTGCCCTTTAACCCTAACACCACACAGCCTAAGACAAGGTCAGGGAAAATGCAGGGCAAGAGGTCGGTGCCTGTGCAATGTCACTTGCACTGCACCTTCCCCGTCTATAAGAGACTACACAGGCTGCTGTAATCCATAGTCAGTACATTATTCAGTAATGTGGGCCTACATATGCTGAATGTTGAGCAATAATGAAATAAAGTTTTCCTTTTCATCAGAAAGGAATTAGTATCACATATAAACCAATTGGAGACAGATACAATTAGGTTATGACACTTTCTGTCTCCACTCTAATTAAATAAGTCTTTGACATGCGATTTGATAGAACATTAGGAGCAGAGCCGGATTAAGGTCTGTGGGGGCCCTGGAACAACAAACTTGTGGGGCCCCCTATCAATAAAAGTGATATAATGGGGGTTATACAAATAAACTAGAAATAAAATAAAGCATGCCTCTTGTATCCCCTCCTGCCCCATGCACCCTAAGTCTTCTCCAGCTTCATGACTCCTAGATCCCCTCGAGCTCTGTGCCAGTCCAACTACATGCCCCCGGCACCCCCTCCTGCTCACTGTCTCCCTGCAGCCCCCTATGTTACCTTATCATCCTGCTTAGTGTCCCCATCCAATCAAATTGAAATTAAGGCAGCACTATGCTTTAGCTCTCTGTCCCCATGGATGTGACTGGCTGCTGGTGTGCCCGCTGTAATAAGCGGGCAGCCCAGCACCAAATGCACACCGTATCCGGCCCTGTCCCCAAGCCTGCGAAGCGCCTTCCATCTGAGGGGTCCCTGGCTTCTCCCGTCTGTTGTAGACCCAGCAGTACTCACGTACAAGCCTACCCTCTCCAAGATGCCAGACACTCAAACCCATTACACTGGGGGGGGGGTGACAGGGAAGGGCCTGACGTGTGCCGACTGCTGTCCAGGGATTTATACCGCGTGCAGTATAAATCCTCTGCAGTGCAAGATGGTTTTGCCCATTTTTAAATTTGCCCTGTGATCAGGTCTGAATTACCCGGAATCAGAATCATCTTTATTGGCCATGTACACTTTCGTGTACTAGGAATTTCTTTTGGTAACAGTGCAGCTTAAACATCAAGTGGGGGTCATGGGCAAGGTGACATTGCATTGAATTACATTCGTGGCATTACATTTATGTCTACATTGCATTGCATTACGTTCATGTCAACATTGCATTGCGTTGCATTACATTCATGGCATTACATACATGTATATTTCACGCAGTGTTCAGTTGTTGGACTGCTATCGCGAAGAAGCTCTTGGTGGTTCTGGTTGATTTGGCCGGGATGGACTTTAAACGTTTGCCCGATGGGAGCATTTCAAACACTTTGTGGCCGGGGTGTAGTTACGCCCTCTGTCCTGCAGCTGCATCAAGTTCCTCCCCAAACTTGCCGTCTTTCTGGACATTCTGGAGGTTCCCAAAACTCTGGTGAATTTCATGGACACCGGGAACAATGTGGTCAACTCTCCCACTGCCCCCTTGTGGCTGCCCTGCAGTTTGATGATGCACTTTGCATTGAATTGCACTCCCACCCCCTCCCACTTTACAATTATATATTTGTAGCATTGTATAGCAGTGGGTGGGTACACAATTACCATCCCTACACACACACACACACACACACACACACGAGCACCCTCTTGGTGGCAGTGTAATACTAAAGGCACTAGCTAGTGGTATGACACGATTCCTTGGTCTCTTTTTAAATTGACACAAGCCCTTGTGCCTATTGAGATATATATATACAGTACTATTTTTCTGGAAAAATAGGTTCAGGAACTCTAGGTCTGGGGGTGGATCAATTAAATAAAAAGAAACATATATAATAGAGAGAGGTAGGGAGAGATAGATGTATATATTGTATTTAGAAACAAAGGCACTCACAGGTGACTTTAAAATAAAACTTATCTTATGAAAAGTAGATTTTCAGTTCCTGATGATGTCATATTTAATTAGAGGTTCAGGAACTGAGTTCCTGCTGAAAAATAGCACTGTATATATATATATATATATATATATATATATATATATATATATATATATCAATATCATAAACCATGCCAAGTTATAACATAGACGTGACAAAAATGTGTTACTATGGGCAGTATGTACTAAGTCTTCAAAAGTGATAAAGGGGAGAGTGAAAAAGTATCAGGCAATCAGCTTCTCACTGTCATGTTACAGGCTGTGCTTAAACAATGACAGTTATGAGCCGATTGGCTGTTTTTTTTTATCACTCTCCACATTATCATTTTCCAAGGCTTAGTACATTCATACCCTCCAACATTTGAAGGGCAGAAATCGGTACACATTTAGGGAGGGGCGTGGCCATGGGTAAAGTGGGTGTGGCCTTGGGTAAAGTAGGCGTTGTCACATCCCCAGGCACCCTGGCCCAGCAATTGCTGCAGCTCATGTCACATGGTGGCTTGGTGGACTGCTAGCATATTAAATAAGTATATTTAATACTTATTTAATAAATAATAGATAAGTATATTAAATATACTTAATTAATATGCTAGCAGTCCACCAAGCCACCATGTGACATGAGCTGCAGCAGGTGCACATGTCACATGATGGACAGAGTACAGTATAACAGAGTCAAGTGAGGAGATTTTATTATTCAGTCAGTGCAGCCTGAGCCACAGAATTGACAGCTGGGCAGAGAGAGCTGTCTGTGCGCTGCCCGGCTGGCTGGGTATGGTCTACTGCGTGCTCTCTCCCCACTGTCCCCTCCTTTCACTGTATACCCGCCATCTTTATACTCCCAAGTTCTCCAGAACGGAAGACACCCCGTGGTGGTCTCCCGCATAGCCGGCCGTTACCTTGCAGTGACATGTGTACACATGCGCCCAGTGCACCCAGGCTGAGGGACTCGGAGGAGATCGGAGTGCGGTCGCCGCAGGGGGGGTGCAGTAAGATGGCTTAGTAGCGGCAGCAGCCTGGTCTATTTTCAATTATCCCACTGGACGGCCGCGAGCCAATAGGAGCTCCCGGTCCAGGCAGCCAATCATGAGCGGCTGCCGGACCGTGAGCTCCTATTGGCTCGCGGCGGTCCAGACTAGGGAGAGTTGATAACAGCGTCGGACCAGGCTGCTGCCGCTGCTGCTTTGACATGACTATACGGCATAAAGTCAAAAACTAGATCCAGCCGGGCAGCGCACAGACAGCTTTCTCTGCCCGGCTGTCAATTCTTTAAAAAATCGGTACATTCGGTACAAGTTTAATTTGCCGGTACAGACCGTTAAAAAACGGTACTGTACCGGCAAATTCGGTACAGTTGGAGGGTATGTACATTAGTCTCTGTTAGTCTACATTGTACCCACTGGTTTATGGGTGGAGTTATGCAAATGAGAAATGTAGCCAGACATTTGCGTTATTCTCCGTCTTGGACAGCCTGCTTGTTCTATGTGCCAGCGACAATTAGCGGATTCCTCAAAGGCACATTACCACAATCCCATTGGGGATAAACGAACTGGCTGTATTTATAGTTCAATGGTATAATGTTATATATGTACTTTGCTGAAAACAATGAAATATGTTTATTTTATATTTCAACTCTTCCTGTTGCAGCCTGAGAGAAATAAGTGCTTGCAGCGGTACTTATGTAGTAACTGGGCTGCCGATTTCTAAATCGGGTCGGATCGGGAGATCGCATCGCATCGCATGCGACCATGCGATTCGATGCGATGCGATGCGATGCGATGACCCGATTTTTCCATAGGAATCAATGTTAAAATGGACTGAGTCCATTTTAACATGGAATTCAATGGGAAAAATGGGTCCTTTTCATACCCCTACTATCCAAGTGGGCATGGAGTTGGATATAAACCTGTGGCGAGCGTAGCGAGCCACCGAGCCCGAAGCGTGGCGAGCGAAGCGAGCCCCGCGAGGGGACGAATACCGTCCCCTCGCGGGGCTCGCTTCGCTCGCCACGCTTCGGGCTCGGTGGCTCGCTACGCTCGCCACAGGTTTATATCCAACTCCATGCCCACTTGGATAGTAGGGGTATGAAAAGGACCCATTTTTCCATAGGAATCATTTTAACATTGATTCCTATGGAAAAATCGGGTCATCGCATCCGATATCGGATGCGATATCGGATGCGATGCGATGCGATATCGCATCGCATCGCATCTGATTGTATGCCTTAACTTAAGGCATACAATCAAAAAATCGGCAGCCCAGTTACTACATAAGTACCCTTGCAGCTTTATGAAAGTAAGTGCCAGCAACAGTATGGAATCTCATCTGGGCCAGGCTACACAACTTTATAATATTAGTTAGCCAGCTATGTACTCATATGGAGTTACAGAAATGTGAATGTAATAGACTCTAGCTACTTCAGTCATGCCTGCGCTATAAGTTATTACAAAACCAGCATTTTATGTAGGCAGCACCATATAACACATTTCCTTGGATCACTTTTTTGACCTACTATACACTATAGGTCAGGGGCTGGCTGGCAATTTTTAGCCTGGGGGGCAATTCCAGAGCACTGGCCCATAAGTACCAGTATAAAATTATGGATCATGATAATACAGGGCTTGACAAATTTTCTTAAAATCTAGGAGCCAGCATGAAAGTGTAGGAGCCAGACAAACTTTTGAATTTTTTCACTTTAAATTCTGCTGCCGCTGGCTGCAGGTCTGCTCAGTACTTCCTGGACACTACGGATTGCCCGCCCCACTCACACCACCCGAGTGCTCAGCGCAGCACAGACCCTGCCGCTGCCCAGGACCCAATTTCCCCTGGCAGCTCCCCTGGAGACCTCGTGAACGATTAGGCACTTGATGTGCCATTTTTTTTAAATTGGGATAAATCACATGTGAAATTCCCAGGGAGCTGAGGGAGCAGGAGTGTTAAAAAAAAGACAAAAAAAAACACCTGGGCAGCGGCGAGGTCTGTGCTGTGCTGAGCGCTCAAGTGGTGTGAGTGGGGCGGGCAATCAGTAGTGTCCTGGAAGCTCTGAGCGGACCTGCAACCAGCGGCAGCAGAATTTAAAATGAAAAAATTCAAAAGTTCTGTCGGCCACTGATTCGCTAAGAGTGCTCTCTCTCAGGTAATCAGCGGCGAGGCAGCGTGGAGGTTGGTACAGAATGACAGGAGATACACTAGGTCCAGTCATCTGTGTGGCAGGGTTTGTGTAAGAACCCCAGTGGAAGGACCTGCAGATTTACTATAAATGAATTGTTTTGCATATCAAAAAAACCCAAAAAACAAAACACATTTGATTTCATATCCTAGTAAACTATTGAAATAAGATTAATGTTTAAAATTTTATTTAATGGTCATAACCCTAGTCTTGCTTGTCTGTTGCATCCCTAAATAGTGAAAATAAAAAAAATACATTTGTACCTTGTTGAAAATAGCATGCACCCTCTACGTTTTGAGCTGGCAGCATCTGATCAGTGCTGCTCCCACCAACCATCCCGCTGGCATTACAGCCCTTACTGGCACCAGGCAGGAGAGGGGAAAGGTGGAGGTCAGGCATTGCTGCCCATGCTGACCTCTAGCAGGAGGAGGAGGGGGGGGGGGTCGGGCTCCACCGCCCCTCATTACCAGAAGGAGGTGAGTCGGGCTCTGCTGCCATGGACCTCCATCAGGTGGGGAGATGGGAGAGGGGGGAGGGTGCTGCTGCTGCCGCTGACCCCCCAGCAGAAGGGGAGATGGGGGGTTGGGCTCTGCTGCCATGGACCTCCATCAGGTGGGGAGATGGGAGAGGGGGCTGCTGCCGCTGACCCTCCAGCAGAAGGGGAGATGGGGGGTTGGGCTCTGCTGCCCGACTCGAGCTGCCACTGACCTCAAGGTGGGGAGCGGGGAAGTCAGGCTTTGCTGCCGGCGACCCTCCAGCAGAAGGGGAGATGGGGGATGGGCTCTGCTGCCGGCCTCTCTGCCCTGCATTGCGCCGTCCTCTGAGTAATATCTGTCCTCCTCCAGCCGTTCTGGCGGCTCCGGCGTCATGACGACACACACGCGGTGTACGTCATGCTGCAATGCCAGAAATCAGAAGAACAAAGGAAGTTACAGGCGGCCGGGGCCTGCCGCCTGCACATATGTTTATGTATCCCAGGAGGCCGGCGGCCATTCAGGAGGCCGGCGGCCATGTTTCTGTAGCCGCGGCGCCGCCTGCAGGACATGACAGGAGGAGGTAACATACGACCCGGCCCGCAGCAGTATTAGTTAGAGCGGCCCGGGGGGCACATGGCACTCTGCCCCCCGGCCCAGCCCGCCCCTGCTATAGGTGAGTGCTCCAGTTTAGATGAGAAATGAAAATACCCAAACTTTGGGGTTTTGAGTCCAAACAAATCCTGGATCCGGTGACTTTTGGTTAGATATTGGAACTAAAAACAAATATTGACTGTTTATGATGGCATGTAAGCCCCTTCCTCATTGTAAGATGGCATGTAAGCCCCTTCCTCATTGTAAGACGGCATGGAAGCCTCTCCCTCATTGTAAGATTTCATGTACAGTAAGTCCCTCCCTTATTGTAAGATAGCAGGTAAGTCACTTCCTCATTGTAAGATGGCATGGAAGCCCCTCCCTCATTGTAAGATTTCATGTACAGTAAGTCCCTCCCTTATTGTAAGATAGCATGTAAGTCACTTCCTCATTGTAAGATGGCATGGAAGCCCCTCCCTCATTGTAAGATTTCATGTACAGTAAGTCCCTCCCTCATTGTAAGATGCCATGTAAGTCCCTTCCTCATTGTAAGATGGCATGTAAGCCCCTCCCTCATTGTAAGATTTCATGTACAGTAAGTCCCTCCCTTATTGTAAGATGGCATGTAAGTCCCTCCCTCATTGTAAGATGGCATGTAAGCCCCCTCCCTCATTGTAAGATTTCATGTACATTAAGTCCCTCCTTTATTGTAAGATGCCATGTAAGTACCTTCTTCATTGTAAGAAGGCATGTAAGCCCCTCCCTTGTAAGATTTCATGTACAGTAAATCCCTCCCTCATTGTAAGATGGCATGTAAGTCCTTCCCTCATTGTAAGATGGCATGTAAGTCTTCCTTATTGTAAGAAGGCATGTACAGTAAGTCCCTCCCTCATTGTAAGATGGCATGTACAGTAAGTCCCTTCCTTATTGTAAGAAGGCATGTTAGTTAGTGGTGGGATTCAAATAAATTAACAACAGGTTCTATGTCCTAATGCCCATTGCACATAAAGCCGCACGCCATAATGCCAATTACACATTGTGCCACACACCATAATGCCCATTACACATTGTGCCACACACCGTGATGCCAGTTATACATTATGGTACTTGTTTCCTAGCAGGGCGCCCAGTACGCTGCAAGCGTACAGGGCTATTCGCCATAGCAAAATCGCATTGCATTGCATCTCATGGGCTATTATATTGCTATTTTTTTATGTAATTTATTCACTGCTCTGTTGGCCCTAGGGGATTGCATTGCATTGCACCTCCCGAAAAATTGCATGAGATTTTATAGGATGCGATGCCATGCCATTAGCTTTACACTTGTATGACATACAATGAGGTTTCAACGACCCCCCCCCCCCACTATCCACGCCACCCTGAAGCGTGGCGAGGGGCGGCGGAACGCGTCCTCCCGACCGTTTCATACCCCCACTATCCACGTCGGCGTGGAGTTGATTTTATATAGTGTGGCGAGCGCAGCGAGGCGAGCCCCGCTAGGGGCCGCGGATTACTTTGAATGTATTCTGCGTCCCCTTGCAGGGCTCGCTGCGCTCGCCACGCTTCGGGGTGGAGTGGATAGTGGGGGGGTCATTGAAACCTCATTGTATGTCATACAAGTGTATAGCTAATGTGGATAGTGGGGGTATGAAAAGGTCTGGAGGACGCGTTCCGCCACCCCATCACGTTCCGTCTCAGAAAGCCCCGCGAGGGGACACGGATTACTTTACATGTATTCCACCGCCCCTCGCGGGGCTCGCTGAACCCGCCACGCTTCGGGGTGGCGTGGATAGTGGGGGGATCAGTGAAACCTTATTGTATGTCACACAAGTATATAGCTAATGGCATGGCATCACACCCTATAAAATCTCATGCAATTTTTTGGGAGGTGCAATGCAATGCAATCCCCTAGGGCCAACAGAGCAGTGAATAAATTACATAAAAAAATCACATCGCATCGCATCGCATGGCACTATAATGGCCCATGAGATGCAATGCAATGCGATTTTGCTACAGGAGCATACATAAGAAAACTGGGCGCCCTGCTAGGAAACAAGTACCCACATTATTCCGCACTCCATGATGCCCTTTACATATTTGAAACATAAGTGCCACTTACCTACGTACTCATTGCTAGCAGAGTTTTTCTGGATGCCAGGGGCTTCATGCTGGATGCCAGGGGCTTCATGCTGGATGCCAAGGGAGCTTCATGCTCGTTGCCAAGAGGGAATACATGCTGGTTGCCAAGGGGGAGTAAATTGCTCGTTGTCAAGGGGGAATACCTGCTGGTTGCCAAGGGGGAGTACATTTTTAGTTGTCAAGGGGAGTGAAATGGCACCGTATCTTACTGCAGCGGACGCCCTCAAGGTCCTGTAAGCAGCTGTGACAGCCGGGCAGAGAGCTGTGTGCTGCCCGGCTGTATGCTGAAAGCAGGTCCGTGGCTATTTTGAATTCTCCCACTGGACCGCGAGCCAATAGGAGCTCGCAGCTCAGCAGCCTAAGGAGCCTTGTAAGCATCCGTGGCACTCCTTAGCAAACAGTTCTGCAGAAACGATCGTATATAAGGATTCAGTATTGAATCCCGGCGGTCGGGATCCCGGCGTTCAGAATCCCGACGCCGGAATCCCGACAGCCGAAATGCCGACAAGGGGGGGACGTGGATCGCCCCCCCTTGCGGGCTCGCTGCGCTCGCCACGCAGCGGGCCCGGTGCCTCGCTACGCTCGGCACGCTAATTTATTCTCCCTCCAGGGGTGTCGTGGACACCCCAGGAGGGAGAATGTGTCGGTATTTCGGCGGTCGGGATTCCGGCGTCGGGATTCTGAACGCCGGGATCCCGACCGCCGGGATTTTAACTGCATCCCGTATATAAGGTATCAGTTCTGCAGAACTAGTGGGAACCGACTGAATCCCACCTCTGATGTAAGTCCCTTCCTTATTGTAAGATGGCATGTAAGCCCCTCCCTCATTGTAAGATGGCATGTAAGCCCCTCCCTTATTGTAAGATGGCATGTAAGTCCCTCCCTCATTGTAAGATGGCATGTAAGCCCCTCCCTCATTGTAAGATGGCATGTAAGCCCCTCCCTCATTGTAAGATGGCATGTAAGTCCCTCCCTCATTGTAAGATGGCATGTAAGCCCCTCCCTCATTGTAAGATGGCATGTAAGTCCCATTTGTATTGAAATATTTCATGTATGTCTACAAAGGACACTCAAGTACCACAGGCACAGTACTGTCTCCCTCTGTCTTCCCCTTTACACACTATAAGTAGCCCACCTGTTCTATTATGGATCTTCCAGTTCATGCTCACAATGGATGCTGGGAATGTTCATACTTAACACTTCTCCAAAGCAGTTGGGAGGTGGCCCCTCTTACTTCTGGGCCCCATGGCAGCTGCATCCATGCACCTATGGTAGCTATACCCCTATATAATACACATGTGTCTCTTACAGGGGAGGTGGCCACTCTCAGTTTTGTGTCCCATGGCAGCTGCATCCATGAACCTATGATAACTATCCCCTTGGTATTGAGATTACAGCAATGTTGTATGGTGTTTCTAGCAGCAAGGTGGCATCTTATTATATATATATATCCTTATTATATAAGTCCTTTAGACTAAAACTTGTATTGACTTGAGGGTCTTTTGTTTTCTTTTGTTGAGTTCACGTTCCCCAGACTACCTATCTTGAGTTTTGGCCAAAGTTTTTGCTGAGTAAGTTTCTGGAAGATCTTGTGCCCTTGATTCTGAAAAGGGCTACAAATCCGGGAACATGAAAAATAGAACTTGCTGTGCCAAGGTCAGCTCAACTGCTATTTTGTAGGATGATTAAAATAAAATAAGAAAAAGTTGTTTCAACACTAAAGAATGTCATCCATTTTTTTCTACTCTGTGAGCAGATCAGAAAGAGCACTCTAAATCCTATATTATAAGTATTCATGTGGACAGCTAAATCTATCCGGGTTTTTTTTGTAAACTTAAATATTAACTTCTGTGCTTACAAAGCTATACTTGCCTACGTTGATTTTCATCTCAGCAACACATCAGAGGGGCGGGGAAAAAGCTGATATCACTTGGCCCCGCCCCATGCCATAAAACTTTGTGATTTGCGGGCCGCGGAGAGGGGGCGAGGCTTAAATGCTGCGAAATGCCGCTACTGCATCATTTTAGCCCCACCCCCTCTCCACAGACCCGCAATTTGCGGTAATTGAACCAGCGGGGGGTGGGGGTGCGGGGGCTCTGACCAGCAAGTGGGAGACTTGCCCACCTTCCCAGGGGGGCCGGGAGGCAGATCGGATTTTTCAGGAGCCTCCTGCCCATTCCGGGAGGGTAGGCAAGTCTGAGCTTAGCATTATTCAAAATGACGGTACTTGTTTCCTAGAACGGCCACAATCGCGGGCATCGTGTACCTTAAAGTAAAGGTACACGATGCCCGCGATGGACCTGATTTCCTTTGAAATCAGGTCCATTTTACCGTCAAAGGAAAAATCGGGGGCATCGCGTCGGTCGCGGCCATTAACATGGCCCCCGACGCGACCGATGCGATGCCCGCGATTTTGCCATAGGCTTCAATGTTAAAATATTTTTTAACATTGAAATCGGGAGCATCGCGTCGGTCTTGTGCCATTATAATGGCACAAGATGAGATGGACTTGATTAAGTCCATCTCACATAGGAAACAATGTGAAATGGGCCAATATGACCCATTTCACATTGTATATGGCCCGTCGTCACCCCACGATTGACGCCAACCCGAAGCGTGGCGAGCGCAGTGAGCCCGCGAGGGGCGGCAGTGCGCGTCCTCCGACCTTTTCATACCCCTACTATCCACGTCGGCTTGGAGTTGAGAATATAAAGTGTGGCGAGCGCAGCGAGCCACCGTGCCCGAAGCGTGGCGAGCGGACGCGTATACCTGTGAAGTTGGAAAGGTCGGAGGACGCGCACCGCCGCCCCTCGTCGGCTTGTTGCGCTCGCCACGCTTCGGGTTGGCGTCAATCGTGGGGTGGCGGCGTTGTGGGGGTAAAATTGGGGGTCTAGGGAATATTTTACTTCGAATCCAATGTAAAATAGGGTCCCAGGGACCCTATTCACATTTGATTGAATGTAAAAATCGGGTCGATCGCATCGGTCGCATCGCATGCGATTTGGTCGCATGCGATGCGACCGACACGATTTTTCCGACACGACCACCCCGATGCAAATCGGGGTGGCCGTGCTAGGAAACAAGTACCAAAATTACATATGAAATATATTATAACCGAGCACATCTCTCCCTCCATTTACGACAGATGTCACAGCCCCCATATGATGGCTGCAGAAAGTCAGGTTTACCATTTTACGGACTGCAAACAAGTCCAGGAGCTTGGCCCGAAAGAATAACACCATCGTCAGATAGCATTATCCTAGATTAGCCTATCAATGGCAACCATCGATGGTGATAGCACGGATGCTCATCCCTACTTAAAGGCTTAGTACATCTCCCACGCAGTCTGTACAGTTAGAAGCTGATTTGTAGTATCCAAGCTTTGATAAATCTCGCCCCCCGTGGATGTAGATGTAACTGTATTATGCATCTGGGCACCTAAGCACCACTCTCTTCTGTTCCTTGTTTCATTAAATAAACAAAACTTTAATTATCTTTTCCTGTTTTGTGAATTCTCAAATTCTTTTTTTTTTACTGGACCAAAGGGCTGTAATAAAGGAATTTGTGAAGTCTCCCAGTTTTAAACTTTAACTTGCTTTGCTTTTATTGTGAGTCAGGCTAACCTATAAAAATTATGTGCTTTCACCACCTTCGAAACAAGACTAACAACTTTGGCTGTGTTTGATTGTGAAAAGCTCCAAGTTTCCTAGGTAACCTCCCTTTTTATATACATATGGCAGGGTGCACACACTGATCTGCGGCAGCTGCACAGCATGCCTTTAGGTAGATAGAACAAAAGTATAGACAAGATATACCTCAGTGGTGCCATCTTTACATACATAACAGCTGTGGCTCAGTCTGGTACTTAATCTCCATCTGAATACATTTTCTGCAGAATGGCTCACAAATTCCTGGAAGTTTATACATGTAAAACAAGATATATATAATTGGTCGACGATGCATATGGTCGACATTGACAAAGAAGTTGACATGCACTAGGTCGAGGCTGACAAAAAATCGGCACAAGTAAGAGGTCGACATGGAATGTCGACACAAGTTCTTTTACGTTCTTTTTCATTCATTGTACTGTGTTTACCAAGTTCCATAACTCATGGACCCGTAGCAGTGCATGTTTTCACAGTATCCCCAGTACCACCTGAAGATTGATTGTGTTATTCACACCTGTGCTCCAGCTGGATGATCTGATAAATATGTATTTTTATAGATCCACGAGGACGGACAAGGGGGAAGATTCTCTAAGAATCTCCGCCCCCCTTTGCCGCCCATCGCATTTATAATTATCGCATATGTTGTAACATATGCGATAATTAAGGCAAAGGACAGCTCTTGCGTTAAGAGCTGTCCTTTGCGGTGAGAGTCGCCGGGTCCCAGCAGGTCCCGGCGGCTCCCCCCTCCCTCACACACCTGGCGCTGCTGCTGCTGCGCCGGGCTCTCCTCCCCCCTACACCCGGAAGAGGATCAGTGCAGGGAGGAGGTCACATGTCCGGGCAGCACAGCTCTGTGCTGCCCGGACAGAGGTGAGGGGGCGCTGCGGGGCGGCGGGGGGTCGGCGCAGGGCGGCGGAGGGTTGCGGTAGAAGCCCATTGGCTTCTATGGGGCATGGCCAGATTTTTCTGGCGATGCCCCCCGTCGCGGTAACCTGGCGGGGGATGCTTACAGCATCCCAAAATGCGGTAAAAACCGTGATAACGGGGTTTTTACCGCATTTTTCGCTTAGAGAATCTCCCCCTAGGTCTTCACTGACGGGCTTAGACACAATCATTCCGTTATATTGGATGTATAAATGCATCATGCTGGTGGCTCTGTAATGATAAAAATGGAAATGTTATTGTTGGTTCTTCTGTTGCTCTATCCATATGTATTACCTTTAAAGAAGGCCAAGAGTTGACCCATCAGACGAAACAAGGATTGATCAGTGATGCAGTGCTGGTAGGCTGGAACAAACCTCCTTGTGATGACTCTGCTTTTATAGTCTGCTAGTGGGAGGTGGAGCTGGACCTTGGAAGCAGGGGCACATAAAGCTAGAAGGAGGCCCATATAAATTATTCCAGGACCCCTCCTCTCTAGCTGACAGAGCGATAGACCCTGTGCTCTAGGGTCATTAGAATGCCCTACCAAGAGTAAGCATGTATCGGTCTCTGGAAAAAAGGTACAGTGGACAATTTTCCAATAATTTTCCTTCTGCACATATGTAAAATGCTGCATGAAACCCGATTATTTTGCTTGGAAAAAGGCTATTTGATTGAACAGGCATTTTGGTGGCAATTAGTGGTTGGTAATTCCCAGCTAACTTAATGACTCAACTTAAGTCGTGTTGACTTAAGAACCTAGAACCATTTGCCATGTTCCTCAACCCATTCATGAAGAATTTTGCAGTGTGGCAGAGGGCATTATCCTGCTGAAACAGACCACTGCCATCAGGGAATACCATTACCAGGAAGGGCTGTACTTGGTCTGCAATAATGTTCAAGTACAGTATGTGTAAAAGTACCATCCAAAATAATGCCAAGATTTCCCAGCAGAACATGGCCTAGAGCATCACACTGTCTGGGACGATTTGCCTTCTTCACATATTACATCCTGGAGCTATCGCTTCCCCAGGTCAATGACGTACATGAACCCGGCCATTCAAATTATGTTAAAAATGTGATTTGTCAGACCAGGCCATCTTCTGCCATTGCTCCATAGTCCAATTCTGATGCTGACATGCCCATTGGTGTTGGACAGGGGCTATCATGGTCACACTGACCGGTCTATCACAGCCAGTATTCATGTTTATGCAATTTGTGCAGCAGTAGCTCTTCTGTATGATACCGTAGTAACAGGCAGGATAGTTTTTGCTCCTAACACACATCAATGAGGTTTGGGCAGCCGTAACCCTGTCGCTAGTTCACCGGATGTCCTTACTTTTGTTTGGTACAAATCAATGCATACTGGGATTACCCCATGGACCTGCTATTTAGGAGATGCTCAGACCCAGTCATCTTACCATCTGGTCCTTTGTTAAGGTCGCTGTCCCATTAGCCTTGCTTCCAACATATCAATCTCAAGAACTGAGTGTTCACTTGCTGTCTAATACATCCCACCCCTTGAGGAGCTCAGCTGTAAGGCAAAGGGGAGGGGGAAGAGCATACTCTGTACCCGGGTACAGCTATGGGGCAAGGGGAGGGGGAAGAGCATACTCTGTACCCGGGTACTGCTGTTGGGCAAGGGGAGGGGGAATAGCATACTCTGTACCCGGGTACTGCTGTTGGGCAAGGGGAGGGGGAATAGCATACTCTGTACCCGGGTACTGCTGTGAGGCAAGGGGAGGGGAAAGAGCATACTCTGTACCCGGGTACTGCTGTGAGGCAAGGGGAGGGGGAAGAGCATACTCTGTACCCGGGTACTGCTGTGAGGCAAGGGGAGGGGGAATAGCATACTCTGTACCCGGGTACTGCTGTGGGGCAAGGGGAGGGGGAATAGCATACTTTACCCGGGTACAGTTGTGGGGCAAGGGGAGGGGGAATAGCATACTATACCCGGGTACAGGCCTGTTGGAGGGTCCTGCGGGGACTGGGTCCCACTGCACCCCCCCATCCCCCTTTGTAGACAGTGGCAGTGGGGAGAGAGAGGACACTGTACTCCTTCATGTTGGGCCCTTACCGCTTTCTATCTTAGCAGGTAGCCTTACAGGCAATGGAGGCCTTGGCTGTAAACCTTCATGATGCTACATGTGAAATCAGGGGCGTAACTTGATATTCGTAGGCCCTATAGCAAAAGTTTGTAAAGGTCCCCTTTTAGCAACTGACGGTGATAAGTGTATGTAAAACCTATTAATTATTTAGTAAAGATGGGCCCACTTCAGCTCTGGGCCCCATAGCAGCTGCACCCCCTGCCCCATATCCCTGCACCTATGGTAGTTACGCCCTTGGGTGAAATGCATTTTACATGTCTTATACGGAGAAGCATGGACATGACTGAATACAGTGGTATAAACTAATGGATCCGGCATATGCTCTGCTCCATCCTTACTTTAAATGCCCCCTTCCCATCCCCCACTCTTCTGCTCTTGAGATGGGACCCAAGACCCTCACTGTAAGCTGAGGATGGGGAATAACCATAAACTACTCTACTGTAAATGAAAAACATTTGACAAATCTTAGCAGGTAGAGAGGAAGAGACAGATCCTGCAGATTATACTTATATTATTACCTGTATTGTAGCGCTTGGCGTGCTGCAGTGTGTCCTACGTATGCGGAGGGTTCCAGTTCTGTGCTAATACTTAAATCCATAAGAAATTATAGACTTATTAATATATCTTGAAGTAAAGATTCCATTTCCAAAAGCCTCAGACCACAACCTGATCCCATAATCCCATTTTCACCAAACACCAGCTGCCCTCTTGGCCTGGTGCTCATTAAGCATTTACCATGGTTCTAATATTACTGCTAGCACACTCTCTGCTGGAACGCCTGCTATACCGTTATGAGCAGAGGAATGTAACGACCCACTCTCCCAATGTAACGACACACTCTCCCTGCTTTATACTTATGGTATAAATCATGCAATTCTCTTTGTCACACAACATTTATTGCTGAATGTGACGCTGAAAGAAAAGAGATGGAACATACATAAAGGAGACCAATAACTGGCTCAGTGTCTTTTTAAAGGCCTTTACTGAAACAGAGACCTTCAGTACTAAATCCTCTCTTCCCTGGCAGATATAAGCCCCTTCTTAAACAATTTAACCCAAACATATGAAATTACTCACGGGTAACGTCAGCCTTGTAAAATTAGTTGAATCTACTTCATGTTTGAAGCCTTTAAAATCTACAGGAACGGACCCAAACCACTATTTCCAGAGTCACCATGGCAACCGAACATGTGAGCAGCCATTTATATAAATCTACTACCCTTCTTAATTCAGCTATCTACATGAGAGGCGAGGGGCAAAGAAATGGATACACAAGCAAGAAAGGCGCTTTCTGTTCTTTCTACTGTATGAAATGAAAGCTGCTTGGCTGTCTGATACAGTATATTGCAATACCAGTGTGTACCATTATAGTAACATTATTATTATTAATATTACTTTATTTATAAGGCGCTACAAGTGTTTCGCAGCGCCGTACAAAGGAACAATGCAGGGAGACTAAACTTGGCTCAACATTGAATAAATAATAAAAGTAAAATACAAATAAAGAGCACCACAGTTCAATACACATTACAGCTTAAATATAAGTAGTGAGGACTCAATCAACATACTATAAGAGGCTTGAGGCCAATGATGGAGAGGAGTATGCAGAGGAAGATGGTCACAGAGTGTTTGAGTATAGGAGAGCTGTGAGTGACATGTGAAGAGAAGTGGGCTTTGACAACAGGAGGGAAGAGGGCCCTGCTCAGAGGAGCTTACAATCTAGTAGGAAGGGGAGACAGACAGATTACAAGAGGTGCAAGCAAGTGGGTGGTGGCTAGATAGCAGGATGTAAACAGGCAAGGGGTCGGAGAACCAGCTAGTTTATGCAATGGAAGGGTATGCTTTGATGAATAGGTGAGTTTTCAGTGCCCGTTTAAAGCTTTGCAAGGTCGGGGAGAGTCTAATGGAGCGAGGGAGTGCGTTCCACTGAATGGGTGCAGCACGGGCAAAGTCCTGTACTCTAGCATGGGAAGCAGTGATCAGGGTGGATGAGAGCATTAACATTAAGGCAACTGTTGTTCTAAGGGGTTTATTTACTAAGATGGGAGTGCTGTTGAAGATGGGATGTTGCTATGGGCAACCAATCAGATTCTGCTTCTTTTATATTTTGCACCTTCTAGAAGATAATAGATAGAATCTGATTGGTTGTGTTTACAAAATGTTATACATATCTCAGTATCAGGCGCTGAAGGGTTCAACAGCAGATATCCATTTCCCTTCGTTTAGGGTCCATATGAAAAATAAATGGGTGACTATAGTGAAGTACAGTTATGTACATATATACTTTAATTCACACCAATAAGACAAACAATGCTTGGAAGGTCACAATCTGATCCTCCCAGCGTCTCCACAATGACAATACAATAATTAAAAGGAATCCATACAGAGCCTTTCTGTCCGGCTCGGAAGGAGTAACAATTACCGAATGATTAGAACTGAGTGCCAGTTCAAAATAGGCTCAAGTGAATAAGTCCCGGGGCAAACTCACGAGTCTCAGCTTCCCATCAATTCAGCGTGTCTCCTCCGGGTCAGGCAGGTGGTACTCAGGTGAAATGACCAACGCGTTTCAACTCCCTCTGGAGTCTTTCTCAAGGTCCAAATAAGTGCATAAGTTATCGTTGCTCGTGTCCGGTATAAATACTATCTCTGCTCACGTATCAGTGAGTGCAGGTGATGTTGACCGGAAGTGACGCTCGGCGGTCTCCGTCGCGTCACCTCCGTCTCCAATCCGCGTCTTTCTGTTGCCATGGTATTAATGACGTGCAGGTACTTCGATCCGGAGGTGACGCACGGCCGCCCCCGTCGTGTCACTACCGCGTCTGTGTCTAATCCCGTTGCCATGGCGTCTATTGCTAAGATGCCGGAAATGGATCTCTTCTATATAGCAGAGCCCCGGCTTCCAGTTACCATGGAGTTTGGATGACGCTGTTAATACATGATTTTATAATTAGACACAGTTTTCATATATAAGCCTATCGTAACAATGTATATAGGCCCATATTTCAAGAAGTGCACGTGTATATAGATTATTCATGCAGAAAGTGCCGGTGCATGCTGCTAAAAGTGACAGTGCATCGAAAACAAGTATTGGGCCATAGTAATATATAAGATAAAGATACAAGATAAAAATACATATGATAAAAAAGAAGAAATATTCCATTTAATAACCTTTCTAAAAACATTATAAAAACCACTTAATTTCATAATCCGCATTCAAGCCTTTTGGTATTAAAGTGCCAAGTTCGTAAATTAGTTTCATTTCTGCTTTGGCTAATTGGGTGGCGAGATCTCTTTGTCGCCAATGGCCTTTTATCCATTTGAGGCCACAGAACCTAGTAATATGATCAACATTTTTTTGGTGACATTTACTAAAGTGTGTAGATAGTGCATGGGTTTCAAGGCCCTTCTTGATATTGCGAATATGCTCACTTAGTCTCACTTTGAGGGGCCTTGATGTTCTCCCAATGTACCACAAATTACAAGAGCATTGAATTCCATATACCAAATTTTTTGTGCTACATGTCATAAAATCGTTGATTTTAAAAACATCCGCAACCTTGAGAAAGACTCCAGAGGGAGTTGAAACGCGTTGGTCATTTCACCTGAGTACCACCTGCCTGACCCGGAGGAGACACGCTGAATTGATGGGAAGCTGAGACTCGTGAGTTTGCCCCGGGACTTATTCACTTGAGCCTATTTTGAACTGGCACTCAGTTCTAATCATTCGGTAATTGTTACTCCTTCCGAGCCGGACAGAAAGGCTCTGTATGGATTCCTTTTAATTATTGTATTGTCATTGTGGAGACGCTGGGAGGATCAGATTGTGACCTTCCAAGCATTGTTTGTCTTATTGGTGTGAATTAAAGTATATATGTACATAACTGTACTTCACTATAGTCACCCATTTAATTTTCATATGGACCCTAAACGAAGGGAAATGGATATCTGCTGTTGAACCCTTCAGCGCCTGATACTGAGATATGTATAACATTTTGTAAACACTGCCGTATTCTAAGGGTTAAGGGAAACACCCTTCATACATAGATCTGTCTGGCTGCTGAGCGCACTGTTGGTAGACACTCCACACCTGTATCTAGAATCTGATTGGTTGTCCATAGCGGCTTAGAACGCCCATTTTAGTAAATAAACCCCTAAGAACCAGATGTAACACTCTTCAAAAAGATATACAACCAGCCAGTCAGCTCCTACCTGTCATGTTACAGGCTGGGTTTGAAAAATGACAGGTAGGAGCTGATTGGCTGGTTTATCACTCTCCACTTTATCACTTTTTGAAGCTTAATGTTTATTTTGCCCTGATTGTTGATTTTTGTTTTACCATGACAAAAGACTATTTGGATATTTCCTCTGGTAAAGAGTAAGCAGTGCAGCAGTTTACTGTCACTGACCATCAAAAAAATAAAATAAAAACAATGTAAGGGTTACAGTTTTACTGCATACTTGCCTACCCGCCCTTAATGGCCTCCCTTAATGGCCAGGAGGCTCCCAAAAATTGGGTCCGCCCCCCGCCCCTGGAAAGGTAGGCGAGTGCCCCGCATTTTTACTGTGACCTCAGACTTCCCTCCCACCATCCTGCATTTCCCAGGGGAAGTGAGTTTAAAGTATAATTTTAGCCCCGCCCTCTCAGTGAACTGCCGTGAATCACAGCATTTGGCTGCAGTGGGGGTGGGGCTTACTGACGTCAGCGACTGCTCCACCCCAAACCGGACTGCAGGTCAGTGTCTCCTTTTTCGGGCTTCTCCTGGAGAGGAGGACAGTAAAGTAGGAAAGCATGTCCTAATATCCTGTATGTAACCTTCATTTAAACTTCTGCTCTCTACCTCTTGTGAGCTGTGAATATGATCGGATTTTCACATAGCCGAGACAAAGGCCAGCAAGGTTTTAAGAGGTTTTTCAGATGCAGTACGTGGCGAAATTGGCAATGAATGATTTGAAGGGATTGTCTGTCTGCAGGAAAATGTAATTGCTCTGAATAATTCTTGGACAAGATTTAAGAACCATAAAGGTGCAAACTTATGAGCTTTTTGCTGTGAAAGTAAAAGAACCATGTCCAATAAATAATGGGGATATTTAAGGCTTCTGAACAGATATTTAATGTTTTCCATTCATGTGACACTGGGAATAGATTGGGTGACCACAAAGTCTTCCCAAACATCTTTTTTTATCTGTTTTATGATGTTTGCTACATACAGATTGATTCAACTCTGAGGCAGAGTAGGCAAGCCACTCGCCGTTCTCCGCAATGTCTCCCCGCCCCTTGCCCTGGCTTATATCAGCCAGCGCAAGTCTGGGAGGCAGTCTAGCTGCGGAAGAGGAGCGAGGAAAACTCATGAAGATACAATGCACCGTAGAAGTCCTGAGTGGGCGGCGGCAATGCAAAAGGGCTTAAAGGCCACCGCCGTCTGCAGAACGAAGAAGCTACCGGTCAGCAGCTGGCTGTAGTATACGGCTGTGGCTGGCGACATTCCCCTCTGCCTGACGTTCTAGAGTGCCATTCCTAATTATATCATTTTTTAAAAGACCTTCAGGAATGGTGTTCATGAGCGTTCGGTCTGAAACAATAGGGCTTGTAATAAGAGCTCAAGTGCCACCACTGTTATGAATATGTAGAAATCAATCAGCTTTTTCACGCTATGATGGTAAATGGACTATATAGCGATGTTTCACAATCTCTCAGTCGGACACACAATCCTGCAAATGTACAGCAGATTCCGGAATGTGCCTGTATAAATGTACTGCAACTTTGCGAATGACTTTTATTAAGTGTATTGTATATTTTCCAACTGTAAGCCAAGACTGTGTCCAGGAAATTTTGACTATTTAAATAGCAATTAATGTAGTGGGGTGATGGATTTTGGATGGTAAAATTGCAAGATAATTACTGTTCCTCATTGCAATTGCTGACAATGATGCTACATCCATATTTCCCACCTAAACCATGGGGACTAGAGACTCCAGATTCTTATCAATGGGAAGGACCTCTATTAATATAAAATAGTAATCTACATTACATAACTGACAATCATCATTGTATACATTCTCTATTATAAAGAGCTTTCCAGTATACCCTTGTTGAGATGTAAAATTGTCTACACCGAGCCATATGTATGGCCAACTGAATAGTATACCTATGGAAAATACTAAGGTGTTGAACGTAAGAGAACATTACCAAATATGTTTTTCCATAGAAAAATACACATTGTCTTATATTATAACTATTTAAATTGATACTGTAAAACTTGTCTATGGGCACGATTCAGAGACACACGCTTATGCCATCACAGCTGCGAATGTATACATTGAGGTTGAACGAAAATATGCAATGTCATAGCCACCAGCATTTACATTACAGAGTCTCAGAACTAGGGATGTGCGAGTTCGGATTGGGGGAACCCGGACACCCCAGAACACCCCCAATCCAAACTCGCGGGTCTCCTGACCTGGCGAGATAGGCCAGTCCAGTCATAGTGCTGTATGTAGACCAGCCCAGTGAAAGTGCTGTATACTGTAGTTTAGTACAGTGGCACTGACGTTAAAGTCCATTGGTACTGCTGCATAAATCCAGTAATACTGCTGTTAAAGTCCAGTGATATTGCTGCATAAGTCCAGGCCAGTGGCACTGATGTTAAAGTCCCGTAGTACTGCTGTTAAGTCCAGTGTTACTGCTAGTCCAGTGGTACTGCTGCTAAGTTCAGTGGTAAAACCAACAGACGTATAAGTCCAGTGACAGTCCAGCGTACACTCTTACACACTTTGCTGTGTGTATGTGTGTGGTACACTCTCCGCTGCTACCCGCATATAATAAATAACCCCAAAATATAAGGGTTATTATAAATCTGTATAATTTTTTCAGGCTTTGCCATGTGTGTAATTTAGGGGTACACTCTCCTGTGTTGCATATTATTATAATATCAGAAAGTTAAAGGAGAACAAAAATTTGAAGGATAAAATAGTGAAAGAACAAGAACCACTTCCTCCTAGTGCTGAATCTGCTGCCACTAGTCTTAACATACTGTAGAACATGCCCAATGTCATCGAAGATGACATGTAAAATCCCAAGTGCCAAAGTTCTGTAAGTTGAAGAAAAAATAAATAAATGTAAATTGTTTGAGGAGAAACGTAAGCTTGCCAATATGCCATTTACAACACTGAGTGGCAAGGAACGGCTAAGGCCCTGGCCTATGTTCATGACTAGTGGTCCAGCTTCACACGACGTTTGAAGCCCTCCTCCTCCTCCCCCGCTAGAAATTTTAAGAGAGTTAAGCTGTCATCAAAAACACAGCAAACAAATGTGCCTTCATGGTATCACAAATTCCCAAGGAGAGTCCAAGGGTGTTGGTGGTTGCGATGCCTGACCTTCCCATCACTGTACGGGAAGAGGTGGCTCCTTCCACCATTTGCAGCACTCCCTCTGCATATGCTGGAAGGATCATCAACAGTACAATTCCTGGTTTTGATATTGAACTTGTCAATGTTATACACCACGAGGAGGATATTGATGTAGCTGGAGCTGAGGAAAAAGTTTACAAGGAGGATGCTGCTGATGGTGATGTGGTTTGCTTAAATGAGGCACCGTGCGAGACAGTTGTACTGTAGTTCGTTAGATGAAAAAGGCCGCCGTCGCCATGTCTGGGCAGAAGACCAAAAAATCCACCTCTTTGGTCTGGAATTATTTTTATCCATAACCGGACAATTGTTTCGCCATATGTAGCTTATGCAGGGGTAAGACCTTTGGCCACCTAGGGACATCGTTGCTTATGCAACACATGAGGTTCATTCATAAGTTACGGTTTCATTCAGAAACTGTGGTTAGGCCCGTAAGCAGTCCAGGGACACCTAAATCCCTTGATCCAGTTGTATCCAAGCATCTGAAAAACAACCCAAGAAAGTGTAACCAGCATGACTGACTCCACTTCTATCTGGAATACCTTTGGAGGATCCTGCAGCACTATGCCTACTGCTGCTGTTGCTGCTGGGAGTCATTCATCATCCCAAAGGAGAAGTCGGAACACCGCTACGTCTTTCACTAAGCAATTGACTGCCCAACAGTCGTTTGCGATGAGGACGAAATACAGCAGTGGTCATCCTATGGCAAAACGGATAACTGCGGCCTTGACAGCTACTGTATGTTGGTGTTAGACATGCACCTGGTGTCCGCCATCAGTGGAGTGGGATTTCGACGATTGATGGAGGTATTGTGTCCCCGGTACCAAATCCCATCTAGATTCCACTTCACTAGGCAGGTGATACCCATTATTTACAGAGATGTCCGAATAAGTGTCCTCAGTGCCCTGAATAATACAGTTTACCCACTGTCCACTTAATCACGGACATGTGGGCAAGTGGTTCAGGGCAAACTATGGACTATTTGACTGTGACAGCCCACTAGGTAGATGCATCACTTTCCGCAGCAACAGCAACAGCAGCATCTCCGAAACGCCAGCTCCTTCCAAGGCAGACTAGGCTGTGTATCAACAGTTTCAGTAAGAGGTCAATAAAGAAACTGAGGGTAATCATCTTGCAGTGGCTTACTCCACTTAGACACTCTTGGGGATTTGTGGTATCGGTCAAATCCAGTAACATTGTTCAGGTATTACATATGGCCAATTTCCAACACGAGCCATGTTTTCCCCACACAATAAATTTGGTGGTGCAGCATTTCCTCAAAAGTGACAGGATGCAGGAGGGTGCAGGAGATGCTTGCGTGGCCCGCATAATTGCGGGACACTTTCGCCAATCTGCCACTGCCTGCCGAAGGCTGGAGTGACATCAAAAATTCCTGAACCTGCCCTGCCATCACCTCAAAAAAGAGGTTGTGACACGCTGAGACTCCACCTTCTACATTCTGCAGAGGATAGAGGAGCAGCAAAAGGCCATTCAAGTCTACCCAGCCACCTACCACATAGGCAAAGGAGTGGGGATGCACCTGACTCAAGCGCAGTGTAGGCTGATTTCCGTGTTGTGCAAGGTTCTCCAGCCATTTGAAGTTTTCACATGTGAAGTCAGTTCCTACACTGTCAGCTTGAGTTAGGTCATTCCCTTGATTAGGTACTCTTTGGGGCCTATTTTTTCATACTGCCATTCTGTCTGCCGCTGCAGTGCCACTCCTAGATGGGCAACGCGTTTGTGCCGCCCACTTGTGCCCTTAGCATAGTCAACCAGCTACCTCGGTGCAACCTTTTGACCTAAAAACAACATTGTGGGGTGTGAGGTATTCAGGATAAACTGGAAATTATGGGAAATTAATGATATTGAGGTTAATAATGATGTAGGAGCAAAAAAGGCTGTTGTAGAAGCAGCTGGAGAAAGTGAAGGCGGAGCTAAAGCATTGCGATTCCGCAAAGCATGTATCTCTTGTGGAGGAAGCTCTTCATACGCTTTGCCAGGATACAAGGCTGGTCAGTCTATTAAAGTCAGAGGAATACATTCTTGCTACCGGGCTTGATCCTTGGTTTAAAGTGTATGTTGTGTCTCTGTTTCCGGTGTACACAAGTCTACAGCGGTGCAAAGACCTGCTGGTCAGGAGATTGTCTTCTGAAGCGGAATGTGACATGGCAACAGCTCCTCCTTCATTTTCTCCCACACCTGTGGCTGCGAGGAAACAGCTCAAATTTCCTACCCAACCCACTGGCGGTGATGCAGGGCAGGCAGGAGTGAGTTTGGACATCTGGTCTGGACTAAAGGACCTGCCAACAATTGCTGACATATCTACTGTCGCTGCATACGATGCTTTCACCATTGAAAGAAATGGTGGAGGATTACATTGGTGACAGCATCCAAGTAGACATGTACCTGTACTGGCAGGAAAAAAAGCCAGTTTGGTAGCCCCTCTACAAACTGACTCTCTTTTACCTGAGTTGTCCCCCCTAGTGTGTACTCTGAAAGAGTTTTTAGTGCAGCCGGGAACCTGGTCAGTGAGCGGCGTAGAAGGTTGCTTCAGCAAAATGTGTAGAAGATGATGTTCATCAAAATGAATTATCAATTCTTCAATGAAGACCAGCCATTGCCTCCAGAGACTACAGAGGGACCTGTGATTGTGGATTCCAGCGGGAACGAATTGATAATCTGTGAGGATGAGCATTTACATAACATACTGAAGGGGGTGAGGAATTGGAGGATAAAGATGAGAATGACATTTTGGGGGAAATTTACCAAAATGGATTCGTAGAAAAAAGGTGTATTCGTAGGGAGAAATACACCTTTTTTTTACGAATTTGTATTTTCGGGATTTACAATCCCAAAAATACAACAATTCGTAGTCCTAAAGATGGAACATTCGTATTTGTAGTTACAAATACGAATGCCCTACACCATCGATAGGATACGACAGAAATCACCATTCAAAAGAATGGTGGTTTCTGATTTACTAAGCAGCCGTACTGATAATACGGCTGCTTAGTGGTGTAAAACACCCACGCAAATACGACAGGAAAATAGAACACCATTTTCCTGTTCTATTTGCGTTTTAGCCTGCACGGATCAGTCAGATCCGTGCAGGCTGCAGTGTAAAAAAATAGAAAAATAAATAAATTAAAAAAAAAACGGCGTGGGGTCCCCCCCACAGCCGAAACCAGCACCAGGCTGAAGGAGCCGGGGCCGGTAATTAAAAATCAGGGAACCCGACAAATAGGGGCTCCCCGATTTTTAACAACCAGCCCCAGGCTCCAGGTCCGGGGCTGGTTCCCAAAATACGGGGGACAAAATGACTAGGGGTCCCCCGTATTTCAAGAACCAGTCCCAGGCACAACCAGCCGGCAGGGTAATGCCACAGCCGGGGGGGAGACTTTTTATACAAGTCCCCCCGGCCAAAGCATTACCTCTACCGACCAGTCAGCCTGGCCAGGGGCCCTGGGGGAGTGGGGACCCCCCCAATGAAGGGGTCCCCCCCCTCCAGGACTCACCTGACCAGGCTGAAGCCTGGTACTGTCCCCGATGCCCCTGGGCGGTGGGCATCGGGCTGATTATGGTGTAAAAATAAGGTTAAACTATTGTTTTTTACTGTGGCACTACAAGTGCCAGCAAGCCTCCCCAGCAAGCTGGGACTTGGAGAACCACAAGTCCCAGCCTGCTGGGCATTAAAGGGCCCGCTGGCACTTGTAGTTCTACAGTTAAAAAAATAGTGCACAAAACACACTGACACACTTTTAAAATAAAACTTTATTACATACAAAGCCCACACATACTAATACTTACCTATCTTCTTTCCGTAGGTAGCCCTGATGTCCTGTGTCGGCGTCTTCTGGTCCTGTGTCGTCTTCTTCCTCCATGTCGACCGTCGCTGTCGCCGTCCGGATCCGACGAAATCCATTTGGGAAGCTGTGGAAGGAAACCATACTCACCTGTCCCAGCGCGACGTAGTCCAGGTAAGTGTCTTGGCAAAAAAACAAAACGAACACCCGAATCCAGCCGGACAAGCAGGGAGCCGCACGGTGTTTACATCGTGCGGCTCCGCCTCCCGAATGCCGCTATTGGCCGCCTTGTGGCCTAGCGGCTCCTGATTGGCCTCTAGGCCGCAAGGCGGCCAATAGCGGCATTCGGGAGGCGGTGCCGCACGATGTAAACACTGTGCGGCTCCCTGCTTGTCCGGCTGGATTCGGGTGTTCGTTTAGTTTTTTTGCCAAGACACTTACCTGGACTACGTCGCGCTGGGACAGGTGAGTATGGTTTCCTTCCACAGCTTCCCAAATGGATTTCGTCGGATCCGGACGGCGACAGCGACGGTCGACATGGAGGAAGAAGACGACACAGGACCAGAAGACGCCGACACAGGACATCAGGGCTACCTACGGAAAGAAGATAGGTAAGTATTAGTATGTGTGGGCTTTGTATGTAATAAAGTTTTATTTTAAAAGTGTATCAGTGTGTTTTGTGCACTATTTTTTTAACTGTAGAACTACAAGTGCCAGCGGGCCCTTTAATGCCCAGCAGGCTGGGACTTGTGGTTCTCCAAGTCCCAGCTTGCTGGGGAGGCTTGCTGGCACTTGTAGTGCCACAGTAAAAAACAATAGTTTAACCTTATTTTTACACCATAATCAGCCCGATGCCCACCGCCCAGGGGCATCGGGGACAGTACTGTAGCACCCCAGTGGGTTGCTAATCACTATAAACTGACATTGTGAGTATCTACCTAAGGTATGGAGCACTGAGGGTAAATTGAGTGCTGGCCCCTTTAATGCTACCAGCAGGGGTGGGATCAACCCAGCAGGATGATTGACAGCTTTGAAGAAAAGGTAGCTGTATTGGCTAACAGAGTGTGGGGTCAAGAGGTAAAGCAGGAAGAAGCATGTGGAAGAGAGAGAGACTAGAGCAGCAGCAGCAGCATGGTGTCTGAGCTGAATGGAACTGAGGTGTGAAGAGAGTGACACAGAGAGAGTTCTTAATCTCCCCAGCTAATCTGCCAGCTGTCCCTGCTAGCAATAAGAGTGCAGGCTACTGAGTGGGACACAGTGGAAATAACTGCTAACAGCAGCAGCAAAGAGACACAGAGCCCCACATGCTCAGTGGAGACCCTGCAGAGCAGGACAGCATGCAGAGTGGAGGACACTGTAACAGCCTGTACCAGCAACATCCAATAAAGCGTGAGTCTGACTATAACACCCCTGTGTAACAGCGTGCTCCCCACTAGATCCAAGTTTGCACCACTCACCCCAACTCCAGTATTAACAGAGGAAAGAATCCACAGAGAGCTCAGGCAAAAGATAGCTCCTGGCTATAGAAGTGTGTCCCTGTCAGACCCCC
Source organism: Crinia signifera (assembly GCF_055691185.1). Lineage (NCBI taxonomy): Eukaryota > Metazoa > Chordata > Amphibia > Anura > Myobatrachidae > Crinia > Crinia signifera. The sequence goes on along the minus strand of NC_139222.1, from coordinate 240,399,199 downwards.
CAGCAGAGTATAACAGGACTGCCCTAAAAAGACTGTAACCTTTATAAAAGGATCTCTCAGTAGACTGTGAATGCAGAGACTTCATTTAACCCCTTCATGCTGGAAGCTGCTTTGAATGTGGGATTCAGCATTAACTAAGCCCTGTCTAAGGATTTGAGAACACCTAAATGAGTTGGCCTTGGACTGTTTTCAGTTAGCAAACCTATTGCAAGACTCTCAGCCACTGACCCCCAAATAAAGACTGTGCTTTACTGCTGACTGAGCCAACCTGAAGAGACTGTTACACATCATTTGATCTGCAGGATCATTACAAGGAATAGTGACTATTGAGTTGTTTCTGGGTACCCAGTAGTAGGATGATATAGCAGAGTCTAGTTAATGTATGCAGCTATTGCACATGATAGTAAATGTATTGTGAAGAGAAGTTTGCATATATTGCAGGTAAACAGATTGTGTTACAAGAATTGAATTGTTCATCGGATTGGATATATTGTACTCTTCCGATAAAGATGTGTACAGAAGTGTGCAGTGCTTTGTTTGCTTGATACCATAATTGCCGTTATTACTGAAGGTGATCATTTATACCCTCACCCAAGAGTCACAAAATAAACTGTTATAAATGTACCAACTTGTCCATTCATTGTGAGCAATTGGAAAAGAAGAACTGAAGTAACCTCACAGTGTGAACTCCACCCAGTTTAGGTAAGCCGGGCCACCACTGGCCTTGGGGGTGTCACATTTGGCGTCACGAACAGGATCGGACATGGAAGTGCATAAAGGCAACCCCACTGCAGATGACAAAGCCTTTAGGGAATTGTCTGTAACATTGGATGGACTCCTCAAAATGACTGCAGAGATGAGAAAGACCCTAGCCAACCAGAGAATAGAACAGACTGTATACAGAAACGGGGAATGGCGTTCAGAACGCAGAGTGAAGCACCAATCCAGATGGGACGTTACCCAGGAGACGGGAAGATGGGTGACTAATCAGTTTCATGCTCGAGGGAGGCCAATATGTTGGCAATGTAGACAAAGTGGTCATATTGAGAGGCATTGTCAACAGTCCTCAGGAAGACCATCACGAGGAGGACCACCCTGGGAAGGACGACCCAGAAATGCAGGCCCATCTGCAGTATTCCAGAGCCAAATGAGAGTGTCTGGGGTACATAATGCTGTGGCTGGTGAGCGAACCAACCCAAGAAGGATCTCTGGTCGTGTCGTGTGGTTCAGTGTACCACGTGGGTACGGGTTCATCAAGAGAACAGACACCAGACAAAGCGTGTATGTACATTTTACTGCCATTCAGAAAACCAACCGAAACTGGTTTCGGAGCCTGAGAAGTGGCGAAATGGTGGAATTTGAGTTGGCAAATGGAAAGAAAGGTATCAAGGCTGTACACGTGATCAGTCTAAATGGGGCTCAGGTGCAAGGCAACAGGCATGCTGCAGAGGGCAGCCAGCATTGGCGCTGTCCACCTTGCAGAGAGCATTCACGCTACTGCCAGCAAGATTACCATTACAGTAAAAGTAGAGAGGAACCAAGTGAAGTTCTGCTGGTTGAGGAAAGACCCCGGGGAGGTAACAAGATGCAACCGAAGCTGCAGGATGTAGTCAGATGGCAATTTCCCCCAGAACCAAGAGAACGGGAGGGCAGAAAAAGGATAGAGCACACTGGTTCCAGCACAGCCAACCCCAGACCAACAGATTCCAGTGCAACTCACCGAGAAAGAGCCATTGAAGCTGTGGGGCAACTAGTTGTGGCAGAGAGATCTAGAGCCTTGGAAACCAATAGCAAAGAGTCAGATGTATCAAAGTCTGAGTGTAAGGCCCCGGAACAAACCCCTAGTGCAGCTAAGGAGAAGGTGACATGGCTCTTCCCAGAAATGCATGGGCCCGACGTTGAGTACCACACGATAAGCAAGGAGGAGGTCACCTTGTGGTTACAGCAGGCATCAAGAAAGAAAGAAAAAAGATCCAAAAGGAATTTCTACCAGCCAGAAGCACAAGGAATATCTTGCCCGCCAGTTATGGGGATTGATGGTTCCCGTTGCCATTAGCTGTTGATGCGTGAGGACACGCACATGAAAAAGCGTGGGCGAATGTAGCACCCCAGTGGGTTGCTAATCACTATAAACTGACATTGTGAGTATCTACCTAAGGTATGGAGCACTGAGGGTAAATTGAGTGCTGGCCCCTTTAATGCTACCAGCAGGGGTGGGATCAACCCAGCAGGATGATTGACAGCTTTGAAGAAAAGGTAGCTGTATTGGCTAACAGAGTGTGGGGTCAAGAGGTAAAGCAGGAAGAAGCATGTGGAAGAGAGAGAGACTAGAGCAGCAGCAGCAGCAGCAGCATGGTGTCTGAGCTGAATGGAACTGAGGTGTGAAGAGAGTGACACAGAGAGAGTTCTTAATCTCCCCAGCTAATCTGCCAGCTGTCCCTGCTAGCAATAAGAGTGCAGGCTACTGAGTGGGACACAGTGGAAATAACTGCTAACAGCAGCAGCAAGGAGCAAAGAGACACAGAGCCCCACATGCTCAGAGGAGACCCTGCAGAGCAGGACAGCATGCAGAGTGGAGGACACTGTAACAGCCTGTACCAGCAACATCCAATAAAGCGTGAGTCTGACTATAACACCCCTGTGTAACAGCGTGCTCCCCACTAGATCCAAGTTTGCACCACTCACCCCAACTCCAGTATGAACAGAGGAAAGAATCCACAGAGAGCTCAGGCAAAAGATAGCTCCTGGCTATAGAAGTGTGTCCCTGTCAGACCCCCCAGCAGAGTATAACAGCAGTGGCAAACGCAGGATTTTCAGAAGGGGGTTTCCAGAGGAGCGGAGCAAAGCACGGAGATAGACACTTAGGTGACCCAGTATATGCCGGGTCAGTTAAAGTATTATAGATAGACCAAATGTATATAAATAATAAGAAAAATAATTTAAATATATATATATATATATATATATATATACATACATACATACAGGGGCATCAACAGCAGTGTAGGCCTGGGCCTAACAATGTATTGGGGCCCCTACCGATCCTCCAGCGGTAGGGGTGGGGGAAGCTTTGATGTCCCGCGGGTGGTAGGGGGTATTATATCAACCGCTCAGCATGTAGGGCCTGGATCAGTAATTTCCATTAATTACCCCTTTACTGCACAGATGGTGGGAAATGGGGTGGGAGAAGGGGGCATTGGGCTGAATGAAGGGGCCCTGATACATAACTTCCAGGGTTGTAGAGGATGTTTAATACGCAGAGGAGGGGTGTATAGTGGAGTGGGCTTATTATTCATAATTTTCTGGTGGGAGGACAGCTTGCTTGACTGCAGATATCTCCAGTTCCCGGAAAAACATTTTTTTGATTTTAATGGAATTAAAAACAAGAGAATCCCACCTACCAAATGTTATTGAGGACTAGGGGATCAGAGTTCAGGAGGCAGAGCAATCTGCCAACGAGCATATAAAACTACATACTAGGTGTGTGGAGCTGGAGCAGTAACCAGCTGCTTGAAGGCTGATATCTCTGGTTGTGGGAACAGTAGAGACAAGCTACTAGTGTCCCTCACAGGGGGAGAGTCCCAGCTTTTGGAATATACCCTCAGAAAAACTCTAAGTCAGACAAAACCTGAAATATCTGACTGGGAAGAGCAATTAACAGGCTTGGATGGGGACCACTGCTTTGAAGTCAGATATCTCCGGTTCCCAAGGGCCGATTTTTAAATTTCTTGTACCTATGGAAAGAGGGGACCCTCAGCTTTCAATCTAGGGACCTGAGACTCCTGGGGGGGTTTCTGGGTACTCAGAAACCCCCCCTGCGTGCGCTACTGAACAGGACTGCCCTAAAAAGACTGTAACCTTTATAAAAGGATCTCTCAGTAGACTGTGAATGCAGAGACTTCATTTAACCCCTTCATGCTGGAAGCTGCTTTGAATGTGGGATTCAGCATTAACTAAGTCCTGTCTAAGGATTTGAGAACACCTAAATGAGTTGGCCTTGGACTGTTTTCAGTTAGCAAACCTATTGCAAGACTCTCAGCCACTGACCCCCAAATAAAGACTGTGCTTTACTGCTGACTGAGCCAACCTGAAGAGACTGTTACACATCATTTGATCTGCAGGATCATTACAAGGAATAGTGACTATTGAGTTGTTTCTGGGTACCCAGTAGTAGGATGATATAGCAGAGTCTAGTTAATGTATGCAGCTATTGCACATGATAGTAAATGTATTGTGAAGAGAAGTTTGCATATATTGCAGGTAAACAGATTGTGTTACAAGAATTGAATTGTTCATCGGATTGGATATATTGTACTCTTCCGATAAAGATGTGTACAGAAGTGTGCAGTGCTTTGTTTGCTTGATACCATAATTGCCGTTATTACTGAAGGTGATCATTTATACCCTCACCCAAGAGTCACAAAATAAACTGTTATAAATGTACCAACTTGTCCATTCATTGTGAGCAATTGGAAAAGAAGAACTGAAGTAACCTCACAGTGTGAACTCCACCCAGTTTAGGTAAGCCGGGCCACCACTGGCCTTGGGGGTGTCACAGTACCAGGCTTCAGCCTGGTCAGGTAAGTCCTGGAGGGGGGGGACCCCTTCATTGGGGGGTCCCCACTCCCCCAGGGCCCCTGGCCAGGCTGACTGGTCGGTAGGGTTAATGCTTTGGCCGGGGGGACTTGTATAAAAAGTCTCCCCCCGGCTGTGGCATTACCCTGCCGGCTGGTTGTGCCTGGGACTGGTTCTTGAAATACGGGCGACCCCTAGTCATTTTGTCCCCCGTATTTTGGGAACCAGCCCCGGACCTGGAGCCTGGGGCTGGTTGTTAAAAATCGGGGAACCCCTATTTGTCGGGCTCCCTGATTTTTAATTGCCGGCCCCGGCTCCTTCAGCCTGGTGCTGGTTACAGCTGTGGGGGGGACCCCACGCCGTTTTTTTTTTTATTTATTTATTTTTTCTATTTTTTTTACACCTTGCAGCCTGCACGGATGTGACTGATCCGTGCAGACTGCTAGAAATAATTCGTATTAGCGGCCGTATATACGGCCGCTAATACGAATCATTACACCATCGGAGGGTTACAAAGCAGTCGTATCTGACTGCTTTGTAACTGATCCTCCGGAACACGAGTTTGCATACGACTTAAACAGTCGTATGCAACCGTAGGGAAAATATGAATACGAAAAACTAGGTTTTTCATATTGGTAAATTTCCCCCTTTGCCTCTGTAGAGCCGGTTTCTACAGGGAAAGATGATTTGCTTGTTTTTTTGTGGGGGCCCAAACAAACCAATCATTTCAACCACATTCGTGTGGCAGACCCTGTCTCTGAAATTATTGGTTTGTTAAAGACAGTATGCAGGTCCTATTTACACAACATTCCAAGGACAATTCCATCTTGCACCTCTTTTCTGGCATTATGTGCTCTTTGGGGCCTAGTTTTTCATACTGCCATCCTGTCTGCCGCTGCAGTGCCACTCCTAGATGGGCCACATGTTTGTGCCGCCCACTTGTGTCACTTAGCATAGTCATCCAGCTACCTCGGTGCAACCTTTTGGCCTAAAAACGACATTGTGGGGTGTGAGGTATTCAGGATAAACTGGAAATGATTGGAAATTAATGATATTGAGGTTAATAATTGGAGCATAAAAAAATCACAAATTCTGCAATTTTAGCGATTTTTATGGGTTTTTAAAATAAAAAAAATACAGATCCAAAACTCGAAACACTGAAGGGTGGTGTTTTGGAACAGATCCAGATCCAAAACACTGCAGGAGATACAGATCCAAACATGTTTCACGAAACACTAAAAGTGGCCAATGCACATCCCTACTCAGAACCAGTGTCATCACTAGGGGGTTCGAGCCTCTCAAAGGTGTCACCTCCAAGTAGTGACAACAAAAACCCAGCTCCTCCTTAGTGAGAGGAACCAGGTGCTGCACAGGCTCCTGTTATAGTGTAGGAGACAGCAGTGCTGCCATAGCAGTGTCCCAGGGAAGTGCAGCATCTCCTGGATCTCTAGAGTGATGAAAAAGGCATACCTTTTTGGCAGGCACAGTATCGTTTTTTATTGCCTGCACTGGGCAAAAAGGGCTTTGTATTGGGTTTTTGGGTCTCCAACTGTCCATTGAAAGTATAAGAAAGAAAGGGGGGGGGGGGGGGTTTAAGCAGCGCTGAATTAATGATGGTGAATCAATTCAGTTAAAAAAGATTACATTTATTGTAACACAAATGAATAAAATTATGATATACATTAAAAAACAGTAAAAATTAATTGATCCAGATCTCACGTGGTAGGGAATGTCCACATTCAGATTGTGTACAACCTGTACTGTCCTCACCGACAATGATCCCTGTGAAGGGCAAGGTCCAAAAAAGGGAATGGAGACCCTTATGGAGTAAGTGTGGTGGTTGAGGGAGTGGCTGATGTATGGAGCCCAACTGCTACCTCACCATCATTTGTATCCAATTGGAAGAAATAATCCAGTTTTTATGGAGGTCCAGGACGGGAGGACTAAGTGTTTGGACAGGTACACCTTGATAAAGCTGGCGGCAGCCCAGTGAAACGCGTTGGTGGTGCTACTCTTGTTCCAGATCCGTGTTGTTTCAGTGGACCACACCGGTGTACCTGTCCAAACACTTAGTCCTCCCGTCCTGGACCTCCATAAAAACTGGATTATTTCTTCCAATTGGATACAAATGATGGTGAGGTAGCAGTTGGGCTCCATACATCAGCCACTCCCTCAACCACCACACTTACTCCATAAGGGTCTCCATTCCCTTTTTTGGACCTTGCCCTTCACAGGGATCATTGTCGGTGAGGACAGTACAGGTTGTACACAATCTGAATGTGGACATTCCCTACCACGTGAGATCTGGATCAATTAATTTTTACTGTTTTTTAATGTATATCATAATTTTATTCATTTGTGTTACAATAAATGTAATCTTTTTTAACTGAATTGATTCACCATCATTAATTCAGCGCTGCTTAAAACCCCCCCCCCCTTTTTTTCGATTACCTTGGGGACCGACCCACCCCACCTAAGCAGCTGCTATAAGGAAACAAAACATATTAAAGCGCTCTTTAGTCAGAGGCATTTTTTTGTCTCTGACTCTTTGCATTCAAGTATAAGAAAGGGTGGCATGACCACCACCCCTTTACCCTTGTCAGTTTCTGAATATGTACCAATTTCTGCCCTGCAGATGTTGGAGGGTATGAAAAATGTCATACCCGCCCCATGAAATCAGATTATAATGTACTTCTGGCAAACCTATTCTTCTATCCAGGCTCAGACTAGCTCGCCAGGGTACTGGTGGATTCACCGGTAGGCCCCGGTGATTTATGACCCTGCCCACCTTTTAGGGGCAGTCATCTGCTACTAACTGACCTGGTAGCTGCAGAATGACTTTGTTATTGCTGCCGGGCAGTCATCAACTATTGACTAACCTGGCGGTGGCTGCAGGCTAATTTCTCCTCCATTTCCAGAGGAGCCATGCGGGTGGGTGGGCAGATGAACGGCACATTGCATTGTGACATCACGTTGCATCATAATATCACATGCTAGACCCTCCCTTATCCCCTTGTGGGCCTTTAAAGTCCCAGTCTGACATTGCTTCTATCCCTGAATGATTATGGGTAAATTTAACAAGATGGCTGTTCTATTGAATATGGGATGTTGCCCAAATCAACCAATCAGATTGTATTTATTTTTTATTTAGTACCTTCTTGAAGATAATAGATATAATCTGATTGGTTGCTATGGGCAACATCCCATCTTCAATAGAACTCCCATCTTAGTAAAAGTATCCCTTAGAGAACATGCCTAGAACAATTGTAATGATGATAGTTATCCCGAGAACCCTTTGCATCAAGATCTGTAATTAACACCACAGAAACCTCTTGAGCGGAGGCAGCTTGGGCCTTTGAAGTCCCTCTGTAAACCAGAGTACTCTCCTAAGCCTTAAATCCCCCATAAATCTGTGCAAAGGATTGTGTCCAAGCATAAGATGAGGGTTGCCTGGTCCCTAGTGCACTGCGAGCACTGGCTTTATGGACTTTCAGTACCAATTAAACTGCCAGAGCTGCTTTAAAATGGCAGGAAATTCCTTGTGAGATAAGCCCAGTACGTGGTTACAAGCGCCCTGATTAAGTATGCGCTGTGTTTAAGTGTTGCCGGCCATCAGGCCAAGAGGGCTCTTGATCTGGAGTGCTCAAGGTAAACAGGAAGAAATCCCATATCTTATCCTGTTTCATGGTCCCTCTCAAGGGCGATAAATACAGAAACCGCTTCACACAACCTTCTGTTTATATCTGGCATTTATACTCGGACTTGTGCGATGACTTTATGACTTATTAATCAACTGTGTGTACAGATCTCCGGTGACAGCTAGAACTATGTTCTGGGTGCAAATGTTGTGTTTAGTTTTTAATGAGTACAACTTGGATGGAAGGAATCCCAATAGAAAACCTTTATATTCATAACATAATGGTTGTTTTAAGTGTATCTAAGTGCTAATTACTCTATTTGCTACAAATGTGTATAAAACATTGAAGTTCATACATACATACATATATGCGTACGTTCGTATGTACATACATACATACATACATACATACATATATCCATTATTTATTTATTTATTAATTAACAGTTTCTTATATAGCACAGCTTTACAATTGTAGACAGTGATAAAACAAACTGGGTAACAACAGACAGACTTGGAGGTAGGAGGGCCCTGCTGCAAGCTTACAATCTATAGGGACATAGGAGGGAAACACAAGGACAGGCACCAGTAATAGCATAGCAGTCCCACCAAGTTACAGGTCCAGAAGGGAAGCTATATAATAAATAAGTGCCTCAGAGGATTATGCGTGTGGTACTTAAATATCATAGGCTTGCCTGAAGAGGTGAGTTTTCAGGGAACGCTTGAACATTTGGAGGCTAGTGGAGAGTCTTATTGTGCGTGGAAGGGCATTCCATAGGGTGGGAGCAGCCCGATGACAGTCCTGTAATAGTGAATGGGAGCTAGTGATCCGTGCAGAAGAGAGACACAGAACTTTCTCAGAGCGTAGTGGTCGAGATGGGAAATATATTGTGATAAGTAAACGTACATAGAGAATGTAATTCGAGTCATTTACACAAGAAAATATTGTTATTTTCAGTTCAAACAAAATAAACAGTAGCACGATAGGATGAAAATAATGATAAAATGTTTTTAAAAACTATAGTAATACTTTAACTAGCGTAACCTTTTGAGTGCCATCATCTCTGTGAGAGATGTTCAAAATATTGGCTAAAAATGCCAGTGTCGCTCACATTTGTTATATAAATTGAAATAAAAAATATTGTGTGATAAAAAATGTCCAAATTCCCTGGGTAGGAAATAAAGGAGCACTCACCAAAAACTGTAAAAATCAATTTAGTGATTCATTTACAAGCGATAAACAAAAATAGAAAAAAACATACCAAGTGTTTGCTTTGTGGGACCAAAAAAAACCCCAACGTTTCAGTTCAGCTCCGTGGACCTTTGTCAAGGAGGAAGTCAGCAAAGTCAATGGTCATCCAGAAGAACAAGGGAGCCGTCGGTGCAGAGGTCTAGCTGCTTCAGCAGTCAGCAGCTAGACCTCTGCACCGACGGCTCCCTTGTGTGCATGCCCCCTTTCGGGAATGGGCCGTGCGGGAGTCCCAGGTCGAAACACCATCATGTTTGGAGGTATGCAGGTGTGTGAAATTGTTATGGCCTGTGTATACAGTAGTGACTGGTATATCAGGTATATATATATATATATATATATATATATATATATATATATATATATACACTATGGCTATAGTGGCTTGTGACCACATTGTTTAAACAGACAATGTGTGCAGAGCCCCTACAATGTCTGTTTAAACAATGTGGTCACAAGCCATAGGGCACCCCAAAACTAGGAAAGGTGAGTGCCGATGTTAAGTGTGTATATTGTTTATTAGATTCATTTTTTAAATTAGTCTTATTGTGGTCACATTCTCTCATGCACCCTGTTTTAACTAAGATTCCATAGCTTATGTTAACCATTTCCCTAGATGATTAGTGACAGGTGTGTTGGTAGCTGCTCACCTATAAAAGCAAAGTGTGCTGTGAGCTTCAGACCAGATAGCATGCCTGGTATCAAACATTGATGTGATAGCTACTGTATGTGTATTGTAGCCATTTTCAGCGATAGTGTTAGGACCTACAGAAAAGTGGGGCCCCGTGAAAGGGGCTGCAGGCTTAAATGCATCGATCAATTCATGAACCAATTCTCCACTATTTATTATCAGTTAATTTAGTGTGTGCAGAGCCCCTACAATGTCTATATATATATATATATATAGAGAGAGAAAAGGGGTTTTCAGGGTGCGCTAGGACCTTTCAATTATTTAAGACAGTATGGTTTAAAATAGGAAAAGTTTAATAAACATTTGCTCACAGAGCATAGCAGTATAAACTTTCTATAAACTATATAATAAACTATTTCTTTAGTCGGAAATAGTATGTATTGATATATACTTTATTTAATTCTATGTATTTTTCTGCCAATCTCTACCCTACTTGCAGAGGTTGCTGAATTGATTATAATAGAGTGTCAATCTTATTCACTTCACCAGATTCCCCTTATCTATCTACAATTGAAAGTGGTCATTATAGCCGTATAACTTTGAATGGTTTCTCTATTTGTTTATTCATCTGTAAACAAGCTGGTGGTATGTACTTTTTTCATCATACTTCAAAAGGAAAATAATCTGTTTTGAATTAAGCGAAATGTTATACTGAGGATTTTATTGAACTTTAATTCTAGGACATTATGTTATAATCACCTAAGGACATCTCCTCTTTGTGAAATTTCTATATTTGGTTGGTGTCCAAACCCTAAACCATTGACTGGTATGTGATCCAAAGGACCAATATTTAATCGTTTTCCTTCTCCCTTTTCTTACACCTGCTCAACCTATTACCCTCTTCTTATTATTTGTTTTTATCCAATTTATGGACATTGTATTTATTTGTATTTACTGTAATTCACAGTGTGACCATCGTTGCCTACTGTAGTATTGTGCCCCTGAGGAAGTCGTGTTCACGACGAAACGCGTTGGGCCTATTGGGCGCATTTCGACTGTTGACCTGAATTGTGTTTATGTCATTTTATACATTGTAAAGTGTATCAATTCGACCTTTGTTTATACTGCTATGCTCTGTGAGCAAATGTTTATTAAACTTTTCCTATTTTAAACCATACTGTCTTAAATAATTGAAAGGTCCTAGCGCACCCTGAAAACCCCTTTTCTCTCTATGTCTATACTGGGTCCTATCTAACAGGGGACCCCCTCAGGGTTGCTGCTTAACTAAATTCACTGAGCGCATTGTGTGGCCTTCTTTTTCTCGATATATATATATATATATATATATATATCGAGAAAAAGAAGAAGGCCACACAATGCGCTCAGTGAATTATGTATATATATATGTCATAGTCTATGAATGGTGATTGGTACATTAGGTGGGTGATATTTGTGTGATTGGTTTATAGGTCACTGTGTTTAGCAACTTCCCAACAGCCTGAGAGCATATTACAGGAAGGAGCAGCTCTGTAGAACAGGGCATCAGATCCCACATTCCTTCTAGGTGAGTCATCATTTCATGCTAGGCACTAAGCATGTGGCACTGTAATCTGTGAAGGCTTAATAAATGGCTCTCCGTTTATAATCCAATTTGTATTGCCATATATAATAATACAATGTTAGGCACAGGATCAACTTTCTCAGCTTTAAGAGCTATAATTCTTTTTTCCATCTTCTCTAATTTAGTTCTCTGTCCCTTGAAGACGTGTAAAGCTAATGAGAAGTGTAAGAACTCTATAAATCATTGTACTCTTATGGGACAGAAATATGTATTGCTGAGGTGTTAAACATACCTTGTAGATGGCACACAGTAATGAGGAAAACATTCGCTGAGGGAAATCCTTGCTAAAAGCATAAGCTGGTGCAATGTGTAACTGTATCTTGTGGCACTCTCATAGATACGATGTGAGAGTGCTTCTATGCAGGGCGGCATTTCTGTATATCCGGTCACACATCGGGGCCTGTGTCCACATTTCTGCCTCATTCACTAACAGCTGTTATCTCCACTATTCACTGGCATGGCAGACTAACAGTCATGTCTTCCCTAGCATTGAAATCAAGCCAGGCTCTGAAGCATTTTTTTGGGCCATCCTGGGCACAAAAAAACATGTAAAAAGCTAGACAGTATGGTACAATATCTAATGGGCATTGCCAGGGGCATAGCTGCCTCCCCTCCTGCATTCTGCAGGAGACTCCCTGAAACAACAGCAATCTCCCTCTCTCCCTCATTAGTCTAGCAATCTTCCTGTCACCTAGCCCACATTACACTGTTACATTTTGTGGGAAAAAAGGAATGAGCGATAGATACATTTACATTGAATCATCAGCACAATTTCCCAGCACTTTACCAAGTATAGTAACTCTTACCAACTGCTTTGGGGCTCATCTACATTTGGATATAAGTCATTTTAAAAGATTCCTCTCAGATGTAGCAGTACACACCCACGCTTCTAGGTGCCACGTTCACAATCTCATTTCACAATATCTCCATATATGGAACTAGACATGCCCTTTGGGTAAGGCATGACACGCCCCTTCAGTGGGGCGCTGTGTAAAATTCTACTACCAACTATAATCTCCCTGAAACTAGTCTTCAAAAGTAGGCAAGTATGGCCAGGAGCATACGCCTAGGGGCAATAGAGTTGCTCCGGGCTCCAAGCAACACCAGTGTGGTTCACAGTTGGATCCATTTGTGGCCACTGCTCTGCCAATAGAGCTTTGCAGTGCAACCGGCACTGCAGCACAGTGAATCGTCTCTGTCCCAGCAACATTGCACAGTGTAACCCTCCTACCAGTGCCTAATACTAACCATAGGGATTCATCTGTATTTTGAACCTTGGAATTCCACAGCCAGTAATGTGTCTGTTGGGATACTAACTACATCCCATCCAGAGTAACCTGGTGGTTACAAAGATGACCAACTGTCACACAGATGATCTGATGCTGCAACCTCAGACACAGCATAAGATCAGAGAAGACGGTAGGTGGGGTCTGGTAACACAGGATGCCTCCTGCGGCATATTATTGCTCAGCCACTGAGTCCATCCTAGAATTAGGCCCATAGTTCCAGACCACAGTCCCCATTGTGAATAATGGGTATTTCAGTATGCTGCACCACATAGCTTAATGCAGGAGATATCTGTAAAATCCCATACTGCTTCCACATGATTTAAGGAACAGATGAGCTTGAAAAGTCAGCCCTGTTATTATCCTATTTGTAGTTGCCAGCTAGCGCTCACTGATGCCGTTTAATAGCAATGCCATTACAATTACTGTATTATTTATTTGCCTTTAACGAGATTTCTTAATGGTTACTTATATTTACCCTTGTGGATACTCATAATTGCCTGTAGACAAGTTTAAGCCCTAAATTGAAAGTGACTCAAACCACGGCAGTAAGAGACTGTCAGGGGGAAATGACTAAGTTTGATTTGGTACGAACATTCGTCGTACCCATTCTATATGTAGTAGGGATGGGTTCCGTGATCAGCTGATTTACAATCATCTGTATTCAGCTGTTACAAATGGCTACGCCATCCATAGAACATGGCCATAGTATCTGATTGGCAGATTTACAATCATTTGTACTGGTGAATTAGAATACGAATTCACCAGTAAATACGAATGTCAAATAGAACATGTTTTTTGTTCGTATTTGTCTGAAGCCTGCATGGATCAATCAGATTCCTGCTGGCTTCCAAGTGTAAAAAATAGATAAAATAAATAATAATAATTTTAAAAAAAAATGGCGTGGTGTCCCCCCTGCCCGGCTATAACCAGCCCCGGGCTCAATGAACCTGTCCTGGTTGTAGAAATTCAGGGGAGAAAAAAGTGGTGTCCCTCCATATTTCTATAACCAGCACCAGGCTCATGGGCCGGTCCTGGTTCCCAAAAAATGGGGGACAAAATAACTAGGGGTCCCCCGTATTTTGACAACCAGCACTGGGCCCAAATAGTCAGCAGGCTAATGTCACAACCGGGGGACCCTTTTTATTTATGTTCCTCCAGCCAAAGGATTACCCCTGACTGGTCAGCCCCGGCCGGGACCCTGAGGGAGGGGCCTACAGAAGCGGACTGGCCTACATTGGAACCTATAGGTAAGTATGTATGAGTGAATGTAGTATATAGTTGTATTTTTCGACGGTGTCTGTTTGTGCTATTTAACTATTGGTTACGTTGTAGAACAAGTAGCAGCAGGCCCTTTAATGCACTGCATGCTGGGACTAGTGGTTCGCCAAGCCCCTTTATTTATTTTTTCTATATTTTTTTTACATAGGGCAACATTGTACGGATTTGACTGACCCATGCGATGCTGCCGCATCATATGTATTTGGCAGCCATTAAAAACTAGGGCGTAACTCATTTTAGAAGGCAGATGGAATCAGGGGGAGACAGAGGGTGTCAATCAAAGAGAGAGATGGAGAAGAAAGAGAGAGAGAGAGGGGTGTGAGCAGCAGTGAGAGAGTATCAGGGAGAGAGAGAGACAGAGGGGGAGATTCTCTAAAAATGTGGTAAAAACCCCGTTATTTACCGCATTTTGGGATGCTCTAAACATCCCCTGCTAGGTTACCGTGACGGGGGGCATCGCCAGAAAAATCTGGTGATGCCCCATAGAAGCCTATAGGCTTCTACCGCGACCCGCACTGACCCCCGCTCCCCCGCACCGACCCCCCCTCACCTGTATTCGGGCAGAATAGAGCTGTGCTGCTCCGGGGCGGACCACATTTAAATCCTCACACACAGACATTGCATTTCTCCCCCATTCCTCATTATCCAGGGCAGTAAAATCCGTCAGTCGGGCGCCGGCCGTATTGGGAGCTGGTGAGTCATGGATGCTCTTGACCTGTCCTTGGACTCCCTGCGTAAATGCCCCCCGGGCTACAGCTGCCTTTTCAGGCATTGTGTATCATGAGCAGCTGGTGCTGGGGGACTAGTAGCCGGGTTCTACTGCCACGTCAGGCCCGGCAGCTGCAGGGCCATCTACTGTTGGGCGGTCTAGGCGGCTGGCTTTGTCTTGCCCTGTCCCCGTCTCCTTCCCTACCAGGCATAATAAGAAAACTACCAGCCCCCTGCTGCAGCAGCACTACTAATTAAAAAGACATAATACATTTTTCAAAAGGTTGCAGGGGATTGCCTGCTTGGCCCTCGAGCCCCCCAGCTGCCGGGCCCCATAGCAGTTGCATCCTCTGCACCCTCTATAGTTACGCCACTGGCACAGAGCACATTGCACCATGTGTGGGCACCTTTACACTATATCATACTTGCCTACTTTAAAAAAAAGCATGTCAGCATACCTCCCAACTTTTAAATCCTGGGGATTGGGATGCCCGTGTGGCGTCTCGATCCCCGGGGACTAGTATGATGGAACACATGACTGCACTGAATGCTCCAAGGACAATGTCAGACGTGCAACACAGTGATTTCATTTCAGAGCAAGGTCGCGCTGATGGAGGGGAAGGACAAAGGGATCTGTAACTTACTACTTTTAACACTTTCTCTGCAGTTCTATTTCACAAATCGCTGCACCAAGCAGTACTGGTAACTTTCTGTCCTCGCTCTCTGTAGGCACCGCAGCTCTTTGCTTACCAGCAGGTCGAACATGTTTGGAATTATTGTATGTATACATTAATGTTCTGGATTGTGAAAAAGAATAATCTCAGTGGTCATTTATCATTTTGTTATTATATGGGAAAGGAATACATTGTGAGCCAAAGAATAAATACATTTATCTTCACAAATTCCTTCTAACCTCTGATAAATCATTATGGAACACAGCTAGCAATGACATACTGTAGCCAAGGTGAGGGCTGGAAACTGAGTGTTCTATTGTGTTCATGCCAACTCTAACTCATTTATTTCATTTGTACTGAAGGCTGTAGGCGCGGAATGGGTCAGCTGACCACGCTATTAGATGTAGGATCCCAGGTACTTTGGGTTTGGATGGGTTTAGTAATCTGCAGTATACAGTAGTTCTGGCAGATGATGCTAATAGGGACTTTATATAAACTCCAGTATGTTTCTGGCTTGGGCAGCGCGGGGCGGACAGGGGGTCCCATCGGCAGGTGGGAAGTCAGCGGCGGGGTCCCTGCAGTGGATGGGAAGTCAGCGGCAGGGTCCCTGTGGCGGATGGGAACTAGTAGCGCTACTAGTTCCCATCCACCGCAGGGCCCCCTCTGCCTCTCCCGTGCTACCCGGATCCCCACTGCCCAGATATCCGGGGGGGAGTTACCGGAAATTTTGTTGTCCACCTTAATCCGGCCCTGAGTAAGCACATTAAATAAACAATGTAAATAATAATCATTGTGTCAGTACATGTTTGTTATTGTGTTTGTCACCACAAACACAATTCTGTAACTGCCATTGTATCTTTGTATTACTTCAAATTAGAGAGGAGCGGGTTCAGTTCCTAGAGAACCAAACCCCCGAACTTACCTGATCTGAGGCCAGCTCATGGTTTTGTGCCATTATCCGGATCTAGAACAGGCCGAACATTATCATCCCGCTGTCGGATCCTTGCGAGACCCAGACCAGCGCATCACTTTCACTATAGGCCAACACGCACAGCGATGTGTGTCTCATTTCTAAGTGATCTAGTCAAATGAAGTCAGATCGCTTAGAAAATAGCCCTTTATTGCTACGTGTTGGCCCCATTGGTGAGCCAGATGTGTACTTTTGGTGTAAGAAATAAAGGTGGCATGTAATTGGTTACATTCCCTAGTCCATGTTCTATTGCTGCTTGATTTGTTCCATAACACATCTATGTATAATGAATGCTTCAAGTCTGAGCTAAACACACATATGGATGTAATGTAGCAATAAAAGGGCTTAAATAATGTCTTAATTATATTGCTCTATATACCATAAACAAATGGACAGTACTGCAAATTGATCACAGCTATACCCAATCAGGAAGGAGGCTCCAGAACTTGTTCTATGGTCTTTTTTTTTTTAAATCCACATTCCCTTTGCCCTATAACTGATCATTGTTTTCCTTTCTGCTGCATTCTAGTAGAAAAAGAAGCATACATTGGGGTACATGTAATAGGTTCCTAGTTTGACGAAGGTTTGGGATGTTGGCCGAACTCGAAGTGATGTGGATGCATGTATGAGGTCTCAATAAGCAAAGAACTATATAGTAGCATATGAAAGTTCTGTTATCAACTGAAGGTATACAAAAAGATAAACAAATGAATCAAAAGGCTCCTTGAAAATTTAAATAAATTAATGTTTTGTATTTATTTATTTATACCACCTTTGTTGTAAAATTACACGTTTTTTTTAATTACCTATAGGCTCTGATTCATTTTGGCTCATAATGAGCTGAACTTCCGATGTTGCGGGTCAGTGAAAATATGCATGTGCAGAATCACAGTGCAAACGCCTTCAGAGATAATACATTTGCCAAGATGTTGGCACACAGCAGTGTAGACACCCGGCATGCAGAGGACTGGGGCATGGAGACGCCAATCGTTTCCTGGCGAGGGGCTGCCTTTCGCAGTGCCGGCAGGCGGCATTTACCTCTCTAAGCATCGAAGTGAGTCAACGTGAATCAGGCCCATAAATTCTCAGCTTTGATTTGTAGTTGGCCTTTTATACTTTTTGTCTGTTACATTATTATCTTAATAAGCAGTATTCACTTTTTTTTACTACTTTATTCACAATAAGTGATATATTTATTTGTCATTAGAAGTTAATATTATACTATTGTTTAAAGCAAGATAATTCAATCTAATTTATTATACAGAGTACAGATAATGTTGTCGAGATTTATGTATTTATTGGTATGATAGCTACTTGTATCCTTATGTTTGAGATTTTATGACATCTGTGCAAAGACTTTTTGCCCCTCTAATTTGTTAGAAGGGCACACGTGCATTTTAAATTTACATACAGTATAGCTTGAGGTTTCTTCTTTTGTAATGTTTTTTTTTATCAGTTTTATTCTAGGTTTTTAGCATTTAGAGAAATGGAATATAACTCACGTCAACCAGTAACAATTTAGTTACAGTTATCTACATGCAGTTCAGCAGAGATGGATAATTCTAGGTGCTAATTATTCTAGGATAATTGTAGGTACCTGTGGCAAAACATGGGTGGTAGGGAATATAGATTGTAAGCTCCAATGGGGCAGGTACTGATGTGAATGTTCAAATATCCTCTGTTAATAATAAATATTGTTTGCCGGGAGTTCAAACGTAAATCATTGATAACATGTTTGGGGCTTAAAAAGCTCAGCAGGGTCCACGACTGACAGACATGTGTAAAATATCTTTGCCATGTGAGCTTCCCATTCCCATAAGAGCTAGCAGCAGAGAATAGAACAGATCTAGACTGTTGGACCCCACGAGAGACCCCACACCCGCAGGAAGAATAATTTAAGGGAGATGTATCAAACATTGTAAAGAAATAAATTATCGAATCAACCAGCTCCCGACATTTTTCAAACATAGCGTATGAAATGACAGCCATGGGCTGATTGGCTGTTACTTATCTCAGTCTACTTTATCTCTCTCCAAGGTTTGACTAGAATTTTCTTAAAATTAAAAAATATGCACATTTAACTCTATAATGACTCATTTCAAAATATAAAATTCCAATCACTGAATTCTTGCATTTTTTTTCTTGTGCTTTAATGCTAAAAACAGCAGTTTAGTAACTTTTGGGCCTGGATAGGTTTAACATATTTTAAGCAATTTCCATGAGGCTGCAACTGTCTCCTTTCTCTGCATAGAAGCAGCTTTGATGTTCACGGGACCAAAAATAATCTGTAGCCGAACATAGCGGTAGAAGATCCACGAGTCTGGACCTACCTGTAGCCAATCAGAGCATTGCAATGTTTACAACACTAAGGTTAAGCGGTGCCAACTGTAATAGAACAACAACACAATATACGTGTGAACATGTCTATCGCCCTAATTAGGTCATATATCAAACTTCATTAATTCTTACCCAGGTGCTGTGTTTATCATGCCAGAAAGCCTGTTGCCTGCCCACACCCCAAAGTGATTTCCCGGTAGGCTGTTGATAGGAAAGATCAGCAGATACCTGTAATAACTGAGGAAGGCTCCATAAATTAATAAATTAATTAATTAGTTAATTTGCATTCACATGTTCTCAAAATGCCTGGAGGACACAATGGGAGGGTAAAGATTTATTTTTAGACAAATAGATTTCTACCAAAACAGTTATGATTGAGACAGAGGTTTGAGCTGATGTGCTCACTCGAATACCAGGCCTATTTACCATTACTTTTCCAACATCTTCCATTAGCAGTGCTTATAGGAATACTAAATATGCTTCCTTTAGTACTATACATATTTTATACAGGCATGCTACCGAAAAGGAGCGTTGTCTATGGGGAAAGCCGCACCCTTGTTTTCTATCACTGTTGGGGGCAGGGTCAGTGCTCTGTGAGCACAGAATCTTTTCAATGCTGCTGTGCTGGAGTGGAGGATGATGTCGGGATTCCAACAGTTTGTACACCAGCATCGGCATCCCAACTGTAAAATGCCCAACAGTTAGAATCGCGACTGAGAGGGGTTATTCACCCTCATGGGGGTCCCGCAGGGGGCTTCTCTGTGCTTGCCCCCATATCAGTGAACCAGCAGTCAGGATTCTGATGTCTGTTGGAATCCTGACTGTCGGAGCCGCATACCACACCCCTCTGCTGAGTCAGTGCAAGGTGGCTCCCAACTGCCCCCCCCCCCCCACCACCACCACCACCATGGCGTAAAAAAACACACAAAAAATGACTATCCTGAGTAAACTGGGACTATGGGGAGGAATGTACATTTACATGCTTAGCTTTGGGAGGGTACAGAAGAAGGGGCTGGGGTGTGGCACTGCAGTCATTATCATTGTAATACACCTATAACAAAATATTGCCACAATTGAATTTCGGATGACAATGAGGAGGATGGTAACCAATATCGTTCAGTATGCACTCTCTCACCTGACCAGCGGCACTGCTGATATAGTTTGCTGTGTGTATGGGGGATTTACTCAGAAATGTGCTAATCTATACCTTCAGAAGTGACACTGTCTCTTTAACTCATTGCAGGATATAGTTAGATTGAGGAATTCCTTGTATTTGAGCTACTGTATCTTGTTACCATTAAGGTTGTTATTAGTTACAGAGGAATTCGTTACATATGCAAGTTATAGCAAAATTGCAGCAGAATCGATTCTGTAAATTACACATAGATAATGTGTTACAGTATCTAAAAGCCAAGGAATTTGCAATTACAAGCAGATTTGAAGGATCCAGTTTCTCATACTTATTTTCTTGTCCAGTAGAAGATGAGGGTTTTTCATCTGCTTCCAGGCACAAAGACACTAGTACAAAGAAGCTGTTACAGGAAATGTCTCACTATACAGCAGAAGTAAGAGGGAACTTTGTCATACAGGAAGGGCCCAAATTCCATCTATCCTCCCTCTCCTGTACCTGTATGGTCACTGATACCCCTTTCACATCGCACCTAATTACCGGTTCATGCTGGTTTCTTGCCGGTTGAACCCGGTAATTGGTGTGATCTGAAAAAAGGGTTACGGGGACCAGCAAACCGACAGCAACCCGGTATTACGAACCGGTAAAAAGAAGGGTTCTTACCGTTTTGTTGCCGTGTTGCTTTGCAGTGTGAACGGGTTAATTGGGTCAACCATTTCCCGTTCACAACAATGGGGCGGGGCCAGGGCCGGCGCCACCACTAGGCAGCCTTAGGCATTTGCCTAGGGCGCCAGCCACTGGAGGGCAGCCATTTGGAGAAGCCCCCCCCCCCATATGGTGAGCGGCTCACTCTCTCTCTCACAAGCCCCCCCCCGTGCAGCGACGCTGCAGCCATAGCCACGTCTCAACACCCCCCCTCTCTCTCTCTCACCAGCCCCCCCCCCCCGTGCAGCGACGCTGCGGCCATCTACTGCCGCCGCTCGCTCGCCCACACACCCCCTGCCCCGTGAAGCTGCTTCTTCACTCTCCTCCCCCCGCCGTGGAGCGTAGCGGCGCCGGCGGCTGCTTCACCTCCCCCTCCTCCCGTGGACCGGGTGAGCGCTGCCTGGGGCGCTCCGGTGCCTAGCACCGGCTCTGGGCGGGGCAGAGTGGCGGAGTGTCATCAGGGGTGGGGGAGGAGGCAGCGCGTAGAGCTGGCGCTGCCTCCTCCCCCACCCCCGATGACACTCCACCGCTCTGCCCCGCCCAACCCACGCATGACATCAGTGAACCGGTAATATTGCCAGTTTGCTGTAGGGATCTGAACAGTGCTAAATGCAGGGTCGCACAGGGACAGAACCATTTCAACGTCCCGGTGCGACTCTGCATTTTGCAATGTGAAAGCGGTATAAGGCTGCCTGTAATATAGTAGGTGAGGGTGTAGATCATTAGGTTGACAAACATAAGGTCAACAGTCAATACATTCAAAACTATTGGTCGACAGACATAAGGTTGACACATAAAAAAGGCTGACTTACATTAGGTCGACATGGTAAAAAGTTTGACACAAGTAAAATGTCAATATGGAAAAGGACGACATGAAAAAGGTTGACATTATCTTTTTCATGTTTTTGTTGTCTTTGATGACATAGGTCTACATGGACACCGTATTAGTGTACCGCATCCCCTCGCACACTTTGGGCACAGTGCCTCGCTATGCTTTCCACACTACTGAATTCTCACTCTGTGCCCACTGGGGTGGTAAAGTATGAACAAGTGGGTTTAAAAAAACAAAACAGGAAAAACGCATGTCGACCTTTTTCATGTTGAACTTTTGATTGTGTCGACATTTTGACCATGTCAACCTAATGCATGTCGACTTTTATCATGTGTCGACCTTCTGCCTGTTGACCAATAGTGTGGGTAGCATTATGACAGCAAAGTCCCTGTAGACCTAGTGATTGGCAATGTAATATGCCTATCCCCAGGCTCCTCTTGTCTACACATTAACCTGCCATTGTATTTTATATGAATACTCAAAGACAGGACTGGTTTAGTGCTGGGTATTATCGTTATCGATACACACTCCCAAGGGTCGTTACTGATAATCCGGTTATCTGAACATACAGTCCAATCAACAGTAACTTCAAGTTTGGCGGTGGTACGGGTGACATCACTGAGGGATAATGATATCGTTCAGCGCTTGACCCGCGGATTTTGTGGCACCATCGATATCATTAATGATTCCGGTGGTGCCACATATCATATACTGTGTACGCTTAAGAAAGGAGAGGGCCCGAGTTCCAGCTCCACACAGGACCCCTCCTCTCTGGCAGTAGACTTTGGCTTTGTGTCAGAGTGAAGCACACATGCGCCAGTCTCTCTCCCTCCCACATGGGGCAGCCAATGGCCTAGCACCCATTGTAGATATGCCATTGCTCAGTGAGGCCTTTGTGGTAAAATGGGGCTAAATCAGTGGTTATCAAACTCAGCCCTCAAAGCCTAGTAACAGCCTGATTTTTATTTATTTAAGGGCCTGATTCAGCCCTGGTCGCTGCTGTGAGAATTGAAGTCAGCGACCAGTTAGCCACCACCAGGACAGTCTGCGATTGGCTTGCCAGATGATCGCTGTTCAGCAAATCAATTCGTATTTCACAGAGCCAGATTAAGGTCTAAATGGGCCTGGAGCTGAAAATGATCAAGGGCCTATTATGCGCAATAATAGGGGTTGTGGCCAGCACCTAATAATGTGGGAGGCGTGACCAGTGTTCTGGTTGGGTGGTCTGCTCATGGGTGTGTCGTTATTTGTGTAAATACTTTCAACTAATTATATATGCCTGGAAAAGGCAGGGGGCTGGCATAAGAAAAATGCAGGGAGATATATTGTCAGGTGCCCTCCAAAGGTACAACCCCAGGATGCCGATGTCCTAAGATACTTGCGGGGTGAGGCGGCACTCCAGTCATAAAAAAAATAATGAAAGCCGAAACTTGGTAGACAACATTTCAGCACCTTTTATGTGGTCACCTAAATTTACCACACCATACAAATCATGCAACACAATAGTAACCCCCTTATACTGTGCTTGCCTCTTACACATTATGCCACATGGAATGAGCCAAAATTCACACCGATTGAGCCAAAATTCACACTATGGCAAATGGATTGAGTCAAAATTAACGTTATGCCACACAGATTAAGGCAAAATTTACATTTTGCCACATGGATTGAGCCAAAATACACACTATACCAGGCATATCCAAACAGTGGCCTTCCAGCTGTTGTGAAACTACACATCCCAGCATGCCTTGACATAGTTTTAGCATTCCCTAATAGCAAAACTGTGGCAATGCATGATGGGACTTGCAGTTTCACAACATCTGGAGGGCCATAGTTTGGACATGCCTGCACTATACCAAACAGATTGAGCAATAATGCACAATATGCTTCACAAATAGGGGCATTGCATGCCAAAGGCGCGCATTAAAAATTTACACCATAATGCCCATTACATGTTAAGCCTCATACCATAATCTCCATTACGTATTATGCCAAACACCATAATGCCTATTAAAAATTATGCTACATAAGTGTTGCTTACCTACATGTTCATTGCCAGGGGATCCATGCTCATTGCCAGGGGCTCCATGCTTATTACCAGGGGTTCCATGCTCGTTGCCATGTGGGATTACATGCTCGCGGTAACTGGGGGACAGCCACCACCGGGCAGAAATGACAGCCATTGACAGCCGGGCAGAGAGCAGGGGCTGCCCGGCTGTATTCAGAGCACTGCATGTCCCGGCTATTTAAAATAATACCCCTTTCACACCAGAAAATGCAGGGATTTACCTGGGAATATGGTCCCAGGATCATGTAGGGACATTCCTGGACTGGCCCCTTTTACACCAGCCTAGTCCCTGCATTTTCTGGTGTGAGGGGGAGAGAAAACCACCCCAGCCCCCCTTTAAACAACCAGCTATATCTTCGGAACCAACTGACCCATTTACATGTAGGCTTCGAATGATTTTAGTCCCATGAATCTGGGCCATTTAGTTCCAGAGAAATCTGTCCTCAAACAACATGAACAGCCATGAAATTACATTTCATAAATGATAAAAATTGGTTTACCCGCAATAACTCTAGAACCAATGAACCCATATGGACCAGGTATCATATTGAAGGCCCAGCGATTTGGGTTCGACTGAGATTAACCTCGAGCTTCTGTGATGCCGGAGGGGGAACTGGCAGCCGTAACCTGGTGGAGGTTGGAATTAGCAGGTCCCATGTTATCCTATGGGGAAAACGTTCCAGGTTTGCCTGGCGGTATCTCCGGTTCCCGGGGGGCTAGCGATGCGGGGCTGGGCTCGTTGGAAAGCCCTGATCCTCAGCTACAAAATGGGCCTATTTGGAGAGTGGGCCTGGAGCTGTAGCTCCATCAGGCCCATTGTTAATCCGGCCCTGGTATTTCACCATCAAATGATTTTTCAGTCTGTGCAATAGTGAGTAAAGGCCCCTACACACTGGGCGACTCTGAGCTAAAAGTCGCTCAAAACAGGAGGTTTGAGCGGCTTTCAGCTCAAAGCCGCCCAGTGTGTATGGCCTGGCGATGAGCAGTGAGCGATGCTGCGCACTCCCGCATCATCGCCAGGAAAGCCATTCATCTGCTGGTTATACCAGCAGATGAGCGGATTTCAGGATGGCTTTGCATAGCGCTGCGCTATGCAACGCTGTCCTCCCCCCTCCGTCTGCGCCGGGCAGGGGGAAAGCCGCTCAGTGTGTATGCACTGAGCGGCTTTCCCCGCAGAGATGATTCTCATCATCGCTGTCCATACATGCTGGGCACAATCGCCCAGTGTGTATGGACCTTAAGTCCACAAGTCTGCGACAAAGCCCGGCTGAGCTGATGTCACAGGCCCTCCCCAAAAACGCCTGGGAATGCCTGCCTTTTTCCTGACACTCCCTGAGGGTTATCACCCTCTAATGGTGACCTCCTGTCAATCAAGCTGCGGCCAGATCGGAACTCATTGACAAAATCGCACAACAGCCATTTGGTCTGAGTAACCGCCATAGAGCATACACACTGAACAATATCGTTCAGTGACATCATCAGGTCCCCACTCCGTACATGAAGTTGTTGACATTATTGTCAAATTGAGCTGCGTATACAGATAATGGAGGACAACGTTAATGACCCAGGGGAGTGCGCATTAATAATGATATTGAGTGTACACACTGGACAAAATTACAAATGATATCACTCGGAAGGGTGAAAATGAGCAATATTGTTTGTAATATTGCAGAATGTTTATGGGGCTTTAGAGGTGACCTTGCTGAATCAGTAGAGCAATTCAAAATTAGTTTTTTTTTATATAAATTTGCATACCTCCCAACATTAGAGTGATAGAAAGATGGACACTGCACCCCGAAATTTTGGGGACGTGGCCTAGTAGCAATGGGGAATGGCCTATATATGCAATGCTCCCACGAGGCCTTGCCCCCATTTTCGCCGCTGTGGGGCATGGCCAGCGGCTCTGTGTGCTGCTGGCCATGACCCCAGACCCTCCAGCTGCACGAATAGATGCTATTTACGGGTGAAGGGTGCTCCCAACTGCCCCACCACAACCACGGGACACTGCCGGCCCCAGGTGGGATGTTCCCGTGAGAAGTGGGACAGGCGGGTGGTATGAATTTGTGAACTCTCTCCCACAGAGAATGTTGTGTTTGGTGTTCTTCCTTAAGGCTTGCTCTTATTTCTGTATACTGTATATCATTAAAATAACATAAATGGGATAATATAAATTTTTCCTTAACTAGTATGATCTTCTAAATGAGCATATCTAGCCCCACCGTGGATTTAATTTGTGTATCTTCTATGACACAGTAAAGCAGGCATGTCTAAACTATGACCCTCCAGCTGTTGTGAAACTACAAGTCCCATCATGCCTTGTCACAGTTTTGTCTATTAGGGAATGCTGAAACTATGGCAAGGCATGCTGGGATGTGTAGTTTCACAACAGCTGAAGGGCCACAGTTTGGACATGCCTGCAGTAAAGGCATTTACACGCTGGGTGATTCTGAGCTGAAGGCAACTCACTTTGGTGTTTTAATCCACTTTCACTTAATACTGCCCAGTGTGTATGCCCCAGCGATGAGCAGGGAGCGCTGATGCGCACTCCTGCATCATCTCCGGCTGCCGTCATTCCTCTGCCCAATAGGGTGAGAGTTTCAGAAAGTGAGAGATTTTGGGAGAGTTTTTCCATGTTTTTTAAAGCAGCAGTCAATTACATGGCAAAATCAGCCTGGTTTTGCAGTGTAATTGATTGCTGCTTTAAAAAACATGGGAAAACTCTCCCAAAATCTCTCACTTTCTGAAACTCTCGCCCTATTACATCTGGCCCAGAGTGTGTATGGAACTTAAGTGTAATTCAGGGATAGTAAAGTTAATAATGGCACAGCCACATCTGGTGACCTGCCAGCACAGTGATAATGTTGTGTAGAGTTGGGGCAAATATTCACAGTACTATTGCAACATCAAAAGGATACAAACCAATAATTGGAACCCAGTATTTGTTATATCTTCATTCTGTATTTTTCGCTTTTTAATATTTTTTTTTCTGTTTATTCTTCTTGCTAGCAAACACTATAGAATGATTTGACTTTTTTCTTACTGGTGGCCACTTGTTTTTAAACATGTGTTTATGTTATTTAGATTTATATGGTTTACAATTGTGTCTGTTTGTATTAACTTGTGCTATGATTAGTAACAATAAATATAAAGTTGCTTTCTAGTAATCCACGGTGTGATTTGAATGAATTCAGCCATACTTCACTGTTGTCAGAAATGAATAAGGAAACGCAGAATCTCACATATGTATTCTTGTGTTAAAAAATGCAGGCATTTTTATTGTGAGTCCCAGATGTCATCACAGACCACTTCCAACCCGTCTCAGTCACTCAGTCGCAGCTTAGTGGAAGCCTCAAACTTACTCACATTTGCACAGACGGCAAGTATTCTTTGATGCTACATGAATTGTGAATGGCTTTGCGAATGCACAGCGTTTACCGATGCATTCGCAATTCATTTACAATTTTGCAAGGCGAGTTTATTTTCTCCTTCTGGGCGGAATCACTTCGTTTTTTTCTATATAGCGATCAATACTGAATTATGCTAGGCCCCATGTCTGGCAAACCCTCTTGGCTAATTGAATCTCCCCTTTAATGTCTTTAAGGTCCATACACACTGGGAGATTTTGCCCAGAGTGTATGGACAGCGATGATCGTTTCATCGCTGGGGTGAAAGTTGCTCAGTGCATACACACTGAGCCGCTTTCCCCCTGCCCAGCGCCGTCAGCGGGGGGAGGACGGCGTTGCATAGCGCAGGTCTATGCAAAGTCCTCCTCAAAGCCGTTCATCTGCTGGTATAACCAGCAGATGAATGGCTTTCCCGGCGATGATGCGGGAGCGCACAGCACCGCTCGCCGCTGGGGAATACACATTGGGTGTCTTTGAGCTGAAAGCCGCTGAAACATGCTGTTTTGAGTGACTTTCAGCTCAAAATCACCCAGTGTGTAATGGCCTTTAGGGTCTGTAAGATGTACAAAGATAATGCCTGGTACACACCAGGACGACTAGGGCCCGATCCCCTCAATCTAGATCCAATTCCGACCAATTGGATGTAGATTGTGTGGTGATTGGGCCCTTTTCTGTCCTGGTGTGGGCCGATACCGATCCGATGCGCGGTCCCGCGGGACTGTCGGTCGTTATTCAGATCCTACCTGCTGCAGGTAGGATCTGAATAACGACCATACTGCCGGGTCGCCATCGGAAACACTGACGACCCACTCACAATGTGCATCGTGAGCGGGTCGTCATGGTGTGTACCCTACATTAGATTTGGTGACGTCATACAGCAGATCCTATATATTCACAATAGAAGTGCATCTTGTATATAATCAAACTAGGAGAACACTTTTGAAAATGTATTTCGCACTCTGGCTCAATGATCATTTCCACATTTACGGACTCTGCTACAGTCCTATAAAGGAGTACATGTCACATTTGTAGTAAAACATTCACATTCGGCATGGCCTGTTTTAACGTGTGGATCATGTTATACTCCCCTTTTCAACACTTGTTTACAGATTCATAAAACATAACTCCATAAATTCCCCCATAAAGATGGAAGTGATATAAATATACAGCCCTGGACTTTATTGGCACGAATGCCATCGTGTGGGAGAATTTTTTCAGGCCCAATCAAAAGATTGGGGGATGGGGTGGAGGTGGGGGGTTTGCTCCTGCTGAAGTGATCCAGTTACAGTACAAATATGACTCTTTCTTTCTGTCTGCGCTTCTATGCTTGTCCTATAGACTTCTCGTAATAAATTGCAAGCTCCTCAGGTCAGAGTGGTACGGTCTGACCGTCCCCTTTGATTTTTACCCTCTTTCTCTTTATTTTTCTGTAATCTATATGTCTGTCTGTGTATTTATCTTTTGTCTGTGTGCATTATTTTCCCAAATCTTTGGCGGCACTCTAGAAAGAAAAAAAAACACCTGTTAATATTATTATAAACCCAGCAGTACATCGAATAAAATATTACGTTGGGATCTTTGTATAGAAAGAAAATAGTATCAATGTTATCAGTGCGCTGAAAGAATGGAGTTATATAAACATATATTATTAAATTGGCAGCTCTTTGTAAATATATTATTATTATACTGGCAGCCTAAAGTTTGTGGAATTAAGAATAAAAGAGTTTAATATAAAACCCAAATGAAATAATAACAAGCAATGTTCTCTTAGTAAGTTGAACGCTGACCATGTTCTCTGAAACACATTTTTTCCTTTTCCGTTTTTCCTGAGTCAAAGCGGTTTTGTGGCACGAAATGGGCAACACTGAGAGTGTTAGCTAATATTATGTACTTTATTCGGTTTTTCATCATAACATAATTGGCCTGATTCAGGGGTGCATCTATGGAGCTGATAATGTTAGCAAGGGAGGCTGCCTTCTGGAGCCATCTCAAACGCATTTGTAATTGTGTTCGACCCTTACATGAAAAAACAAGGAACATCAGAGTCAAGAGTAGGACATGGTTTTGTCCATCTGAGAAGGAATTTGCCTCTAAGAGTGAACTAGAATAAGGCCCCATGTTCCAGCACATACGAGCAGACAGCTGACACCAGACACACATACCATGAAAACAGCCATGATAACACACTTGCATATTCCTTATTGCGCTCCATATACTCCCAGTTGACACTTCCAAACAGTGGCGGTTTTTACTTATGGGCTGCAGCCCCCCCCCCAGGTAAAACCCACCACTGTTCTCTGCCTATGAAGCCAGATGTAGTCTGTGAGACTGCTCTAGCTTCAATGTAACTGGCAGTGACTTCCTATTGGAAGTCCAACCTGTTAGTCACTCAAGGCAGTGCCATTGGGAGGTGTTCCCTCCCTCCAGGATGCCTCTCTGTGCGCAAATGCGGGGCAGCCCCAAAAACGGGTTCTGCGCATGCACAGTACCATGGACGACACTGCACATGTGCTGGACTTGGGAACCTGATTAAGCCTGCGGGGGCTGCTGCAAAAGAAGCCCATGGAGGCTTGGGCCAGTGCATATGCAGTATGTATGAAGTTACTGCACATTTGCTGGCCCTGTGCAGGGGACCAGCAGCAGCGGGGAGCACAGCGGCAGCAGCAGCAGAGGAGGGGGGTGGGCCACTTCGCAGCAGCCCCCCTCCTCTGCAAGGGTAAGAGCCACCACTGCTTCCAAACAGTTAGTTCCAGGACATTTACTTTGTGATGTAATCCTTATTGTGAGCGAGATTGTAGCAGCACCTCCACGCATGTGCATTGGGATAGCGGCACATCCAATTAGCCGATAATCGCTCCATTGCATGATAATCGGTCATTGTGCACATGAATTAGATCCTTTGTATGCAGGGACTGTGCAATGTTATGTAAAAGCCTCAGGAGGCGCCTTAAGTACGAGGATAGCCACTGCAGGCTTTTATAATCTGCTACTGCATCCATAGATGTAACATCGGATCACCATTGGCGCAAGCAACGGCCATCTAAGTAAACCTAAGGTTGCTTAGAATGGCTGCCAGCTCACCGCTGTAGAGACTGGTAAATCTGCTGTGACTGAGGCAGACATTGGCCTTGGTATGCCTACAAAGCAGGGCTGATACCTCCATTCTGGCCACCTCCACCCTCACAGCCTGATCAACCAACAGGTTGATCAGGCTGCAGCCTGGAGCGCTGGGTCCTGGGGGGTTCAGCGAGGGGCAGATGGCATGGAATCTGCAAAAACGACCTCCCAAAATGGCCGCCGCCCTCAAGGAGACAGATACTAGTCATCTTCCTAGACCTCCAGCATCTGCCAGGGGAAAGCAGTGTGTCCAGCACTACCCGGAAGTGGGGAATTCAGCAGCTCTGGTGTGCGCTGAGCAGTAACCCCATGGCAACAAGCATGTAACCTCTGGCAATGGGCACAT
The DNA here is from genome assembly GCF_055691185.1 of Crinia signifera. Taxonomy (NCBI): domain Eukaryota; kingdom Metazoa; phylum Chordata; class Amphibia; order Anura; family Myobatrachidae; genus Crinia; species Crinia signifera. The sequence continues at coordinate 240,368,629 of NC_139222.1, read as the reverse complement.
TTGTAAAAAAATATATAATTAATGTATGGAAATGGGGGGCACGTCTGTATTAGCCTAGGATGGCTGGAACCATTTATCAGGCTCTGCCCCTAATGACCAGGCCCCTGTTACCTTGCAGCATTTGTCCTGTGTAGTCCAGTGTGATGTCCCAAATACAACGGTCACTTGTGACCAATTCAGGATTTGCAAGCAGGCAGAATTAGCTACCTAGTTTCTTGAGAAAAGGAGCTTTCCCAAGGCACAGAAGTTGCTAATAACTGTGAAGAAACCGGGATATTCTGTGTGAAAGGAAACGGTCAAGAAATGATTGACCTTCGTCTCCCTGGTGGTGAAAGAGTTACAGATTCTCAATAATGAAAGAAAATAGTGAAAATATTGTTTTCCATCAGAAAGGTTTGTTATTGTGAAGAAATCTGAGACCCCCTGTGTGTAATTATATGCAGCTGTAGCTTCCACACTCTACCCACGACTAAGACGTGTCGACTCCATCTTCCTGGGTATATTCTGGCAGGGAACTTGGCAGATTTTTGGAATAGCTAGAACTATTTTGCTTTGTTAGTTTTACAGCGTTCTTGTGTTACTTTTTTATTTTCTTTTTTTGCTGAATCTTATTAGCTTCACGTATTGTCCTCTGTTGGAATGTACCAATAACCTACGCACAGTTGGAGATCTCAGCCAGGTACCTCTCCAGGGCCGGCGCCACCACTAGGCAAACCTAGGCATTTGCCTAGGGCGCCGGCCACTGGAGGGCGGAAAATGCCGCCCGGGTACCTGTCCTACCGGCGCTGTCTATTTCAATCTGGCGGCGGAGGCAGCGGGGGTCCCTGCAGTCTATTAAAAATCACGAGCGCTATCCGCCGGGCTATGCGGAAGCGCTTCTAGTGTGAAAACTCTGGCAGCACGGCGCACGCTGATCTCAGCCAATCAGCGTGCTGCCAGAGTTTTCACACTAGAAGCGCTTCCGCATAGCCCGGCGGATAGCGCTCGTGATTTTTAATAGACTGCAGGGACCCCCGCTGCCTCCGCCGCCAGATTGAAATAGACAGCGCCGGTAGGACAGGTACCACACCACACCTCACACACACCACCCACCCACCCACCCACCCCCCCCCCCCCCCGGCACCGGGGCGCCCCCAGCCCGACTCGCCTGGGGCGCTCCGGTGCCTTGCACCGGCCCTGTACCTCTCACAGATTACTGTCTTGTTTGGAATCTGTTCATAACTCAAACTTGTTGCAGGTTTTTCAGGCAGGAGTGGGGCCTGTATAGGAGAGAGTGTAAGGAGCAAATATAAGATGGACAAATTATCTACTACTGTATATATATATGTCTAGTATCCGAAACACTGCCATCTGTTGGCAGCAAGTGAAACTACATCTACTAGCTTTGGAAGCATTTGCTTTGAGCGCGCTGACACTGCTATCTGTTGGCAGTTAGTGAAACTACATCTACTAGCTTTCGAAGCATTAGCTTTGGGCAGGCTTACTAGTCATAGTATAATCCGCCATTGTTCAAATTCATTTTTTCAGGTCTGTGGGTTGGAAAACCGACTATTTGTTTACAGATTTCTTACTTGATATATTGTCAACAGACGTAACTGGAATGGATTGCAGAGGACATTCTGTGTTGTTTCTTTAATGCCATATATTGCAATATTTGTGGGCATACTATGGGCATTGGGTCACACCAAATGCACACACGCACATAGGGTTTGCACAAATGCCTCACATTGTCTTTACCACACCCCACGCCCCTGCAATTGGCAGTAAAGATGGTGTAATGGTTAGCATTACTGCGTCACAGCGCTGAGGTCATGGGTTCTATTCCCACAATGGCCCTAACTGTGCGGAGTTTGCAGTGGCGGCTCTTACTAGTATGGAGGAGGTGGGCTGCCGCAATGCGGGCCCCCTCTCCACTGCCGCTGCCGTGACTGCGATTGTCCACCGCCATGCTCCCTGGCTGCCGCGCTCCCGAGTCCCCTGCACGAGGCTAGAGCATGTGCAGTAACTTCATACATACTGCGCATGCGCTGGCCCAAGCCTCGGGGGCTGCCTTTGCAGCAGACCCCGGAGGCTTGATCGGGTTCCCGGGTCCGGCGCATGCGCAGTATGGTCCATGGTACTGCTCATGCGCAGCACTCATTTTGGGGGCTGCTGCACATTTGCACAGAGAGAGGCATCCCGGAGCCATAGGAAGTCACTGCCAGTCACAGTGAAGCCAGAGCAATCTCACAGACTGCATCTGGCTTCACTTTAGGCATGTTTTACTGCAGCCCATAGGTAAAAACCGCCACTGGGAGTTTGTATGTTCTCCCCGTGTTTGCGTGGGTTTCCTCCGGGTACTCCGGTTTTCTCCCACAATCCAAAAATATACTGGTAGGTGAATTGGCTCCCAACAAATTAACCCTAGAATATCTGGCAGGGACTGATGTGAGTGTTCTAATATTCTCTGTATATCGCTGCGGAATATGTGTGCGCTATATAGGAAACGGTTAATAATAATAATAATAATAATGCCACTGTGAAATTGCCAAGTCATCACCACCATCGGCCTTTAGACTGCGGTAGCATTTTTCTGACCACAGTTAAAGGGGGTCACGCATGCGTGCCTTGGAGAATAAAGAAAATCGCTGAATAGTGATTTTCGCTGTTCTGTGGCCCAGCTTGAATCAGGCCCCAAATTCAGACACAGCGGCTCATACAGAGTTGGACAGACACACACTATTTGCCTTCCTTCTTGCACAAAGCAAGGCAGCCAGCAATTACATCTCAGAAATCTCCACAAAAGCAGCAATTAGGTTTGATCCTATCTTCACAGCCTGGCTGCGATGGCAGGTGAACCGCTGCCATGTTCCCATTCCCATTTATGTAAAACATCCATTCGCAGGCCATGCGAATGTGCACGGCGTGCGAATGGGGGGCGGGCGGCCTGCCATTCGCAGGGTGGGTTCTGGTGGACTCGCAAGGATGCAAATTCGCATCTGAGCGAGTCAACCAGAAAAAACAGCTGTGCCTATAATTTTCTATGATGCAATAGAGAAATTAAAGAAAATCTGAAGTGATCAAATGGAGAGTGATAAAGTACTAGCTAATCAGCGCCCAACTGCCATATGACAGGTTGGATTGGCAGATATGGGGCCAGATGTATTCATCTCCCTAAAGTGATAAAGTGGGGAGTAAAAATCAACAAGCCAATCAGCTCTTACCTGTTATTTTTCAAATCCAGCCAGTAACATGACAGGTAGGAGCTGATTGGCTGGCTGTTTATCATTTTATCACTTTGTGAAGCTTGATACATCTGGCCCTTAGGGGCACATTGGCTGGTGCATTATCACCTTTCACTTTATCACTTCACCAGGCTTAATAAATCTGCCCCTATATCCCTTAGAATCATACTCTGTTGTGTATAGGAGTTATCATTTTCTGGTTGGTTTGTTTAGTATCCTCTATACGTGTCTTTCAACCATCGTGCCGTAGCAAACTAGTGTGCGTTGAGCTGTTCTCAAGTGTGCCCCCAGATCTACAGATGTCCACACTAGTTTACAGCCACCACCACTAGTTCAACTGTTATTCAATGGTCTCTTGTTTTCATGTGAGGGCCAGTGTATTTTATTTTTGTTAGCTGTGGGGACCAGTGTGATTTATTTTTCATATGGGGACCAATGGGATTGTTTTTTTTTCCTATGGGGGCCAATGTGTTTTTTTCCTGTGGGGGTCTGATGGTGTGCCCTGGCAATTTTAAAATCCTGCATGATAAGGAGGGCCTCATTTGTTGCATGTCGGTGTAACAGGTCCATAGCGATTGCTGTGTATGAAGTGCAGTATACTCCATCATGTTAATACAGTCCAGACACCATAGTGTAGAAATATGCCTGTGTGTCCTGTGCTGCACATGTTCTCATTACTAGTAAAGGTCACTTTACTCACACAACAACAATATGACAAACAAATGTGATCATGTTTATAGTGAGAAAGAATGAAGCATAATGTCCAATCTGCTGCCCAGGCTGAGGCCGACCCCTGTGCTTTGGTTTTTGATCTAAAAAGGGGGGAAAAGGTCTGGCGCTAAATTGTTAACCCTTAATAGGAAATAATCATTAGAGCAGCTGTCCTCCAATGTGTCTGTACGCACACATAAAAACAATTACCTCGAAGTATCCGCACCAGCGGGCTTCGCTAAGTATTGTGCCAAGGATATTTTTACTAATGAGGTTCTGCGCTTCTATTTACGGCATTTTAAAAACCTGAGTGCAGTCTGGCTGAATCAATTGTCACACACTTGGGCCCTTATTCAGATCTGATTGCAGTACAAATTTGTTCTCAAAATGGGCAAAACCATGTGCACTGCAGCAGAGCCAGATTAAAGTCTAAGGGCGGGATTCTCTAAAATCCGCAGCCCCCTTCGCCGGCCACCGCATTTCTAATGACCGCATATTCTCTAAAATATGCGGTCATTAACGCAAGGGATAGCTCTTGCGGTAAGAGCTGTCCCTTGCGATGCGGCGCCGTTGCTAGACTTCCGGGTCTATGACCCGGGAGTCCGTCTGCGCATGCGCAGACTGACGCGCAGGCCACAGGGCATGCTGGGAGGGATCCGTGACGGATCCCTCACACACCGCTGCGGTAAGAAGCCCATAGGCTTCTGCAGGGAACCGCCAGCTTTTGCTGGTGATTCCCTTCGCAGCGGTGACACTGCGGAGGGAGGTTAGAGAATACAGAAATGCGGTAAAAACCCCGATAACGGGGTTTTTACCGCATTTCTGTAATAGAGAATCTCGCCCTAAATGGGCCTGGAGCTGAAAATGATCAAGGGCCTATTATGTGCAATAATAGGGGTTGTGGCCAGCACCTAATAATGTGGGTGGCGTGACCAGTGTTCTGTTTGGGTGTGTCTGTATTTGTGTAAATACTTTCAACTAATTATATATGCCTGGAAAAGGCAGGCGGCTGGCATAAGAAAAATGCAGGGAGATATATTGGCAGGTGCACTCCAAAGGTGCACCCGCAGGACGCCGATGTCCTAAAATACTTGCGGGGTGAGGCGGCACTCCAGTCATAAAAGAAATACTGAAAGCCGAAACTTGGTAGACAACATTATACAAATCATGCAACACAATAGTAACCCCCTTATACTGTACTTGCCTCTTACACATTATGCCACTTGGAATGAGCCAAAATTCCCACTGATTGAGCCAAAATTCCCACTATGGCACACAGATTGAGTCACAATTCACGTTATGCCACACAGATTAAGGCAAAAGTCACATTGTGCCACATGGATTGAGCCAAAATACACACTATACCAGGCATATCCAAACAGTGGCCCTCCAGCTGTTGTGAAACTACACGTCCCAGCATGCCTTGACATAGTTTTAGCATTCCCTAATAGCAAAACTGTGGCAATGCATGATGGGACTTGTAGTTTCACAACAACTGGAGGGCCATAGTTTGGACATGCCTGCACTAAACCAAACAGATTGAGCAATAATGCAGAATATGCTTCATAAACAGGGGAATTGCGCGCCAAAGGCGCACATTAAAAATTTACACCATAATGTCCATTACATGTTAAGACACACACCATAATCTCCATTATGCCTATTAAACACCATAATGCCTATTAAAATTTATGCTACATTAGTGTTGCTAACCTACATGTTCATTGCCAGGGGTTCCATGCTCATTGCCAGGGGTTCCATGCTGGTTGCCATGTGGGATTACATGCTCATTGCCAATGGGAAATACATGCTCGTGGTAACTGGGGGACAGCCGCCACCAGGCAGAAATGACAGCCAGACAGAGAACAGGGGGCTGCCCAGCTGTATTCAGAACACTGCATGTCCCGGCTATTTGAAATAATACCCCTTTCACACCAGAAAATGCAGGGACTTACATGGGAATATGGTCCCAGGATCATGCAGGGACATTCTCGGACTGGCCCCTTTTACACCAGCCTAGTCCCTGCATTTTCTGGTGTGAGGGGGAGAGAAAACCACCCCACCCCCCTTTAAACAACCAGATATATCTTCGGAACCAAATGACCCATTTACATGTAGGCTTCGAATGATTTTGGACCCGTGAAACTGGGCCGTTTGGTTCCAGAGAAATCTGTCTTCAAACAACAGCCATGAAATGACATTTCAGAAATGAAAAAAAAAAAATTGGTTTGCCCGCAATATCTCTAGAGCCAATGAACCCATATGGACCGAGTATCAGATTGAAGGCCTAGCGATTTGGGTTCGACTGAGGTCAACCTCGAGCTTGTGTGATGCCGGAGGTGGAACTGGCAGCCGTTGGAACCGGGTGGAGGTCAGAATTAGCGGGTCCCATGTTATCCTATGGGGAAAATGTTCCAGCTTTGCCTGGCGGTATCTCCAGTTGACGGGGGGCTAGCGACGCGGGGCTAGGCTCGTTGGAAAGCCCTGGCCCTCAGCTACAAAATGGGCCTATTTGGAGAGTGAGCCTGGAGCTGTAGCTCCATCAGGCCCATTGTTAATCCGGCCCTGCACTGCAGGTGGGGCAGATGTAACATGTATAAAGAGAGTTATATTTGGGTGGGGTGTGTTGAAACTGAAATCTAAATTGCAGTGTAAAAATAAAACAGCCAGTATTTACCCTGCACAGAAACAAAATAACTCAAACAAATCTAACTCTCTCTAAGGGCGGGATTCTCTAAACGAAAAATTTGGTAAAAACCCTGTTATCATGGTTTTTACTGCATTTTGGGATGCAATGGGTTACCGCAATGGGCGGCAAAAACTGGCAATGCCCCAAAGAACCGTGACCCACCGCCACCCCGGACAGACCCGCGCCACCCCGCACGGACCACCGCCGACCCCACTCACCTGTGTCTGGGCTGTGCTGCCCAGACCAGTGACCTGCTCCTCCCTGCACTGTACATCCTCTTCCGGTTGCAGGGAGGAGGAGAAGAGCCCGCCTGCAGCAGCAGCATCATATAGCCGGGAAAGGGAGGGAGCCACTGGGGAGCCGCCGGGACTAGCTGCACATTGCCAGCCACATCGCAAAGGACAGCTCCTAATGCAAGAGATGTCCTTTGCCATAATTATCGCATATTTTAGTGCATATGCGATAATTATGTCTGCGGTAGCCGGCGATGTGCGGTCGCCGATGTTACAGAATCCTGCCCTAAACATGTTACATCTGCCCCACCTGCAGTGCACATGGTTTTGCCCATTTTGAGAACAAATTTGCACTGCGATCAGATCTGAATAAGGGCCTTGGTTCAAATGATTGTAAGCTTGAGAGCAGGGTCCTCCTACCTTTTGACTGTCTGTAAATACCCTGTTTGTTGTATCACTGTCTCCTTTTGTAAAGCGCAACGGAATATGCTGCGCTATATAAGAAACTTAATAAATAAATAAACAATCTTTAACATTTAATATTACTGGTATGTAAAGATAAATGTTAAAATACCACAGTACACATAAAATTGATATATAAAGACAATATAGAATAAAAAAATAAAGAAATTTAATAAAAATGTTGAAAATAAATGAAAAAAATAACACATATAAAATTATCTAAAATATTATATTGTGCATGAATATAGGACAAGTGGCCACCTGTGAAGAGTATTATTGGATTTGCAGCACTTTACTTTCTTAATATCTTCAAAAACTTACTGTATATTCGTGAACTTATGAGATAAAGTTACTTTTTTGTTGTTGATTGCTCCAATTGTAAATGACTTATTTGGCCTTGCTCTGTATTCTCAAATGTATATCCACTATAGAATGTATAGGCAGAGTTTATTTATTTTATATTGTCTTATATATTAATTCTTTATTTTATGTGTATTGTGGTATTTTAACGTTTATCTTTACATACCAGTAATAAAAATACAGTAAATAGAAGCGCAGTACCTCATTGGAGGTGTTGCTCATAGCAACCAGATTCTAACTATTTTGTTCCAAAATGTGTTAGATATATAAGTAGAATCTGCATGCTCCCAACTGTCCTGATTTTTGCGGGACAGTCCCATATTTGGGGGGCAGTCCGTGTACCGCCTGGGGCCGGAAGTGCCCTGTGGTGGGGGAGCAGTTGAGAGTCCCACTTGCTCGGTGCTGCTGCGCTGAGTAGAGCAGTGGTAAATAGAAGCTGTCCGTATTCCCAGAGACAGAGGGTTGGAAGCACTGCCCCCCAGGGGAGAAAATGGGTGTGGCCTCACAAGAGTGACACAATTTGTAGGCCACGCCACATGATCGCTAAGCCACACCCTCATATTATGCGGCATGCGTGGGAAGTCCTGACTTCCAGATTTCAAAAGATGGGAGGTTTGGAATCTGGTTGCTATGGACAACAGCTTCACATTAGAAAACCTGCCTTTTAGTAAACATACCCCCCTGGTTTGTGATGGCTGCTATAATTTCATTCTTCTTTTTGCTGCCTCCTTTGCTACTTTCCTGTGCTTTGTTATTTCTGTCATAACTCCTCTGTCTCCGTTTCTCCTTGGAGGGCCCAACAGGCAAGTATTCCTCAAGTTGACCTTTGTCCCTGACCCTGCATAAAGCCTTTGATATCCTGCTGTTTCAGGCTGATCACTTTTGATGTAGCACCAGTAGTTAAAGGCGAGACTGATGTTTCAATGACCTGATGTGGTGCAATGAATAGAGCAGGCGAGTGGCTGATGCACGATTTTGCATTGGGGCCACAGTATGATCAAGGGACTCTCATTCTGTAAAGTAGGAGATCCAAATGGGTAACAGAACATTCAGAAATGGAACGTGGAGATGTGGTTAACTTTCAAATTCTTAATGTAAAGATTATTATTTATTAGCAGTTATTTATATAGCGCACACATATTACGCAGCGCTTTGCAGAGAATATTTTAACATTCACATCAGTCCCTGCCCCAGTGGATCTTACAATCTATATTCCCTACAACATGTACACACACACACACACACACACACACAGGGCCACCACTAGAAATGTTGGGAACCGGGACTGACCTACAGTCCGGGCCCTCAGCAGCACAGTGCTATAGCTCTGTCCGCCCCCCATGCGCGCGCCGCCTGCACAACCCCGCATGACAGCACCTCGCCTCCCCCTACCCCGTCCCCATTACTTACCATCACCCGCGCCGCACATCGTCCTCCGGCTCCGTCAGTGTCCATGGTCAGGTCCGGCACGCACACTGCACAGTGCAGCCTGCAGTGCACTGAGCCCCTCTGTGTCCTAGGCTCGGCGCTCTGCAGGCTGCACTGTGTATTGTGCGTGCCTGGCCGCCAGGTAGGTGAGGCTGGGTGCGGGTGTGGGGGGGGGGGGGGGTCTGTGGGCAGCTGTCAGGCCCCTCCAGAGTGGGGGCCCAGGACAGCTGTACCCAGGGCACCCCCCTGTCGGCGGCCCTGCACACACACACACACACAGACATTCTAGGGTTGATATTTGTTGGGAGCCAATTAGCCTACCAGTATATTTTTGGAGTGTGGGAGGAAACCGAAGTACCCAGAGAGAACCCACTCACAAGCACAGGGAGAATATACAAACTCCACACAATTAGGGCCATGGTGGTAATCCAACCCAGGACCGTTAGTGCTGTGAGGCGGTAATGCTTACCATTACACCATCCATACGGCCTTTAAAGCTGTAATCCCTGTGTTACATACTGTAATTACTTTGCGGCCGCATGAATTAACTCTTTAAATACTGGTGACATTTATTTGGCTTCATGGAAGCACAAAGTGCAGCGCTGACAGGACTCCCATCCTCATATTTCTCCCATTTCATCTGTCTTTGATGTTTTGTGAGGAGAGAGTGATCTGCTGTCTCTTCTAAGGGATGACTCTTGAGGACCACTCGCTGAATTAACTGCTGGGCTTTACAGCCTCCCTTGAGACGTGCAATATATACTGCTTTGTTTCCGCTTTGGCGTGTGTAACTCTGTAACTGTGTTCTGCCTATTATCTGAGGATCCACGGAGCAGGAGCACAACTGGCACATTCTGAAGTCTGAGGGTCAGATTACAGAAAAGCTATTTCACATTAAGTGGAAACTGAAGACATCGAGTCAGCCAAGCGGAAAATGGGTTTAATGACCCCGTGGTGCTTGGCAGAGGGGGGAGGGAGGGCTGAGGGTCTCTAGCCAAAATCTGAACAGAGACTCATTCCTTGGACTTCTCTGGCTCTGTTACACCTGTGAGTCATACAGGTCCCAGCTTCCAGGTCACATGCATTTGAGGAGAACAAGAGTGCATCTGGCACAGACTCAAGTCCTTTAGCCCACCTTATACACCAATACCACTACCTCTTGCTCTCCACTAGCAGCAGAACACATTTCATACTGAGGTCCCCTTGATTTGAACCACCTGACTTAGCAAGCAATCCAATAGCATAAGCTAAGCGAGGGTGATGAGTCAGGAATGGGCTCAGGCCAAGGTGTGACAGTTCAGCATGTAGAGGCCAGGAAAGCGTACACTGAGCGGTGCTGTTGTAAATCAGCCCAACTTGTGAAAAGTGAGAACGTAGTTTTTGTAAGTGTTGTACAATTTAGCGATCATCACAATTCTCCAGTCATTCATCTCTTTAGGAATAAGATGGTAACATGACAGCCTAGGGGCTTGGTTCAGAAGCGGCTGCGTCTTTTGCGGCAGCCACGGGTGCCATGGACGATTTCCATAACACTGTGGCGCACACTTGCAATGGTGTATTTTCATCTAGGTCCATCTTGAGATGCACCATTGGACGCCATATTGAATGTTGTACTGGGCCTGCGGTAGGTGAGTAGGGCTTTAAATTTAAGTGGCTGTGTGCCCTTGGACAAGGGAGTAACTACCATAGGTCTAAGGAGTGCAGCTGCCATGGGGTCCAGAACTGGAAGGGGTCCACCTCAAAGTTACATGTGGTCTATACATTTTTCACCATTGGTTGGTACTTTTACACAGCGATCATCCAATCAGTACTCTGTTCTGCAATCATTGTATGGTTCGGCTCGACCTCAGTTCACGATAGACACAGACTACAACGCATCCTGAAAACAGAAGAGAAAATCATAGGCACAAACCTCCCTGCAGTTGAGGACATCTATCATGCCAGGGTGCTGAAACGAGCATGCAAGATCATTGAGGATGATTCCCACTCTGCACATATCCTGTTCAGGAGGCTACCGCCTGGTACAGCTTAATGCCTACAAGGACTACAAGACACAGGAACAGCTTTTCCCCCCAGCCACCTATCCTAGTCAATTCCTCATTACTGTAACCTGCAGCCCGTCCCGATCATATAGTCATGTATCTATAATTACTTCTTACCTATGTCGTGTAAAGTATGTTGTCTACTGTTTATTGTGTCCAATGTAAGGAACTGCATGTTTTGTAATGTCACAATGGGTGGTAGTTATCGGAAACAAATTCCTGTGTATTAAGCTTTTTGTATTGGTGCATCTGGTAATAAACTGATTCTTCTTCTGATACTTAGGAGCCCTTCCAAATCTTTGCTATGAAGCCTACAGATATCTAGTTACGCCACTATCCTTGGACACAGACTATTACAATACACCCACCTCTGCATAGCCAGCTCGTTACCTCATTGAAATGCCCACTGGAATCCACAGACCCTGCTTCCAAAATCTTTTTGCATCTCTGTGTGGTGACAATTGGCCACATGTACAGAAGAAAGAATCGCCTTTTTGCGTGCCTACATGCATAGCTATGGACTCTATGGCCAGTATTCAATGCCATGGATTCACCGCTTTTTTCGGTGAACTGGGTTGTTTTTCAGCAAAACTGTGAATTTTTTGTCCGAAAATTAAATTCGCTGTATTCAATGTTCACTGTTCTCCGTTTCATGCTCGCTGGGGTTTTGACAATACGTAAATGTACATATTGGAGCTGATTGTCTGGAACATTATCACCTTGCACATAAATGTCCTTTATCGGGATGGATACCATTTCTTTAAGCTTGATACAATTAGCCCTTCATCTCCACTCACAGAGAGGCCAGTCCCTCTCTCTTGCCGATGTGTTTCCACACATAATGAATCTTTCTCAAGGCTAGAGAGACACAGGTGTTATGGAGATATTTATAAGTAATAAAGTGCCACATTCATGTTTTTTGCGTCATTAGCTAGCGGAAATGACTTTCCTTGTTAGCAAGGAGCATCTCAATGGAGCACACTTATGGACCTGCCCGGGGGTCCAAAAGTATGATAGTACGCACATCTGTCAACCACTCCGCCAAACAAACCTTCAAGCACCAGTTGCTGGTCGGTCCTTCCGCCGCAAATAGGTTTGTTCGGTGGAGTGTTTGTCAGTTGCCTACAGTTTGTGTTTAAATTGCTATGGCAAAAAAGTAGGGACTCGGTTTTCAACAAAACCAAATTGCTCATCTTTATTCGAAATATAAATGTTGATATGAATAAAAAAATATTTTTGTTTTCACATTTATTTGCTTTCTCTTCAAAACGACCAAACTTTTGACTGTATGCATCGAAACGTCGATATTGTTGTGACTGTCGACATGAAGAATGTTTATAGTCCATTTTAGTATTAGCATTCAGCTGCGGTTAGGGTTAGGCTGTATAGCTGAAAATATGTCAACATTACTGTATGTCAGTGTCTTTATTATCACATTTTGACATAACATCCATGTTGACGTTCAGACCATGTTGACATTTCGGTGGTGGCATTCTTAATGTTGACATTTCGAGCAGCATCCAATTTATCACCAGTATGTACGCAGTCTAAATGACAAAACTGAAGATGAAATGTATACAGTGCGTAGCCCAAGCTTGTTGTCACACCACCGCCACTGTACTGCTGTAACCTGAGTGCATCTTTCAGCTGAGCATAGCTGATGTCTGATTTTCCGCTTATTTGGCGGTGTGTTTCCTAGTCTGACTTCATCTCTTTGATCTTGGTGTCATAGAAACAGTGTGGGGACCTGCAGTCCATGATGACACCGTAGCTGGCAAGGCACATGTTCCAAAATCTTTATTCGGAAAATAGTCAATTAGTGTTCATGTTAATGACAGGTCCTCACTCATGGCATACTCGGCAGCGTGGAATTCCCCTAAATACCAGATTTGCACACACAGGGGGATCTTTACTGAGAACAGGAGTTGTATTTCACATGGGATGTTGCTATGGGCAACCAATCAGAAACTACTTCTTTTTTATTTAGCACCCTCTAGAAGATACTAGACAGTATCTGATTGGTTGCCCAAAGCAACATCCCATGTGAAATACAACTCCCATCTTAGTAAATTTCACCCACAGACTGGTGAGATTGTGATTCACCAGTTTGGATATTTTGACAATAGATATTTACAAGCACAAAAGAAATGTAAACACGCGATGCCATATAGCAGGGGTGGGGAACCTTTTGAGGTCCGAGGGCCATTTGCATTGAGGCATAATGCCTCGGGGCCATTTAAAAAGAAAAACTTACAAATCATCCTGCGGCAGCCGTCCCACGCTCCGGCTGCCGCAGGTTACGAGTCGCTGGTCTATGTGGTCCGGCGGCTGTGCATGGAGTCTCATACAGGGGAAATCTTGTGAGAGGTCGGTGGCTCTCGCAAGATTTCGCCTGTACTTGACTCGCTATACAGCCTTCGGGCAGGCGGGCCACAAAGACCGGCTGCGGGGGCCGTACACGGCCCGCGGGCCGGAGGTTCCCCACCGCTGCCATATAGTAAGTTTATTTTATATATTTTTCTTCTAATTAGCAATCTAAGGGGCCCATTTATTAACGAGTGATAGAACTTGCTGTGAATGGTAAAACTCGCTGGGTGCGATAAATGATGCTCCAGCCAAACAGCTCCTATCATTTTTTAAACACATGGCAGTTAGGAACTGAACACATGACAAAAGCTGATTGGCTGAAGGGTATCCGGTAGATAGGTTGACAGTAATTAAGTCGACAGGCAAAATGTTGACACATGGAAAATGTCGACATGGTCAAAAGGTCAACACAAGCAATAGGTCGACGTGAAAAAGGTTGACATGGGTTTTTCATGTTTTAAAAAAAATAATAATTTAAAACTTTATTAGGTAACCAGAAGACATGGCTGGCATGACAAATAGAGCAGTGATGTACTATTGGTTGAGCTTTCCAGACTAACCGGTGTGTATAAAGAGTTAAAGACATCATTGGTTCTCCACCATTGGCAGCAGCAGCAGCAGCAGCAGCAGCATTGAGTGATACCAGGAGTATTTAGTTTGGTTCCAGGCCTGACAAACACTGCACATAGCGTTCTAACTGAACATGAGCCATTAGGCTGCACTCTGTATCTTTTGTATTGCGAAAGGATTATCACATTACTGTATGATTGGCCACAGAGCTCCAAGGAGGCAATCAGAATTTAGAGAAGAGTAAACTCTACTGAACGGTGAGGTCTGCTCGCAGAATTACGTGCAGTGAGATAGCATGTCTTTTCTTAATCCCCCAATTCCTTAATATTTCCATTAATCAATTACCAAAAACAAAGATACTAAGGGGGGAATTTACTAAGATGGGATTTCTATTTCACATGGGATGTTGCTATGGGCAACCAATGCGATCTTCAATAGAACGCCCCTCTTAGTAAATTCCCCCCCAAAGGCACTATTAAGTAAGTTGACAATATCTAGGAATATTTCTCCCAGGCACTGTAATAGCAGAGGTAGCCAGCCCCTATATGTACCAACCACATATAAAGAAACAAGAATAATAAGACCCCAGTAGAAGAGTTGCTTATAAAAGGTAGACAATACATAATATAGTAAACCTATAAAAAAGGTTGAGGAATAAAATATTAGGTTAAAGTTACATAGGGCCTGATTCAGGATTGACCGCAAATGCTAAATCTTTCTCAAATGGACAACACCATGTGCACTGCAGGTGGGGCAGATGTAACATGTGCAGAGAGTTCCATTCGGGTGTGTGTGTTCAAACTGATATCTAGGAAGTTATTCTGATTCATTCAGTCACACGGATGTCAGGGCCGGATTTGTGACTAGGCCCGTGAGGCACGGGCCCAGGGGCGGCACCTATTAGGGGCGGCACGGCAGGCTGCCTGTGAAGGGATGCCACTGCACCCTCTTTTTTTAAGTTTCCCCCCTCCCCCGGCAGAGGCAGGAGTACCTGCAGGTACGGGAGACCCCCCTCGGTGCATTAACTCTAATATTAACGCTGATATTAAGCCACATCAGGGGGAACCAGAGCCGGCCCTAGCCTAGCCCTAGCCTAAATGACACCCTAGGCAAGATTTTGGCTGGTGCCCCTAGCACCGCCACTAGTTCCAATAAGGTTAAATAAGGTTTCGTGGAAATTTTTTTATAATTTTTTCAGGTAATGAAATGTGCAGGTTGGTGAGAGAGACAGAGAGGTACAGGGGGGAAAGGGTAATGGAGAGGTACAGGTGGGATGGAGAGGTGCAAGGGAGACTGGGGACGGAGAGGTGCAGGAGTACAGAAATACAATATTCAGTGAAACAAATACTCATAAATCTGCAGCAATGAAACAGCTTGAAAAAAAGTTTTGGACTATATATATATATATATATATATATATATATATACACACACACACAGTGCTTAAAGTAGTCCTGGAGAGGTGGTGGAACTCACTTGAACAGCCTCTCTCCCCCTCTCCCTCCCCCTGCAAGCTTTACATTTATGGCCTATCCCACACACCAATGAAGAGGATAATGCAGGCCACATAATATCACCCGTAATTCAAATTATGCTCCACAGTGCAAAAAAAAGAACACCAAACAAAAACGTAACAGTGCAAAAATTTAGGGCATGGCTTTGTGGGACAGGAGATTATGCACACGGTAATGCCCATTACACATTATGCCCCACACCGTAATGCCCGTTACACAACATGCTACACACTGCAATGTCCTTTACACATTATGCCACAACATAATGCCCATTAAAAATTACGCCACATTAGTTCCCCTTACCTACATGCTGATTGCTAGGGTTTTCTTGCTCAATGCCAGGGGTTTCATGCTGTATGCCAGGGGTTCCATGCACAGTGCCAGGGGTTGGATCCCTCCCAGCATGTCGCCACCCGCACTATCTGCTCAGTACAGATATATACCGCATGTACAGCTTGTGGATCTGGCTGTAGGTGCTGACTGGGAAAAACTAAACAAGCACCTCCTTTTAATTATCTGTACACATATACATAAATATTGAAATGTGGAGTGTGTAAATGTGGCCGTCACCTCACCTCTATGGGGTGAATTCAAGTGTTGTGGTGCCTGCAATCACTAGATGTACCCTTACAGAGCAATTCAAGTGTAGCTCTGCTTGGACGCACAGTACGGTCATGCTGTTCTGTCACTTTGATGGGCTGGCGACCAGGGTAGTATACGGTGTATGAATTGGATGCTGGGATTTTAGCACTAAGACACCTCCTGGCAGAAACCTGGCTACTCCTTGTCAATTTTACACAGATACTATGAATCTCAGATAACTATACAGTGTGCACAATATTATTACAGCAGATACCAAACACCAGAAGATACAAGTTACCCTGCACTCATCTATTGGATTTCAATTAAAACTAGTGATGTGAACGGGCCACTAAGGTCCATTCCAGTATGTTGCCACCATCTTTTTTAATTTAATGAAACAACCCTCCCCCCTTTGTATAACCGCAAAAATGGTACCCAAGCGATTGCAGTGCTGTGGTACCATAACTCTGTCAGGAGAACTCTGGCAAAAGTGGTTAGGGAAAAGGGAAGGCACACAATGGAAACTGTACCAAGTACTGTATTGTAAGCTCAAGACACAATCATTTTAATGCAATAATAAGTACATAAAAAAGGATTTGAAGGAAAGAACAACCACACAGGGTTACAGACCAATTCTAACACATTTTACATAAAAAAGGTGAAAGATTTGAACAAAAAAAACCATAGTAAAAGTATTAGGAAGAAAAATATAACTAGTACAAAGACAATGAATGAAAAAAAAAATTATACCTCGATCAGTGTGCCTCAGCCAGCGCCGCCCATCCTGTTCATCTGATCCCCTGTGCACTGCTGCCTGTTGGGGATCAGATCGTGCGCTCACAGGGGGCAGCCGCCAGCCATCCTCAGGAGCAGCTGCGTGCGGCCGCGCATGCGCACCAGCGCTCCAGTGGCCATTTTGACTTTGGTGAGATCTGAGGCTGGCAGCAGCCATCTTTGTGTTGGGCAAAATGCTGCGGCCACTGACCGCAGAGGTGACGGTTTACATGGTCCGTGGCCCAGCCAGGGGTTGTGCGGCCCCTTCATACTTGTAATGGGAGCGGCCCACCGGGAAATGGCCCGGTTTCCCGGTGGGCCAATCCGCCCCTGGTTGTGTTCTTGCTGGGAAGGGGCATGGCCACACAATAGTACCCCCAATTCAAATTATGCCACACAGTAGTGCCACTTTATTCACATTATATCATGCGATGGTGTCCCTTATTCACGTTACATCACACTGTAGTACCACTTTACCTTATGTACATTACTCCTCAGATTATTCACATTATACCCTTAGAAATATATCCTGAGAAAATAGTGTATTTTATGCACCTGCATGGCCAAACTTAAACCCAGCACAAAGCAGTGTGTGCTGGGCAGAGGAGAAGAGCTGCAGCTGCTGCTGTCACTTTAGGGGAGGGGGCCCAGGGCCCCCACTGGGCCCTTCCATCAGACTTTGGCCTGGGTAATTTGTACCCCCTACCCCTTTCTCTTGGCACCACTGATAATACCACACAGTAATGCCCCTTACACATGACACACATTATTAATGTCCTTATAAACATAATGCCCCTTACACATTATGCCAACCTTTATTAATGCCCTTCATACACATAATGACACACATATTGCCCCTTACACATATGTTGCACATTATTAATGCCCTTATACACATGACACACATAATGCCCATTACACATATGTTGCACATTATTAATGCCCTTATACACATGACACACATCATGCCTGTTACACATATGTCGCACATTATTAATGCATTTATACATGACACATATAATGCCCCTTACACATATGCCAAACACTATTGAACAACCAACCCACCCACAGATTAACACTGTGACCTCTGCCTCTGCATGTTTCCTCATACATCTTGACTCAATAGGCCATGCAGCTCCTGGCCAGTTCTGCTAATGTTGGGTGCATTTTTTGCTGAAAATTCATCTTATTTGCATTGTTATGACCAGCACACACATGGAGCTTCCAATGATTAAACGATATGCGGCATGAAAATATTCTGTGTGCGACTGTGGCTGTACCTGCATCCATGAATACACTATTTCATATGCAGATACAGCCTCACTCACACACAGAATATAGGCATGCTGCATATCATTTTAATCAGCAGAAGCTGCTGATGCCCCTAGGCATTCCAAATGCCCTAGGCAAATTGCCTAGTTTGCCTATGCCTAAGGCCGGCTCTGGGGGGAACTGTCCTCGGTAGCTCCCGCCGACCCCCATCCCCGTGAGAGATCCAGCAGGGGGCAATGACTTGGCTCTGCCTCCCGGGTCCCCAATCCTGCTACAGCACAAATCCCGGCACTAAGCATGATGCCGGCGCCGGAGCCAGCCCCGGGCCAATGGCTGCAGTGCTGATCCTCAGAACAAGCGGGAGGAGGGGAACATGAATCTCGGCGTAGATCATCGCGGCTCCCATCAAACCAACCATCCCCCAGCCCAGTGCCCCCATCTAACCAACCATGCCCTGTATCCAGCCTAGTGCCCCTATCTAACCAACCATACCCCAGCCCAGTGCCCCCATCTAACCAACCATGCCCTGTACCCATCCCAGTGCCCCCCAATATAACCAACCATCCCCTGTCCCAGTGTCTGTCACCATGCCCCCCTTAGCTCTCCGGTCAGCTACCCAATCAGACCTTAACCAATACCCAACCTGTCGGGTCCTGCATTCAACTGTCATACCCCTCCCCATTTACTATTCTGACCCCAAAGCCCCCTCACCCCTTCATTCTGGCGGGTGTGCTGGGGGCCCTTTCAAAATTTTGTTATGGGGCCCAGACAGGTCTAGTTATGCCCTTGATCACCACCAGTCCAGTCCTGGCCAGGCAGCAGCAGCATGGGTGAGTGGGCATCGGCGAGTGACGCTGCTGCCTGTCACTTGCCGCTGCCTGCTCGCTCAGCCTCTGCTTTTTATTTATTTAGTACCCTCTAGAAGATAGTAGACAGGATCTGATTGGTTGCCCATAGCAACATCACATGTGAAGTAGAGTTTGTTAGGCCATTTCTAGAGCCTCCAGTAAGCGTGGACCAGTGTCTGTATCTCCAAAGTGTTGTTTCTTGGTCTTTTCTTTTTTGCTAAAAGGAAAATGTGCAATAAACAAATTACTTTCTGCATGATTGACGGCTACATTGTTCTGTGAATTAAATATGGTATACTTGGCATTATACCACTCAGCACATTCTATCAGAAAGAGATGTCACTGTGGAGTCTTTGCCCATATAAAGACACGCATGCACTGAATGATTGCTTTCATGAAGTACAAAGGAATTTTACATTGACAGTTTTCCCTAAATTAAAATAAATAGAAAAGGGAACAACTAAGGTTACACAGCTAGGAAGCAGATTCAGATAGGAAAAGAAGGAAGAGTACAACAGAGTGAAGGCAGCCAGACAGGTACAACAGCAACAATGCATAAAGGTGAAGCGTCCTCCAAATCCTGAAGATGGAAACGTTTCCATACATTAAGTATCAATGCCCAAGGTGAAAGGACAGAGTGTGTCTACCGGTCTGAGCTTGTCTATTGATTGTTTGCAAGCTCCATGCCATTGTCAATAGTTGAATAATTTCTCTCTCTGGCAGGCATATCAATGAAGGAGAAAGTAATTTTAGCACTGTGATTGGTTACATGGTACTGAGGGGAGTGATATAGTGTCCGGTTCTTTATCAACGGACAATCAGCTTCTATTGTAAAGTTACAGGCGTGAATTTAAAATGACAGTTAGGAGCTGATTGGACAGTGATATAGTACCAGCCACATTATCACTTCACTGGGCTTAATAAATCTGCCCTTTAGATTGCAGCTCTTAATACAGGTAGGCGACCGATCTTCCAGCACCTGATCGTCTGGTCACCGAGGGTGTCATATTATCGGTGATGTGCCTGTAGTAAATTGTAGCCACAATAAGTACAGTATATTGAAATGAAAGCCTGGCGCTATTAGGCCTTCCATCCGTGCTCTCGATGCTGAATTATTATTATTATTATTATTATTATTATTATTATTATTAATAGAACTAATTATAATAATAATAATAATAATAACAAAAGGCCAGCATTGCTGATTTCCTCAGGAAAGAGTTAAGAGGCATACACACAGAGAGATTTTGTGCTCTTTTCTAAGCAATCTGACAGATCTCTCCCTGTGTATGCCCTGAGTGACTAATTACAGATGGAGCCGGCCTCATTTTTGCGGCCTGCTTTAGCCAGGGGTGCGCGTGGATGAGACGCTTGTGTGCCCTGTGGCTACGGAGCTGGCTACGGGTTCCCGCCGCCTCTCTGGTGCCCCTCGCTGCCCCGCTGTCCCCCCTATGCCTACCCATCTCCCTGAAGTGGAGTGGCGCCATTGTGAAACTGGGACGCGCGTGCGTGTGAGACGCACGCGCGTCCCAGTCAGAGGGAGCACCTCTGCGCCGGCGATCGCCAGCGGAGACATTCTGGCGATCCCCGGCCAAAGAAGAGAGGCGCTCTATCTGTATCTCCTGGTAACTAAGTCAGTGCATGAAGTCAAAATCTAGTAAAATTGCTTAGCAGGTGACTGCAAATCTCTCTGTGTGTACAGAATGAGAGATACTGATCAAGAGCTCTCATTCTGAACCCAGGGCAGGGGCTCAGGGGTTGTAAGCTTGGCTGCGACAGTGCAGCCCTAGCAATGGTTTATAGAAACATAGAAACATAGAATTTGACGGCAGATAAGAACCACTTGGCCCATCTAGTCTGCCCCTTTTTTTTACACATGTTACCTCAAACCATATTTGATCCTTATTTTTTTTGTAAGGATATCAATATGCTTATCCCAAGCATGTTTAAATTGTACTATTGTATTTGCGTCTACCACCTCTGATGGTAGGCTATTCCACTTATCTACTACTCTTTCTGTGAAAAAATTATTCGTCACATTTCCCCTGAATCTTCCTCCCTCTAGTTTCAGTGCATGTCCTCGTGTTCTATTGCTCCTCTTCCTGTGAAGAATGTCTCCCACCTGTACCTTGTTAAAACCCTTGATATATTTGAAAGTTTCTATCATGTCCCCCCTTTCCCTTCTCTGCTCTAAAGTATACATATTAAGATCTTTTAGTCTTTCCTGGTACGTTTTGTGATGTAGGCCATGCACCATTTTAGTTGCTCTTCTTTGTACATGTATTTATATCCTTCTGGAGATATGGCCTCCAGAACTGAACACAATACTCTAGGTGAGGTCGTACCAATGACCTATACAGTGGCATTATTACTTCTTTCTTTCTACTGCTGATACCTCTCCCTATGCAACCAAGCATCTGACTTGCCTTCTTCATTGCTTTGTTACATTGCCTACCTGCTTTTAAGTCCCCTGAAATAGTGACACCTAGGTCCCTCTCTTCCTCAGTAGTTTCCATTATAGTGCCATTTATACTATATTGAGTCTTTGGATTTCTGAGACCCAAGTGCATGATTTTGCATTTTTTGGCATTAAACTGTAGTTGCCATTCTCTTGACCATTTCTCTAATCTGCCTAGATCCTCAATCATTTGTTTTACCCCTCCTGGTGTGTCTACCCTGTTGCATACCTTTGTGTCATCTGCAAAAGGCACATTTTACCCTCAATTCCATTTGCAATATCACCAATAAAGATATTAAAAAGCACCGGTCCAAGTACAGATCCCTCGGGTACTCCACTTGTAACCTTTCCCTCCTTTTACTACATCTCTCTGTTTTCTGTCCTGCAACCACGCTCTTATCCATTCAACTATCTTAGAATCTAATCCTAAGCTTTCAAGTTTATTTAACAGTCTGCGATGTGGGACAGTGTCAAAAGCTTTACTAAAGTCTAGATAAGCTACATCTACAGCCCCACCTTGATCTATTACTTTAGTCACCCAGTCAAAAAAGTCAATAAGATTTGTTTGACATGATCTCCCCCCAGTAAACCCATGCTGTTTTGGATCCTGTAAATTGCTGGTTTTGAGATATTCTACAACTCTTTGTTTTAAGAGTGTTTCCATCAATTTCCCTACTACTGATGTAAGGCCGACTGGTCGATAGTTGCTTACCTCTTCCTTGCTTCCACTTTTGTGCAGTGGGACTACATTCGCTGTTTTCCAGTCCTCTGGGATTACTCCAGTAGCTAGTGACTGGTTGAATAAGAGGTACCCATGTACCGGGCCCCAAGATTTTTGTTGCCGACCCTGTTTGAACCACTACCTGCCTTTTTTTGCTTAAGCAAAATTGGTTAGCAACATTGCTTAGCACAAATCTCTGCATGTGTATGTGGTCCCCATGGGAGATCTGGACACCAGGAAATCGCCAACCCTAAATAGCTTAGCAAAATAGCTTAGAACACATCTCTACATGTGTATGTGCTCTTTTTTCTTCATCTGGTTATCTGGTGTAACTAATTACAGCATACTTTCTTTTTTTATGTAGGGGGCCTTGGCTAATGGAAATGTGAGCCAATTGGGGGTATGGTCATATGATTGTTTGGTACTTGTGTACTAGCACGGCGCCCACAATAATTAGTCGCCAGATTTTTTATCGCATCGCATGCCATACACCCGATGGCATGCGATGCGATTTTGACCCATATACGATATTAAATTGTATAAGGACCCTAACGGGTGCTTCTAAGCACCCTAATGGGTGCTTACAATGCTTAAATGCACCCCCACGCCACCCCCCAAGTATAAACGTGAACCCGAAGCGTGGCGAGCGCAGCGAGCCCGCGAGGGGCGGCGGTACGTGTCCTACGACCTTTTCATACCCCCACTATCCACGTCGGCGTGGTGTTGATTTTATAAAGTGTGGCGAGCGCAGCGAGCCACCGAGCCCGAAGCATGGTGAGGGGACCTGGATACCTGTGAAGCCCGCGAGGGGACGCGGATACCTGTGAAGGTATCCGTGTCCCCTCGCGGGGCTCGCTGCGCTCGCCACGCTTCGGGTTCACGTTTATACTTGGGGGGTGGTGTGGGTGTGCATTTAAGCATTGTAAGCACCCATTAGGGTGCTTATACAATTTATAATCACATCCCATCACATTGTATGGCATTGTATGCCATATACAATGGCATACAATTTTAAAAATTGATGCCATTGTAGAACATCGGCCGATATCACGTCGTATCGCATCGCATGCGATATGGTCTGCGATGCGATGGGTGCCGTGCTAGTACACAAGTACCGATTGTTTCATCTTACAGTATATAGAAAAATAGAAAGAATGGATAATTTCACTTAGCCAGCACTGGTTTGTTCATTTGTAATGGTGGTCCTCAGTACATCAATGAATTCACAAAGGACATAAAAGGATTAAAAAAATGTATACAGTGAAGTACAGTACAGCCTGTTTATTCACATACTTACATAAAATCCATCATATGAATTTACTACATAAATAAAACAGATAAAAATCCACACAACCGTGGGCAGGATAAAAGCAATGAATTACCAGAGGATATGAACTGAAAGGAAATCAGTTCACAAAAACACTTGGTTCAGTGCAAGACCCGGGTACTGGCTCCATTCCAAGCTCCTGATATTAAAGGATCTCTGGCAAACACACAGCACAGCAAAGTCCTCACCACGGTGCTTCTGGTGACCCACGAGTTCCAACCTTTCTCTTAGGTCTTTCTCAAGGTCCGGTTTCATCATGGCTCTGCCCCCTGCTATACAGGTCCATAAAAATCACATTGTATTACAAATTGATTTAACCAATTTTTCTGATTGACCATTGTCTGTTTTCCAGCGTTTAGGAGCTCAGGTCACCACTGTTAGTGTTTGGGTTTACAGTAAGGGGGATGGCACACTGATTGCACAAGTGGGCAGTGCATTACTAGGAGTTGACTAAGTCCCATGAGACTTTGCACAAGAGGTCAGAGGCTGAGAGGCTTGTGCTGAGCTCTGCTTGGTGGAGCTCATCACATGCTTCTCAGGCCCATAGAGGACAGCAGCAGCAGCCTCGTCATGGGAGGGTTTTAATCAGGTGCAGCGCTGAGCCTGCCAGGGATCCTACAGAGTAAGGTACAGAGGGACAAACACAGGCTTTTCATGTGGTATAAATATATATATATATATATATATATATATATATGTGTGTGTGTGTGTGTATATATATATATATATAGTAATCCCCCCTGCAGTTACCCATTGACCAAGTTTATACTGCCTGTGTTTTGACAGTGTAAGATTCTCCTGTGCAGTTTGCAGCCAGTAATGACAAGTTGGAGGGAGCCTTCCTGTCTAAAGTGACCCGGGCCCCCCGAGGGCTTAATCTGGCCCTGGCTGCAGGTGCTAACCTTATATTTCAGTATTATATGCGGATGATACTCAAATCTATCTATCAACCCCAGAGTTGTCACCAGTGGTTTTGGGCCGAGTCTCTGAATGTCTCTCTGCCATCTCATCTTGGATGCCTTCTCGCCAACTCAAACTCAATATTTCCAAAATGGAATTACTTATATTCCCACCAGCCAAGAACAGTTACCATCCTGATATCTCCATCGCTGTTGACAACTCGACAATCTACCCTACCCGACAAGCTCGTTGCCTAGGGAACATCCTCGACTCTGAACTGTCCTGTCCTTTCTTCCCCATATTCAATCTGTCTCCAAATCATGTTACATGCATCTAAAAAACATATCCAAAATACAACCGTATCTCACACAAGACACTACTATATCTCTTATCCATGCACTCATTATATCCCGCATTGATTATTGCAATAGTCTCCTAACTGGTCTTCCCAAGAAGAGACTTTCACCACTGCAATCCATTTAAAATGCTGCTGCTAGGCTGATCTTCCTAGCAAGACGCTCATCGTCTGCTGATCAGTTCTGCCAGTCCCTCCATTGGTTGCCTGTATCTTACAATATTCAATATAAAACATTTCTACTCGCATACAAAGCTATTAACCATACTGCACCAGCATATATCTCTTTACTTATCACAAAATATCTCCCATCTCGACCACTACGCTCTACACAAGATCTGCGTCTCTCTTCTGCACGGATCACTAGCTCCCATTCACTATTACAGGACTTTCATCAGGCTGCTCCCATCCTATGGAATGCCCTTCCACGCACAATAAGACCCTCCACTAGCCTCCAAACGTTCAAGCGTTCCCTGAAAACTCACCTCTTCAGGCAAGCCTATCATATTTAAGTTCTACACGCATAGAGGCACAATTATCAAGATCGCATTTTATAATGCGATCTGGGCAGAATATTACCGCCCAGGATTGCATTGTAAAATGCGTTCATATCGGGGGAATGTATCAATTTTAAGGGCGCAGGGACAGGGCTCCGAAAGGAGCCCATCCCTGCGAAGCCGTAACCCAGAAGCCGGGGGGTCAGCGCATGAGCGGTGATGTGTAGCCATAGGCTACAATGGGCTATCAGAATGGCGATAGCCCAGGGGTGTGAAGCCGGGCTGTCCGATGTTGATACATTGGGCAGCTTCGCATCCCCCATAGAAACCTATGGGGGATGCGGCCGGCGGCGCTGCAGGGGGGATCGCAGCAGGGATCAGAGATTCCTGCTGCGGTCCCCCTATGATACATTTAGGTGATACTTAATATTTGCGAATCGGGGATTTAGCCGCAAATATGGTTTGATAAATGGGCCCCATAACCCTCTGAGGCACTTATGTATTATATAGCTTCCCTTCTGGACCTGTAACTTGGTGGGACTGCTATGCTATTACTGGTGCCTGTCCTTGTGTTTCCCTCCTATGTCCCTATAGATTGTAAGCTTGCAGCAGGGCCCTCTAAGTCTGTCTGTGGTTACCCAGTTTGTTTTATCACTGTCTACTATCTTAAAGCACAACAGAATCTGCTGCGCTATATAAGAAACTGTAAATAAATAAATAAAATATCCTGTATATCATATTGGAAAGACTTATAATATAGTGTTATACTGTTACTGTTGTAAGATTGGTGTAAGATAGTCATGTAGTGCCGTACACACTTCTTGCAGGCCTTGTAGTTAGGAGAATAGAAGATAGACGCGTACAATACTAGGTGCTCTCGCCCCATCAATAGCACTGAAGGTACAGCCTGTGCTTCTTATGTAGAAGAAAGCTGCGTAGCCACGCCTGACAGCAAGTTATTCTTAGAGCTGTTTACATTGGGTCAATGTGTTTGAGAGACAAAAGATCTAAACAATTAATCACTCTTCATATTTCTCCTCCCAACCTTCTCCAATCCAGCTCTAGAGTATACACAAACCTTGTAATCAGAGTGCTGTGTTATAAACAGAGACCCCGCACGTTCCTTGCTGGGACCACACATAAGACATGAGACCTACAGCTGGGTTTGCAAACTGTCCCTTAATAAAGACCAACACATAGTCCTACATAGAGCATCATGTAGCAATCTGGAGAACAGGCATTTACACATCGTCAAATAGCTTAACCCTAGTTTACCCCTAAGTTTTAGTCCTTCTGCGTGCCATCCTTGTCCCACATTAGAGAACGCACTGGCCGCAGGCTTCCTGCACTCACTAGCAACACTTTATCCACTAACATCTTCAGATACTTAAAATATATTAAACAGATGTGTGTTAACTCTCTTCACTATAACTTTGTAGTACAGTACATGAGAACAATCCACACTTTAATGAGCTGATGCAAAGTCGAATGTATGTCTTTTTTGACACACCTCTCAAACTTTAGATAATGATGATAGGGACTTCATATCACACCGGATGTGGTTGTGCTGTGGTTGTGCTGCGGGGGGTGACAGATTATGGAAATTGGCGATTCTGTGGACCCTCATTGTCATCATGCCAGAAGCTGCTGGCCATACCCCTAATCCCTCTTTTCTGTGAATAGACACTGTATGCAGGTACACAACATCTATACAGAACAGCGGGTGAAAGGAGTCCTCCCAACCACCAGGCTCCACTGTGGGACACTGCTGCCGGAGTGTGGAACAGCAGGACAGTACCCAAAAAGTGAGACTGTCCTGCCAAAATCTGCATTGTAGGAAGGTATGCTTTTGCGTACAATATTTTTGTGACTGCATCTCCGCTTAGAACTAGAGTTGGAACCTGGATGCAGGCAAAATGCAGTAAGGGAGTGTTTATGCAAATGCAGCCCTGGCAGACCTTGGAAGGATCCAACATTGCTCTTGTCCTGGTTTTGGTGGCTCTCCCCCCACGCTGTGATGTCCCTTAGTGCCTAACTGCAACCCACCATCTAGTACCTAAACCTAACCACGCCCCAGCCTAACCCTCCTTGGCATACATAGGATCAGTATGCCGACAGTGGGGATTCTTGCACCGCCATTGAGAGCAATTTGGGGATCTTGATCTCAGGATGCCAGCATTGGTATTCCGACTGCTGGAATCCCAACTGCCGATATGTTAACCAGATCCATATTTTCGGTGATGCTAGTATAAATATTGAACAACCCTCAGGAAGATGATAACTCAACGAAACGCATTAGGTGATTAATCAGTAGTGAACAGTGGGCGCGCTTTGTGTATATGAGCTCACACATCAAGTTTAACATCATCTGGCTAAATCACTCCGCATTTACTGTGTAAGATCGTTTTACACTTTTATGAATAAGTAATTTAGGGCCAGATGCACTAAGCTTCAAAAGTGATATAATGGAGAGTGATAAACAGCCAGCCAATCAGCTCCTACCTGCCATGTCACAGATTGTGTTTGAAGAATGCCAGGTAGGAGCTGATTGGCTGGTTGTTTATCACTATCCATTTTATCACTTTTGAAGCGCATCTGGCCCTTAAACTGATTAATACAGGAAATGATTCTGTTTTTTGGGCAAACTCTGGTGTGAGGGTCTCATTATAGAAATTTAAAGAAGAAATCTTCTCAAATCCCATAACTCCCAACATTGAAGAGGTACGAGGAGGGACGCTGTTGGGCACCTAAGGCGTGGCTGAAAATTTTGGGGGACATGGCTGATCGAGAAGGGGGCGTGACCTGTACTTGTGATGCCATGCCCATTTTCACCGCTGTAGGGGCATGGCCGTTTTTGGTTCTCTCGACTGCAACTCGACAGTTGGAATTCAATGTTCCGACTGTCAAGTATGAGAAAGTCCAAGGTTTGGCTAAAAAAGGCAGTGGATTGTTGAAAAATGGCAGAGATTTCGACAATCTGTGGCCTTTTCCTTTTTTTTTTTTTTTTAATTATTTTTATTTAGGATTGAACATCATAATATTACAGTCAGTAAAACATAATCGTATTTGTTACAACATAGGTAAATGGTATCAAATTAGGTTACATTAACATTAATTATTAATGTTAATACGCAGACGATAGTATCGTGGATGAACACGGTCCACTGGCCCTCCTAGTCCCGGAATCCATCATTGGTCTGCTGGAAGATCTATGGGAGCATCCCCCAAGAGGTTTCTGGTTTTGTACCATTGTGTGGATCTAAAACACCTATTGATCTGTATTATAAGATCGTCTGATAGGGAATCAATAAAACCCTCCCATATTTGAAAGAAATTCTCTGTACGTTCTTTCTTCTGGAGGGATGTCTCTATCCACTCCATATGGAAGATATAAAAGAGTTTAGCTCTGAATAATTGGATAGATGGAGGGTCCGCATGGATCCACTGATGTAAAATACATTTGCGGGCAACGGCTGAGATGATAAACATCATCTTTTTGCTGTCAGGTAATATCGGTGTATTGGGAGGAAATGCTCCCAATAAAGCCCACTCCGCTGTCAAAGGAAGGCTATTTAATAAATAGGTTACCGAGAACCCCTGCACCTGTTTCCAAAAGCGAAGTATGAGAGGACAATCCCACATGCAATGTTTAAATGTTGCCCCCGAGCTGCCACACTTTGGGCACGTGTCTGTCTCAGCGATGCCCATGGCGCAACGTCTATGTGGGGAGAGATAATCATTGTGGTATATGTTGTAGGTCATTTCCCTATACATGGAAGAGGACAATGTCTTCCAGGAATACTGAAACAAACGCAATAAGTGTTTTATTGAGTATTGGGGGAAGATTTGTGTCCATGTGGACATACCTGTTCGTACAGTGTCTAAGGCAATAGGGGTGTGTAGTAGTTGGTAATAGGTCGAAATGGCTCTTCTGCCTGAGGTTGGCCTAAATAAGAGCGTGTCTAAGATGTTAGTCTTGTCGGTAGGTGAAAGATATTTAAGAATTGAGCTCGCATAATGTTGAGCCTGGTACATGGCCAGAGCCTGTGATCGAGGGAGTGTGTATTTTTCTGCTATGTCATGAACCTTCAGGGGAGCTGATGCTGCTTCGTTTACTAGGGCCTTAACATGTATAACCCTTTGCTTTTCCATGACTGGAAGGGTTGTGATGCCTGACCATTTTGAAATTCAGGATTTGCTGTTAATGGTAAAAATAAGGAGTGGTGGCTATTCAGGTTATGTTTGCATCTCGTGAGGTGCCAGACCTTCCAAGGAGTTAGCAAGAGGGGGTTTTGAGCTATCAGGTGTGGTATCTCCTGTTTATGGCAATGTAAGAATGATATCAAGTGCAAATTAGGTGAAAAAGATTGGTCTATGGCCGTATCTGTGTGATTGGAGGTTTTGTGTATCCAGTCCCTGATATATCGAAGTATGCATGCTTGATTGTAAATGCGAAAGTTTGGCAGATTTGTGACCCCGTTATTTACGGGTTGCTGTAGTTTTATTAGACTTATCCTTGGTCGTTTGTTTTGCCATATGAATTCGCTAAATGTCTTGTTGATATGTTTTTCATCCGTGGTGGATAACAATAGAGGCAACATTTGTAAGGGGTATAGGATTTTGGGGAATGTTATCATTTTTAATAGGTGAATGCGGCCCAGATAGGATAGCATTAGGTGCTTCCAGTTATCTAATTCTGCAAGTGCCGATTTTATAGATTTGGTTATGTTCAGTCTATAGAGAGCTTGTATATTTTTTGGAATATAAATACCTAGGTATTTTATTGCGCTAGGGGCCGATCTTATTTGGCATCCCCTTGCCCAGCCAGGTCTCGTCTGGGAGCCCAGATAGAGTCCCTGGGATTTGTCCTGGTTTATTGAGAACCCGGAGGTGGAGCCATATTCCTCTATTCTATTGAGGATGGGTATAAGGGTGGTTTCCGGGCTGGAGACGTACAGAAGTAAATCATCTGCAAAGGTTATCACCTTGGTCTCCTGTGATCCCATAGAGATGCCCTGGAAGACGGGCCAGGATTGAAGAAGGCGTAGGAGGGGGTCGAGCGCAAGATTAAAAAAGAGTGGGGAAAGTGGGCAGCCCTGTCTGGTGCCCCTTGCTATCTTTATGGGTGAGCTCCTCTCGCCATTAATAATTATTGAGGTATTAGGGGTGGTGTATACTGTAGATATTCAAAAAATCTAAGAAATTCCTCCCCGAATGCCCTTATGCGAAATATTTTTTTCAGGTGTGTCCAGGAGACTGTGTCGAACGCTTTCTCAGCGTCAAGCCTGAGAAGCATTGACGGGGGTCTAGAGGGGGCTTGAGCCGTCTGTATTACTGCTGCTAGGGCAGTTCGTACCCCTTTTCCTGAATATCTATCGTGTGTAAAGCCAAGTTGGTTGGGAGTCAACAGAGAGGGAAGAATGGATTGGAGGCGATTAGCCATAATTTTAGAGAGGATTTTTAAGTCCTGGTTAAGCAGCGTTATTGGTCTGTATGAGGACAGCAGTTTTGGGTCTCTGTCTGGTTTGGGCAGGAGGATTGTATGAGATTCTGTGAAGTTGGGGAAAGGGGCCTGGTCTTTGTGAATTTTACTGTAAAGTTGGGTGAGGAGGGGGACTATGTGTGGTTTCAATATTTTGAAGTATTCTCCGGTGTAGCCGTCCGGGCCTGGTGACTTTCCATTAGGGAGTTGGGAAATCACAGTGGAGACTTCTATCTCCTCGATTTCTTTATTGAGAAGTGTACGTTGTTCCGTTGTTAGTGTGGGCAGTTTGGCTTCCTCCAATAGGCGGTCCCCAAGGTGGTCATTCTCAGTAGGGGCCGTGTATAGGGTAGTAAAATAGGAATGAAATTTAGATAATATCTCTTCTGTTGTGTGTAAGTGTTTGGCGTGTCCGGGATCTCTGAGAGTTTTGATATATGTTTTGGTTTTGTGGCCTTTTGTCATATTAGCTAGTAGCCGTCCCGCCTTGTTCCCCCATCGATAATACCTATTGGCCGTGAAACCCACTTGTTTTTTAGCTTCTGCTAGTAAGAAGCTTTCCAGAAGTTGGCGCTGTTGCTTATAAGTTTGAAATGTGGAGTCTGAGGGGTGTGCCACATATTTTTGAAATGTCTCTGTAACGGAGTGGTGTAAAGAGGAATATTTTTCTCTGTATTCTTTGCGTTTCCTAGACTGGTATGCGAGGATATGTCCCCTAATGACAGCCTTGGATGTGGCCCAGAATAATGCTGGGTCGTCCCAATGTTCTATATTGTCGTCTGTAAATTCTTGCCATTTGTTGTTTAGAAATTGGGTGAAGTGTTCCGATTTATGTAATGCCGTCGGGAATCTCCAGAATCTAGTTCCCGATGTAGAAGCCGTTGACCAGAGATATGTGGAAATAGGGGCGTGGTCAGAGATTAGAATGTCGTGTATGTGTGTCGTAGCTATTCTGGAGAATAGGGAGTTAGAAAATAAAAGATAATCAATTCTGGAGAATGTGTGGTGTACGTGAGAGTGGAAAGTGTAGGTTTTATCATTGGGATTAAATATTCTCCATGCATCGTGGAGGCCGTGCAGGTGTTGTAAAAGATAGAGTCCCTTGTCTCCGCTAGATGGTGATGTTGTGGTTTGATGGGATCGGTCCAGAGAAGGGTCTGCTACGCTATTAAAATCGCCCCCTACTATCAGATTATGGATGTTGCGTTGCAGCAGTAAATTAGAGAGTGCTTGAAAAAAATCTGTGTTTGGGGGGGGTGGGGCATATAGGTTAAGCAGTGTATGAGGTATATCGTTTATTAGAAGGTCTATTAGTAGAAACCTGCCATCCTCGTCTTTTAGCGTATCTACGATAGAGTACCTTAATCTTTTATGAAAGAGGATCGCCACTCCTCGAGATTTAGAGGTGAATGGGGCTGATATGCATTCGCTTACCCACCTATCTCTCAGAGACATATTCTGTGATGACGCCCAATGTGTCTCCTGCATAAATACTATGTCAGGAGAAAGGTGTTTCAGGTGTGTCAATACTCTTTTCCTTTTTACAGGGGAATTTAGGCCATGGACATTCCAGGAAACTACATGTAATTTATCTTGTGTTTGTCGTGTGAGTGTAGTGTGTTGCGCCATGGGCATCAACCGATACCTTTCTTGTTTTGGTGAGGCACAGGAATTTCCGTAAGTATTTCGTATGGGTCCCTGGCCCAGCCTCCAGGGAGTCCCATTCGTGGCAACATGCCGGCCCTCCATCCGCATCCATCCTTGACAAAAGAATTTGACAATAACGACAAAGTTATTAACTGTTTACTGGCAGCATAATATGCAATCCTGCTCCAATCCTTACATTTTTCATATTTTTCCAACTTTATGTAACAATAACCTGTGGCAACCAGCACACAGGAATTTTGGTTAATTACTATGGTCAATTGTTGAACTATACATTGTAATAATAGAAACAAAATAAACATGTTCAATTTATTGAACAATCTGTGGCCTTTTCCAACAAAACAGATCCAACTTTTTTTAAAGTTGGATCTGTTCTGTCGGAAATTGCCTTCAATGCTGTCGGAAACGGCAGCATTGAATACGCGACAACCGCTATTCCCGCCGCCAAAAATAGCAATTGGGATTCAATACCTCCCTAAAGCTTTTTCACAGATTATATATATATATATATATATATATATATATATATATATATATATATATATGGAGAAAAAAAGGTGTAGAGGTGCGCTCAAAGGGTGGTTTCACCAGTCCACAATTTGTAAAAATACAAAATATTTATTTTTTACAATAAGACAGTTTAAAAAAGTACAAGTTTTGAAATCGTTTTGCACTAATTTTCATGGTTCAGTACAGGACTTCAATCACAGGTGTAACATGATCATACGAAAAAACCCTACGCGTTTCGTCCCATAGGGACTTCTTCAGGGGTAGTACACCAAGATCAATAAGCCTTTTAAACCTTGATTAAGTGTATAAATCTAGAAATACACTCTTGGGTGAGTGCTTTAAAAGATGACAAGGTCTCCGCTGTTAGTCTACCAATTCTGTGTTGGTCCACTCGATGGGAGACAGCGATTTCAGAACTTAGGGCGCAATAAACGCCTCTCCAGCTGATGTCCTTTTCCACGTTACGTCAGCTCTAGATAACGATGGATAGTGTTCGGAGTCTATCTGCCAGAAGCACAGTCAGATAGACTCCGAACACTATCCATCGTTATCTAGAGCTGACGGTAACGTGGAAAAGGACATCAGCTGGAGAGGCGTTTATTGCGCCCTAAGTTCTGAAATCGCTGTCTCCCATCGAGTGGACCAACACAGAATTGGTAGACTAACAGCGGAGACCTTGTCATCTTTTAAAGCACTCACCCAAGAGTGTATTTCTAGATTTATACACTTAATCAAGGTTTAAAAGGCTTATTGATCTTGGTGTACTACCCCTGAAGAAGTCCCTATGGGACGAAACGCGTAGGGTTTTTTCGTATGATCATGTTACACCTGTGATTGAAGTCCTGTACTGAACCATGAAAATTAGTGCAAAACGATTTCAAAACTTGTACTTTTTTAAACTGTCTTATTGTAAAAAATAAATATTTTGTATTTTTACAAATTGTGGACTGGTGAAACCACCCTTTGAGCGCACCTCTACACCTTTTTTTCTCCATTCTTTACATCAGACTCCCATTAGCGGCGGGGTCTTTAGAGTAGTGCTGCTCACTCATAAGCGCAGGATCGGGTCACAACCCCCCCCTTTCTTCATATATATATATATATATATACACAGCGATGAGGCCGGCACTCAGGTCTGCAAGTGGATACCTGTTGCTTGCTCCGGTGCCCTCTTTCGAAAGGGGTGTCCTTAGGTGATATGCAGCAACAAATAAGTGGCACTCGGAGGCTCGTGTAGAAGGTGAAAGAACAGGAATATTTATTCCTAGTGCAGGGAAAACGTTTCGGAGCACGGGGGCCCCGTCGTCAGTTCAGGTAATGCAGTTACCTGAACTGACGACGGGGCCCCCGTGCTCCGAAACGTTTTCCCTGCACTAGGAATAAATATTCCTGTTCTTTCACCTTCTACACGAGCCTCCGAGTGCCACTTATTTGTTGCTGCTATATATATATATATTTATATTTAGGTTTCTAAATACTTTAATTTTCAATAATTATGAACATAGAGCCATGGGAATTGGCCTACAGTCATGCAATATTGGAAATAAATTGAATTGTACAAACTTTCAAAATAATACAATTTCCAAGGACAAATCTTTTAAATCTGAGTTTGTCCCTAGAAATTAGAGGTAAGTAAAAGCTATGATTTGTGGTAATCATATATGGCATCTTTTTTGTCTTGGAAAATATTCTCTATATACTGTAATGACTAAACATAGGTCTTTCTTAGTGCTTTTTATGTGCCATATATCATTTTATTCTAAAACCCCGGAGTTGTCTCCCCTCTATTCTTTTCCTAATAGTTTGTGGCCCCATAACTTATACACTAATGAAAGCAGTATGTATGTTATATGAAGCAGAGCTGGATACCCTGCTGGGATGCTTCTGGAGGCCTAGCTCTGGAAATCTGCACAATAAATCGTACTGGATGACAAATTGAGTCTGCGCTATTTATATTCAGATTGTCTTTAAGTAAAACCTTTCCTAAAATATCACATGAAAAACACCCGCAATGTGTTGCAGTAAAAACCCACAAAATACATCCGTAAGATCAGGAGAACCTTTTTTTTTATTCTGTAGGTCTGAGGTTGTTTGGCACATTTATATTTTATACAAGTTGTAGATTGTCAACATTTTGTGAAGGGTTCTATCGTTCATTTTTAAATTAAAGAGGCAATTCAATTGTTGCTGTCAATGGGTGCGAATGCTGTGGACACCCATATTTCTGCTCGCACCCTGTGTGCTGGGTGCTTAAAATGTAATTGGAGCGAGCTAACCAGTACTCTAAACTGGTTTAGCTGCTTTAGATGGCTGAACATAAAGCTTTTGGGACGACAAGCACAATATGTAATGAGCCACTGGCAGTAGAGTACGATTGGAGCAATAATTGAATAGCTCCGTCAAGCACCCATTACTTAGAGCTCCCAGAACAACATTTGAATCTCCCGCATAAAGGGGGTTATTTTGGTTCACTCTTTCTGACAAATTCCTTCTTAGATGGACAAAACCATGTGCACTGCAGGTGGGGCAGATGTTAATTGAGCAGAGAGAGTTAGATTTGGGTGTGTTTTTCTTCTTCAAAGTGAGATCTTCTTCAAAGCAGCCAGTATTTACCCTGAAGTCACCCAAATCTAATTCTCTTTGCACAAGTAAAATCTGCCCCACCTGCAGTGCACATGGTTTTGTCCATCTAAGAAGGAATTTGTCTGAAAGAGTGAACCAAAATAACCCCCGAAGTACAATAGTTTGTACAGATATGCAAAAAAGAATATACAGGTTGAGTATCCCTTATCCAAAATGCTCGGGACCAGGAGAATTTTGGATAACGGATTATTCAGTATTTCGGAATATTTTAATATTTCAATGATGTATTTTGAAGTATCTTGCATTTATGCTGTATAAACACATAATATACACACAAATATATTTTATTACCACAAAAAATACACACATATATATTTTAATTGTTCAAAAAACAAGGTTTTAAAACGTGAAACAAAATGTGTGTACTATCTCAGCACTGAATTTGAATGCCAAGCAATCATTTTCTTGTACATATATAGTGCCAGTTACATATCATGTCCTCAGTAGTGCTGTTACAAATGTCCCCAGTGAGTTTTTAGCAAAAAAAAATAATTTTTTTTCACTTTCTGGAATGTCCGTATTTCGGAATAATTCGGATAACGGATATTCGGATACGGGATACTCAACCTGTACTGTACATATTTGGTCCATGGAACAAAGACATTTTCAATTTCTAAGTCACAAAAGGCTTCTGACATTCAATTACATCATTAGCTCTAACAGGTTTATCTGTGTTCTATGCTTTTTTATATTATCCTTATTATTATTGTTATCAATATTATATATGTTTCCTCACATTGCACAACCGACTGTAAGGGCAGTATTCAATGAAGATAATCGTGGCGTGCAGCGAATCCTGTTTAGGATTCACTGCACTGTCGCCGTGTTCCGGAGCCTCGCTGTCCCCCTGCTATCCCCGTATTCAACGTTGCAGGGGCTCGCTGCCCCTGGCGGCGAATCTTAACCCCTGCGGCATCCCGCAGGGAGCCGGGGGACGGCGGCAGGCAGGGAGATGGAAGTCTCCCTGCCTGCCCCAGAATGTATGTGGACGGGAGGAGGGCTCCCCAGGACCCAGGCAGCACAAGCTGCCCCCCCCCCCCCCCCCGGGAGAGCCAGCAGGGGACCGGGTATTTACTGCTCCTGCTCGTGCATATGTAATGATCGGGAGCAATGAATATATGAATATCTGATGAGCGGCTCTCGGCTCCCGGCCCCCTGCTGGCTGCTATGTGTAGAAAAAATAAAAAGATTTTTTTATTAAATATATATTCATGTGCTATAAGCACATGAATAACAATAACATGCCCATTCACAGAATAAAATTCCTGATTTTTTGACACCAAATGTAAAAAAAAAAAACTTTATTTTAAAAGTCCACATTCCATTTCACCATGAAAAAATGGCGATTTGCTACACGGCGACACACAACGAAAATCACTTAGAAAGACGGCGAAAAGTGCACGTTGAATAGGGTGATTCACTTTCTGGCACAAAAAATCACCTTCCAACTCGAAAATAGCACAAATTTGCCATAAAACATGGCGAATTGGCCTCATTGAATACTGCCCTAAGTGTTATGTACTTACAAGATACCGCTATGTTTCTTAACCAGTTGGCAGAGGTGGATATACATCCAAGCCATCATCTTTTACACCAATATACCCTACAATAGGGGGTTCTAATCCATGAGAAGGCTAATTTTTAATATTTTAAGGACCAGATATCACACTATTTCTGGAACTTTTAAAATTGGTCCTAACAAGAAACGGTACTTATGTAGTATCTGGGCGTCCGATTTAGAAATCGGATCGGATCGCATCGCATCGCATGCGACCAAATCGTATGCGATCGTCAAGATTTTTCCATAGGATTCAATGTTAAAATGGTCTGAGTCCATTTTAACATAGAATTCAATGGGAAAAAGGGATCCTTTTCCTTTCCCCACTATCCAAGTGGGCATGGAGTTGGATATAAACCTGTGGCGAGCGTAGCGAGCCACCGAGCCCGAAGCGTGGCGAGCGTAGCGAGCCCCGCGAGGGGACACAGAATTCTTTTTAAGAAATATGCGTTCGCTCGCCACGCTTCGGGCTCGGCAGCTCGCTGCGCTCGCCACGCTATATAAAATCAACTCTATGCCCACTTGGATAGTGGGGAAATGAACAGGACCTTCTTAACATTGAATCCTATGCAAAATCGCATCGAATCGCATCGCATCGCATCTGATTGTATGCCTTAAGGTAAGGCATACAATCACAAAATCGGACGCCCAGATACTACATAAGTACCGAAGAAACTTCTTCATTTTTAATGAATGCTTCTATCTACAACTCCAAGGAAGGGCGATTGGGGTGTCTGTGGCCCCCATGTATGCAAATTTTTCCTGTTTGATGTAGAGAAGG
This sequence comes from Crinia signifera, assembly GCF_055691185.1. Classification (NCBI taxonomy): domain Eukaryota; kingdom Metazoa; phylum Chordata; class Amphibia; order Anura; family Myobatrachidae; genus Crinia; species Crinia signifera. The sequence continues at coordinate 240,330,656 of NC_139222.1, read as the reverse complement.
ATTTATTCATCAGTAATCCAAAGTATGCCACCAAAATAAATTCTTTAAGACGTTAATCGGTGACATCTTCCTCATATGTTGAGCACCAAGGAAGAATTCACAGAAATGATGGAGTATGTTATATATGTGTTATCCACCACATTATTCAGTAAACTAACTGATGGGAACATACTACTTTTAGCCTCAAGCGTTCATCCAGAACCCCTCAAATAGGGACTCCCCTTTTCACAATTTTTAAGAGTGAGACATATTTGTCATTCAACAATGAAGAGGAGCAGCGAAGACAATTGGACTTAATGTTCAACAAATTCTTACAGCTTGGTTATAGTAGTGTAAATCTACCTGCAGCTAGGGAGAAGGTGATGTCAATTCCGAGCAAAAAATTATTGAAAGGGGGGGGGGGGGGGGTATTGCACTAACATCCGCCTCTCCACTTCGCCACACATCGCCGGCTACCGCATCGGGAATAATCGCATATGCACTAAGATATGCGACTATTATCACAAAGGGCAGCTCTTGCGTTAAGAACTGCCCTTTGCGAATGAGCTGGCGATGCGTCAGCTGGTCCCTGGCTGCTCTCACCCCTCCTCCTGTGCCTGTGCTTGCAGGGCTCTCCTCCCTGCACCCGGAAGGGGAAATACAGTGCTAGGGAGGAGGAGGTCACTGGTCCAGGCAGCACAGCAGGATGCTGCCCGGATATCAGGTGAGCGGGGGCGTCACAGCTCGGTGCAGGGAAACGGGGGTCACAATAAAAAGCGCATAGGCTTCTATGGAGTATCTTCTTTTGGCGATACCCCTCGTAACAGAGGTTTATACCACATTTTTCTTTAGGGTGTCCTGCCCAATGTCTTTTAAAAAAGACAATCCCAAATAATTAATTTGGGTTAATCAGTTTTCCCAGCTAGTAATGAGCTGTCTAGTACGGTCACAAGATTATGGCTGTTAGTTAACCAAGACCCAGACCTCCCTCTTCTTAACCGACACTAAACTTATACCTTGTTACATAGGGGATGCAGTATTAGGGATTGGTTGGTAGCACTCACCCCCTACTGTATCCCACTTTTAAGTAAGAAACCAGGTAATCACTGCCGCCGGGGTTTCCCTACGTGCGGTTACCTAGAAGTAGAAGATTCCATTTCCTACCCTCATAGTGAGAAGAGCAGGTCTGAATAGCCCCAACTAGACATCTACAGCTTTGTCCTTCATCTCCTGGCTGCTAGTAGCTGGGACACTCTGTAATCCTCCAAGGCCACGCACTCCCTGTGTTCTATGGGCCATGCTTCCCCTCTTATACTTTCAAAACATCATATAGCATGAACAACACATAAATGACTCCGCACACTTGCATATTTCAGCGTGGATTAAGCCTCATTTGTCAGAATGTAATGCAAACACTGACCCTTTTAGTGCTGTATTACTTTTAGCCTGTAATTTAATATACAGTATTCCGCCATACAGAATACGTACTGGTGACAAGCAGCTTACAGTACACAGAGTTCAGATGGCCATGCCTGCTAGACTCTCCTTATAGCATTCGCACATTCTGTCGGCTACAACAAAGCTATTACATGTTAATGCGCTGTAAGCCTTGTGCATTCCGTTGTATTTATTGCACAATCTCCATTTTCAGTGTACATTAGTTCTCTTTATTGATCACTGACAGAGTTTTCATTTGCAGTTGCCTAATGGAGACCCCCACTGATGTCCCCTAAGAAAGAACTGTAATTTAATGCCTTCCGTTTGTATAGCTGTGCATTGATTGTCCCGTGGCAGCAGCGAAGGTCCAAGGTTCCTTGTTGAGCCCCCCACAAACACTTGAATAGGTACAAAATACTACTGACGTTTCGCCCATGCCCTGTGCAGTCTCCAAAGCTCTCTGCCTCAGATGTGACGCTTCACTAAGTAAATCGCCTCTTCCCAAGCAAGGGGCCCTTGCTGTAATATTAATCATTTCCTGGTTTATAATATATTAGAGCCCAGATAATGGTAATCATTAGACCTTGTGCTTCCAAAGTCATCTACTTTCAGTCCTTCCGTTGTGAGGAAATGAACGAGAGTTTATTATGTTTTTTTTTTTTTTTTTGCAATTACTTTTTTTTTTGTAAATTTAACTCTTTCATAGCATAGCCTCACGTAACAGAACAAAAATATATCGTATGCTGATTTTCTTACAGGAAGCAAATACATTTTAGGTACTTGTTTCCTAGCACGGCGCCCAAATTGTTTCATTTTATGTCATTTTATGCCTTCGCATCGCATGCCATATAGCCGCATACGATGCATGCGATGCGATACGATACGATTTTTTATTGTATAAGCACCCTAATGGGTGCTTACAATGTTAAATGCACCCCCACGTCACCCCCACTAGCAACGCGAACCCGAAGCGTGGTGAGTGCAGCAAGCCCGCGAGGGGCGGCGGTACGCAGGGCCGGACTGGGACCAAAAATCGGCCCTGGCATTTTGAGCACACAGGCCCATCTGCGGTGCATCAACATGGGTGTGGCCTAATGAAAAGAAGGCGTGGCATCTCAAAGGGGCATGGTATTACACATTATACTACACACCGTAATACCCAAAATGGCGCTCAGGCGCACAGGTCTTATCTGCTTATGTAATCTGGGGATGGGGGTGAAGGTCAAATGACTGCTGGTGTAGGGCAGCTGGCAGTTCAGTAGCCTTAACTGCTTAGGTGGCCTGAGGATGGGGGTAAAGGTCAAATGGCCGCTGATGAAGGGCAGCTGGCATGTGTCAGTGCAGCGTCCTTGGCCCCGAGTACCTGTGGCAGCTGCTGGCTCCAGCCAGTTCTGGCTCCCTGCTCAGGCTGGTCCCTTTCTCCGTCCGGGTATTGCTGGGGTCTCTTGGCCTCGGTCCCGCCTCCTGCAGGATGCACTAGTGTGGGCGCGGGTTGGCATTGCCGCATTCAGTGCCGCCAGCCGCCGCTGGTGTGGTGATGCTGCCGGCTACTCTTTGCCGCCGCTCACTGCTGCTTCACAGGTGCCGCACTTGATCCCCGCAGTCTCCGTCTCCTCCGTGCCACCGCTCACGTGCTGGGCTGCTTCTCCCTCACCGTACGTGCACTTCACCTCTTCCGGTCCCCTCCCCTGTGGACACTTCCTTCTTCTTGCAGCCACGTCATCTGCTGCAGCGTCTGCCCCTGCTGTCCATCAGATTGGGTAAGCTCCACCCCGGGTAAGCTCCGTCCCAACAGAAATCTAGCTGTAAAAAAATCGGCCCACAAGGCCATCGGCCCTTCTGGCATTTGCCAGAAGTGCCAGATGGCCAGTCCGGCCCTGGCGGTACGCGTCCTCCGACCGTTTCATGCGAGCGCAGCGAGCCTGAAGCGTGGCGAGCGCAGCGAGCCCAGCGAGGGGACGCGTATTACTTTACATGTATTCCGCTTCCCCTCGCTGGGCTCGCTGTGCTCGCCACGCTTCGGGCTCGGTGGCTCGCTGCGCTCTCAACACTATATAAAGTCAACTCCACGCCGACGTGGATAGTGGGGGTATGAAAAGGTCAGAGGACGCGTACCGCCGCCCCTTGCGGGCTTGCTGCGCTCGCTGCGCTCGCCACGCTTCGGGTTGGCGTTGATAGTGGAGGGGCATTTAACATTGTAAGGACCCATCTGGGTGGTTGTACTATAAAAAATCGTATACCATCGCATTGTATGCTATTGTATGGCATACAATGTCATACAATTTTTTATTGTACAACATCGCGTCGCATCGCATCGCATACCATATTTAGTCTTATGGTATACAGTGCGATGGGCGCCGTGCCAGGAAACAAGTACCACATTTTAAATATGAATCATTATTTTTTTTACAGGTAAAGGTAAGTTTGGGCATGAGTTGCAAGCAATGGTAATATTTGGGAATGTTGTGGATGTTATTACATCTGTGCATTTGCTTCAATAGCTAAAAAGTTGCATTGCGCATTTCCATGTGGTTGGTGTGGTGCTGTTGCTGCTTGCGCTCTGAGATCTGCCGGCCATGACCTTTGTCCATCTGTCTCCTGTGAATGTGCATGTGCACAGCGTCTATTCCATATTTGCCTACTTTTGAAAACTAGTTTCATGGAGATTATAGTTGGTAGTAGAATTTTGCACAGTGCTCACTGGGGGAGGGGGCGTGTCATGCTCTTCCCAAAGGGCGTGTCTACTTCCATATATGTAGAGATTGTGAAAAGAGATTGTAAACGTGGCACTTAGAAGTGTGGGTGCGTACTGCTACATCTGAGAGGAATCTTTAAATTACTTAGATCCAAATGTAGATGATCCCCAAAGCAGTTAGTAAGAGCTACTATAGTTGCTAAAGAAGAGTCAATGATACATGTCAGGGATTGTTCATCTATTGTGTTCTATATGTGGTTCCATATAAATGGCCGGAAGACATGCATGTAGCCAGAGGGATCATTGCATTTTATCACCAAAGCTGGGAAATGGTGCTGATGATTCAATGTAAATGTATCAGTCTCTCATTCCTTTTTTCCCCAAACATGTAACAGCTTCATAATGTCAGCTAGGGGGAATGAGGGAGATTGCTACACTAATCAGGGAGAGAGGGAGATTGCTGATAGTTCAGGGAGTCTCCTGCAGAATGCAGGAGGGTAGGCAACTATGGTCTATTCATCGCTGTGACAGGGGGACTCCCAACTGCCCCCCCACCGCGAACATTGCCGGCCCTGGGTGGGAGGCGGGACACGCCCAATAAAAGCGAATCTCCCACGAAAATAGCAACAGGTATGTAAGGGTATTGTTGATGCATAGTCAAAGTCATTTTACTGCCAAAAACATATATTTCTGTGACTTTACGGATATATGTCTTAGACAAAGCTAGTAACTGTTCTTATGCTGTGGTTACTGAGTCACAGATTAGCAGTGTTGGGTTCTATCCACCAAACTAGGGATGGCGCTCTCTACCCTGCAGCCATACCCCTCCCTACATCTGTCTTACAGGCTGCATGCTTTGCAGATGAATACAAATATGTGCTAATCACAGAATAAATAATTGCCTTCTTAATTTTCTGTTGACAGAACATGGCCCATAAGATCTAATTATGTATTCTATTCAAGGCTCCGATAAGTTGCATAATACCTGAAAATGTGGGTGCGTACTTTTGCTTATAACTGTGTACTAAGCTTAAGGCTACATTACATAATGCTATTTATATTTTTTACTGCTTTGTGTTAGTAATATGCTGCTAATCATGTATGGTGGGGGGAGATTTAATTGGAAAATGTTGCATAGTTTTTATGAACAGAGAATATGTCTTCACCACAATGTAATGTACAGGCCTCGCAAAGTCTGCAGAACTGTTATGAATACGATTACCGAAAGCGTGAAGAGACAGAGCTAGCGCCTCTATTGTGTGATGTCATTGCAGGAGACACGTCTCGAGATTGGGATCTTGCAAAAGCTTGATGCCAAATAAGAAACACATCGAGATGTCATTATGTTGCCAGGGTGGTGAATAATGAGCCAGGATGCTGTCAGTATTTGCCATCACTGTGTAAAAGGGGGTTTGTCTAGCACAGCCTGTAGGATTTAACCCTTTTCGGTCAGCTTGCTCTGGATGTGGAGGATGAGTCTCTGGTCTTTAAGCCTCACAAGAAGGTTGGTCTTAACTTAGTGGAGAAAAACCAGGTTGGTGCTCTATAACATGCAGTGAAGTGTGCTGCGTTGGTCTGGGCAGAGGAAGCCTCCTGGCGGCTGAGGTCTACTGCCTTGTGGCTTGTAGGAACTGGTCATGGCAGTTCGCTGCAATAGAAACCTGGTGTGCTCTGGTGCTGTTGTCATCTTGGTCCCGATATGCAGGGCCGGCTCTACCATTAGGCAGCTTTAGGCAGCTGCCTAGGGCGCTGGGATCTTGGGGGGCACCACAAAATCTTGGTTGGCTACCACAAAAGCACAGATGTCTATGAGGAAGCCATCTTTGTTGTGCTTAAAGCAGGTGGTGACTAAGGAATGTCTAAGGGCTGAAAAGTGGGTATCGTTGGCAGTGTGGGGTTGCCGGCGGGGGGGGGGGGGGCTGGGGGGTGGCAGTAGACGGAAGTTTTGCCTAGGGTGCCAAGATACCTTACACCGGCCCTGCCGATATGCTGGCCGCCCGCTCTTTATGTAGATGGGGTCATCCAGGAGCATAACTCCCAGAGGCAATGAAGATGCCCAGTGGCTTTCTTACAGTAGGAGGGGGGCTGCTGTGATGCCGGCACTAACCCACCACTCCTCCTCCTCCTAGTCTCTGCTTCTGGACTCCCCGCAGTCAGTAGATTCAAATGTGACCGCTGCTCTTTCAGCGGAGTTCTGATGCACATACACTGCTGCTGCAGAGTTAATCGGCTCTATCCCAGGGCAATAGAGAGCCTGGCCGGACCCAGGTCATTTTTAGGGGGCGTGATCTAATCTCAAGAGGCAAGGTCATGCACCCTTACAGTTAAATACAGAAATATTGTACTTTGTGCACCTCACTGGCCATACCGCAGCCCAGCACACAGCAGCATGTGCAGGGTCGGGAAGAGTTGCTGCAGCCAAGTATTGGGGGCCCCACTGTGGGCTCCGGCACACACACACCATATTTGTTTCCCTTTATTTTAAGGAGGGGGACCTAACTCCAACTTGCCTCCAGCTGATTGGAATAAATGTATGCCTTTGGTGTCACCTGTTGGATCCCCATATAGGGCAATTACCCCAAGTGATGACCATGATGCTTGGTTATTGCCACTAGTGTTCCAGTGCCTCTTTTCTTACATCCTGTTCTAGCGGTCTATTTCAACCACTTACATTTCTTAAGGTCCATACACACACAACGATGTCAGGCAGACAACAATGAATGAATCCACTATAATTCCTCACCCTGAATGAGTCGTTCAGGTTGTGAATCGTTTTGCATCGTCTAGTGTGTATGCTTTCAACTATAGATAACCGACGTGCGTACCCACAGATCGTTAATAACCATAGCTATCGTCCATGCATGCAGGTCGATTTGCATCGTTCGCCGTCTTTCTTCTGAATAAGTGGTCCTTCACTTTCCCCTTGAAGGGAGAAAGTGAACAACGGTCATTAACATCGTTGTGTGTGTATGGGCCCTTACAGTTGCTGTCTCCATAGAGGTACGGTAAATGTATACGGATGTAAGTCCCTGTAACATGCTCCATTTCTAAAAAATTTGGTCAGATCGCCATCGTTTTCACTGACAGTCTGGTATTCTCATAAAGAGTCCTCATTAGTAACTACATTATTAATTATTAAAAAAGAAATAATGTAAAAGAAAATACTAGCTCCTATTTAATACGATCCCCGAGTCTCTGCTTGAATATGCATGTTAGGCAGCAATGCTGTTTGGGGTGCAATGAGTGCGTCTGTAGGGGAGAGTTGAGAGCAGGTGGAAAGTGATTGCGCACGCCGTGTTAATGCCTTTTAATGACTGGAGCGTTGGTGATAATAGTAAACACCTGGAGGACTTTATGACCATCACGTGGTCCTCAGCGAGATGCATGCTTATCAGTACATACATCCCAGGGTAGTGATGCCTGGGAAAGGCTGCGGGTGATAAACACTTTATGATGCTGTAAAGATAGGGAGTTGATAACAGGCTGGATGCTCTTTTCGCAGGTGCCCCTTGCAAGATGCCGCTGAGAGTTCAGACTTTTATTTATAGCCAGATAGCTTCTGTGAACAATAAGGAACACAAACATACCAGCACTGCAGCTGCTGCTCTCTCAAGGACAAAGGGCTCCCTGCTTACATTGGCAAGTTATGCGCTAAGCCCTCTCAGCCAATCAGACACTTGCTGTCATTGTGTAACCTGCACTACAAAGATAAAACAAATGACTTGTTGTGGTTTTTGTGCAGATTTGTACCTTCCAGCAGTGTTTGTATAAACTAGCCACTGAGCATGTGTTAGAGGAATAGCTAGATATGACTGGCTCCTGTATTTTGCACGTACCCAATTTTGTGGTGGAACTGGCTGGTTTGCTGACGTTTGTTCCGGAAATACAATAACTTTTTTCCACAGAATGGCACTCCGCATGGTGGGGCTGATACATGTAGCTGCATAACCTTTTCTTCAGCTCTTTGGCTGGAGAAATCAAGAAATTTAAGTAGTAAATTGGAGAGAAATTAGTGTTGCTGATTTTTCAACAGTATATTTTTTGGGGGGACTATGTAAAAACCGGACCCGGACTAAACGCCGGACCAGACATCAAAATCTGCAGTCTGGAGCTTGTAATGTCCGGTCCGGGGGGGTGCCTGATATAGCTTTTATCAGGGACAAGGGGAAGGGGAGATGACAGCCTCCCCGTGTGGTCCGGACCGTCCGGTTTTTGCTACATGCCCGGACCATACAGACAGGCTCTATTCTCCCCCTCCTCTCCCTGGTGACAGCTGTTATGTGACGCCCCCCTGGACAGGATACCACCGGACAGGACACTCCCCGGACCGGACGCTACAAGCTCCAGACTGCAGATTTTGATGTCCGGTCCGGGGGTCTTGTCCTGGTCCGGTTTTTACCCATACCATTTTTTTGTAGCGTCCATGATTGCACAATCATACCACTATCAGACATAGGGGCCAATTCTGGTTCACTCTTAGTGATGTGCAAACCCCGACTGTGAACGGCCTTGGCGATTTCACCTTGGGTAGGGAGGGACAGGAGCAAACGGGGGCGGTGG